>NC_091776.1:37183564-37498921 GCF_029378745.1 Bos indicus | reverse complement strand
AATTTCTCTTTCTTCCTTTTAAGATGCTGTGCAGTCTTGCTGTTTTTAATATAAACTTCTTTTGTCTATCATTGTCTTTCTCTTCTTTGCTACTCACTAAGTCTTAATGTCTCTAAAATTTGAGTTCCTTTGTGTTAAAATTAATCTTCAAAACCCTAATTAATATTTTATAACTCTTTAATTACAAATTTATGTTAATTAAATCTGTTATGACAGATTTAAGTTGATTTTTCCTTTACCTTCTTGTGCCTAGAACTGAGAAATGTCCAAGTATTCAGATTAAAATTGCTCATCAAATACTTATGGATGATTCAAATGGATAAAATTAGATCAGAAAAAAACAGCATGGAAAAGAAATATTCTGGGAAAATGTACAGGCTAGATGGCAATGGATTTCTTAAACTGTAACATGGAGGCTAGAAGACCTAACAATAGTGCTTTGAACTTTATAGGTAAAACTATTTTCTACCAGGAAAACTCAACCAAACTACCAGTCATCTAGGAGAAGTTTAAATAAGAATGGCTTCACAGGTGAATTCTACCAAAAATTTAGAGAAGAGCTAACACCTATCCTACTTAAACTCCTTTAGAAAATTGGAGAGAAAGGAAAACTCCCATACTCATTCTACAATGAAAAACTCCTAAATTCATTCTACAAGGACAACCCTGATACCAAAACCAGGCAAAGATGACACAAAAAAAGAAAACTATGGGCCAATATCATTGATAAACATAGATGCAAAAATCCTCAACAAAACTTTAGCAAACAGAATTCAGCAACATAGTAAAAAGATCATAGATCATGATCAAGTGAGCTTTATTCCAAAGATGCAATATTAGCAAATCAATCAATATGACACATTATATTAATAAATAGCAAGATAGAAGCCATATAATTATTTAAACAGATTCAGAGAAAGTCTTTGACAAAATTCAATACCCATATGTGATAAAAACTCTCTCCAAAAAGTAGGCATAGAAGGAACATACCTCACCATAATAAAAGCCACATACTACAAACACATAGCAAACATTATCCTCAATGGCAAAAAAAAAAAAAAAAAATAACTGAAAGCATTTCCTTTAAAATAAAGAACAAGACAAGGGTGCCCACTTTCTTACCACTACTATTCAAGATAGGTTTGGAAGTCCTAGCCACAGCAATCAGAAAAGAAAAATGAAATAAAAGGAATCCAGATTGGAAAAGAAGAAGTAAAACTCTAACTGTTTGCAGATGACATGATCCTCTACATAAAAAACCCTAAAGATGTTGTCAAAAAATTACTAAAACTGAATCAATGAATTTGATTCAGTTTTAGTAATTAGCGGGCGGCTGCAACTGGCGCACTAAGTGTGGCTGAGAGGAGCTACCCCACGTCCGAGGTCAGGGGCAGAAGCTGGGAGGAACCCATACCTGAAGGCCAGCAGCCAAGAGGAATTACCCCACGTTCGAGGTCAGGGGCAGCAGCCGAGAGTGCCAGACCGTGACGGCGCACGAATGGCCGAGAGGAGCTACCCACGCCCAAGGTCAGGGGCGGTGGCTGGCAGGAGCTACCCGACTCCCCCATGCCCGAGGCCAGGGGCGGCGGCCAGGAGAACCAAATCCACGTCCAAGGAGCGCTGGCTGCATGGGCTCAGGAGGGCCAAGAGGAGCTATTCCATGTTGAAGGTCAGGAAGGGTGGCGATGAAGAGATACCCCTCATCCAAGGTAAGGAGCAGCGGCTGCGCTTTGCTGGACCAGCCGTGAAGAGATACCCCATACCCAACGTAGGAGAAACCCAAGTAAGACAGTAGGTGTTGCAAGAGGGCATCAGAGGGCAGACACACTGAAACCATACTCACAGAAAACTAGTCAATCTAATCAAACTAGGACCACAGCCTTATCTAACTCAATGAAACTAAGCAATGCCCGTGGGGCAACCCAAGATGGGCGGGTCATGGTGGAGAGATCTGACAGAATGTGGTCCACTGGAAGTCAGATCAGATCAGTCACTCAGTCGTGTCCAACTTTGCGACCCCATGAATCGCAGCACGCCAGGCCTCCCTGTCCATCACCAACTCCCGGAGTTCACTCAGACTCACGTCCATCGAGTCAGTGATGCCATCCAGCCATCTCATCCTCTGTCGTCCCCTTCTCCTCTTGCCCCCAATTCCTCCCAGCATCAGAGTCTTTTCCAATGAGTCAACTCTTCACATAAGGTCCACTGGAGAAAGGAATGGCAAACCACTTCAGTATTCTTGCCTTGAGAACCCCATGAACAGTAATGAAAGGCAAAATGATAGGATACTGAAAGAGGAACTCCCCAGGTCAGTAGGGGGCCCAGTATGCTACTGGAGATCAGTGGAGAAATAACTCCAGAAAGAATGAAGGGATGGAGCCAAAGCAAAAACAATACCCAGCTGTGGATGTGACTGGTGATAGAAGCAAGGTCCGATGCTGTAAAGAGCAATATTGCATAGGAACCTGGAATGTCAGGTCCATGAATCAAGGCAAATTGGAAGTGGTCAAACAGGAGATGGCAAGAGTGAATGTTGATATTCTAGGAATCAGCGAACTAAAATGGACTGGAATGGGTGAATTTAACTCAGATGACCATTATATCTATTACTCTGGGCAGGAATCCCTTAGAAGAAATGGAATAGCCCTCATGGTCAACAAAAGAGTCTGAAATGCAGTACTTGGATGCAATCTCAAAAATGACAGAATGATCTCTGTTCGTTTCCAAGGCAAAAAAATTCAATATCACAGTAATCTAAGTCTATGCCCCAACCAGTAATGCTGAAGAAGCTGAAGTTGAATGGTTCTATGAAGACCTACAAGACCTTCTAGAACTAACACCCAAAAAAGATGTCTTTTTCATTATAGGGGACTGGAATGCAAAAGTAGGAAGTCAAGAAACATCTGGAGTAACAGGCAAATTTGGCCTTGGAATACGGAATGAAGCAGTAGTCTTGCCAAGAAAATGCACTGGTCATAGCAAACACCCTCTTCCAACAATACAAGGGAAGACTCTACACATGGACATCACCAGATGGTTAACACCAAAATCAGATAGATTATATTCTTTGCAGCCAAAGATGGAGAAGCTCTATACAGTCAGCAAAAACAAGACCAGGAGCTGACTGTGGCTCAGATCATGAATTCCTTATTATCAAATTCAGACTTAAATTGAAGAAAGTAGGGAAAACCACAAGACCATTCAGGTATGACCTAAATCAAATTCCTTATGATTATACAGTTGAAGTGAGAACTAGATGTAAGGGCCTAGATCTGATAGATAGAGTGCCTGATGAACTATGGACTGAGGTTAATGACATTGTACAGGAGACAGGGATCAAGACCATCCCCATGGAAAAGAAATGCAAAACAGCAAAATGGCTGTCTGGGGAGGTCTTACAAATAGCTGTGAAAAGAAGAGAAGCGAAAAGCAAAGGAGAAAAGGAAAGATATAAGCATCTGAATGCAGAGTTCCAAAGAATAGCAGGAAGAGATAAGAAAGCCTTCTTCAGCGATCAATGCAAAGAAATAGATTGCTTTGAAATAGAAATAGTCTTTCCCATTAGGGAAAGACTAGGGATCTCTTCAAGAAAATTAGGGATACCAAGGGAACATTTCATGCAAAGATGGGCGCGATAAAGGACAGAAATGATATGGACCTAACAGAAGCAGAAGATATTAAGAAGAGGTGGCAAGAATACACAGAAGAACTGTACAAAAAAGATCTTCACGACCCAGATAATCACAATGGTGTGATCACTGACCTAGAGCCAGACATCCTGGAATGTGAAGTCAAGTGGGCCTTAGAAAGCATCACTACAAACAAAGCTAGTGAGGGTGATGGACTTCCAGTTGAGCTATTACAAATCCTGAAAGATGATGCTGTGAAAATGCTGCACTCAATATGCCAGCAAATTTGGAAAACTCAGCAGTGGCCACAGGACTGGAAAAGTCAGTTTTCATTCCAGTCCCAAAGAAAGGCAATGCCAAAGAATGCTCAAACTATCGCACAGTTTGCACTCATTTCACACGCTAGTAAAGTAATGCCCAAAATTCTCCAAGCCAGGCTTCAGCAATACGTGAACCGTGAACCTCCTGATGTTCAAGCTGCTTTTAGAAAAAGCAGAGGAACCAGAGATCAAATTGCCAACATCCGTTGGATCATGGAAAAAGCCAGAGAGTTCCAGAAAAACATCTATTTCTGCTTTACTGACTATGCCAAAGCCTTTGACTGTGTGGATCACAATAGACTGTGGAAAATTCTGAAAGAGATGGGAATACCAGACCACCTGACCTGCCTCTCCAGAAATCTGTATGCAGGTCAGGAAGCAACAGTTAGAACTGGACATGGAACAACAGACTGGTTCCAAATAGGAAAAGGAGTACGTCAAGGCTGTATATTGTCACCCTGCTTATTTAACTTCTATGCAGAGTACATCATGAGGAACGCTGGTCTGGAAGAAACACAAGCTGGAATCAAGATTGCAGGGAGAAATATCAATAACCTCAGATATGCAGATGACAGCACCCTTATGGCAGAAAGTGAAGAGGAACTCAAAAGCCTCTTGATGAAAGTGAAAGTGGAGAGTGAAAACGTTGGCTTAAAGCTCAACATTCAGAAAACGAAGATCATGGCATCCGGTCCCATCACTTCATGGGAAATAAATGGGGAAACAGTGTCAGACTTTATTTTGGGGGGCTCCAAAATCACTGCAGATGGTGACTGCAGCCATGAAATTAAAAGATGCTTACTCCTTGGAAGGAAAGTTATGACCAACCTAGATAGCATATTCAAAAGCAGAGATATTACTTTGCCAACAAAGGTCCATCTAATCAAGGCTATGGTTTTCCCTGTGGTCATGTGTGGATGTGAGAGTTGGACTGTGAAGAAGGCTGAGTGCCGAAGAATTGATGCTTTTGATATGTGGTGTTGGAGAAGACTCTTGAGAGCCCCTTGGACTGCGAGGAGATCCAACCAGTCCATTCTGAAAGAGATCAGCCCTGGGATTTCTTTGGAAGGAATGATGCTAAAGCTGAAACTCCAACACTTCATGCGAAGTGTTGACTCATTGGAAAAGACTCTGATGCTGGGAGGGATTGGGGGCAGGAGAAGTGGATGACAGAGGATGAGATGGCTGGATGGCATCACTGACTGGATGAACGTGAGTCTGAGTGTACTCTGGGAGTTGTTGATGGACAGAGAGGCCTGGCGTGCTGCGATTCATGGGGTCACAGAGAGTCAGACATGACTGAGCGACTGAACTGAACTGAAATCAATGAATACAGTAAGGTTGCAGGATATAAAATTAATATACATAAATCCCTTACTTTCCTATATAGTAATAATGAAAATTAATAAATAGATTAAGGAAACAATCCCATTCACCATTGCAATAAAAGAATAAAATACTTAGGAATAAATTTACCAAAGAAGCAAAAAGATCTGTATACAGAAAAGTATAAAATACTGATGAAAGAAATCAAAGATGACACAAATGGATGGAGAAATGTGTCATGTTTGTGGACCGGAAGAATCAATGTAGTGAAAAAGAATATACTACACAAAGCAATGGCACCCCACTCCAGTATTCTTGCTTGGAAAATCTCATGGATGGAGGAGCCTGGTAGGCTGCAATCCATGGGGTTGCGAAGAATTGGACAGGACTGAGCGACTTCACTTTCACTTTTCACTTTCATGCATTGGAAAAGGAAATGGCAACCCACTCCAGTGTTCTTGCCTGGAGAATCCTAGGGCCAGGGAAGCCTGGTAGGCTGCCATCTATGGGGTCGTACAGAGTTGGACACGACTGAAGCTACTTAGCAGCAGCACACAAAGCAATCTATAGATTCAATGCAATCTCTATCAAACTGCCAACAGTAATTTTTCACAGAACAAGAACATATAATTTCACAATTTATATGGAAACACAAAAGACCCCAAATCGCCAAAGCAATCTTGAGAAAGAAAAATGGAACTGGAGGAATCAACATTCCTGACTTCAAACTATACTACAAAGCTAGTCACCATGACAGAATTATACTGACACAAAGACAGAAATATAAATCAATGGAACAAAATAGTAAGTCCAGAGATTACCCCACATGCCTATGGCTATCTTATCTTTGACAAAGGAGGCAAAAATACACAATGGAGAAAAGATAGTCTCTTCAACAAGCAGTGCTGGGAAAACTGGTCAACTACATGTAAAAGAATGAAATGAGAACACTTTCTAACACCATATGCAAAAATAAACTCAAAATGGATTAAAGAAAGACCAGAAACTATGAAACTCGTAGAGGAAAACAGAACACTCTCCATCATAAATCAAAGGAAGTTCCTCTATGACCCACCTCCAAGATTAATGGAAATGAAAACAAAAATAAACAAATGAGAACTAATTAAAAGTTTTGCACAATGAAGGAAACTATAAGCAAGGTGAAAAGATAACCCCCAAAATGGGAGAAAATAATAGCAAACAAAGCAACTGATGAAGAATTAATCTCCAAAATATACGAACTGCTCATGCAGCTCAATATCAGCAAAATGAACAACCCAATCCAAAAGTGGGCAAAAGACCTAAATAAATATTTCCAAAAAAGACATACAGAAGGCTAGTAAAGTCAAGAAAAGATACTCTACATCACTCATTATTAGAGAAATGCAAATCAAAACCACAATGAGGTATCATCTCACACCTGTCACAATGATTGTCATCAAAAAGTCTATAAACAATGCTGAAGAGAGTGTGGAGGAAAGGGAACCCTCTTACACCATTGGTGGGAATACAAACTGGTACAGCCACTATGGAGAACAGTGTGGAGATTCGTAAAAAAACTGGAAATAGAACTGCCACGTGATGCAGCAATCCCATGGCTGGGCATACACACCAAAGGTAGCAGAATTGAAAGAGACACATATGAACTCCAATGTTTATTGCAGCACTGTTTACAATAGCTAGGATATGGAAGCAACCTATATGTCCATTGGCAGACAAATGGATAAGGAAATGTGGTACATATACACAATGGAATATTACACAGCTATAAAACAGAACACATTTGAGTCAGTTGCAATGAAGTTGATGAAACTGGAGCCTATTATATACAATGAAGTAAGTCAGAAAGAGAAAGACACATACTGTATATTACCATGGTGGCGGTGGTTTAGTCACTAAGTCGTGTCCGACTCTTGTGACCCCATGGACTTTAGCCTGACAGACTTCTCTGTCCATAGGTTTCTCCAGGCAAGAATACTGAAGTGGGTTGCTATTTCCTTCTTTGGAGGGTCTTCCCAACCCATAAGTTGAACCTGGGTCTCCTGCGTTGCAGGCAGATTCTTTACTGACTGAGCTACAGGGGAAACCCCGTATATTACCATATATATATGGAATTTAGAAAGATGGTACCAATAATCCTACATGCAGGGCAGCAAAGGAGACATAAGCAAAGATGTAAAGAACAGATTTTTGGAGTCAGTGGGAGAAGATGAAGGTGGGATGATTTGAGAGAATAGCACTGAAACATGAACTTTACCATATGTAAAACTGATGCCCAGTGCAAGTTTGATACATGAAGCAGGGTACCCAGAGCAGGTTCTCTGGGACAACACAAAGGTGTGGGGTGGGGAGGAACATAGGAGGAGGCCTCAGGAGTGGGAGGGACACCTGTATATCCATGTCCAATTCATGTTGATGTGTGGCAAAAACCATCACAATATTGTAATTATCCTCCAATTAAAATGAATATATTAATTTTAAAAGACAAAAAAAATGTATAATCATTTAGAAAATTTACCTGCAGCTAGCTGTCCTTGTTAAGAAATTAGTTGACAAATGAGTTAAGAAATTAGTATGGCAGAAATTAGTTCTGCCATATTGAGACTGTAAACAGGAAAGATAAATCTCAGACACAAGGTAACAGTGGATTTTACCATAAGTCCCAAGGTGACAGCATGAGTGCAGGTTAGAGAAAAAATTTTAGTCAAAGAATGGAAATTGAGAAACGAGTGTCTCAGGGGGACAACAAACAAGCTCAGTAAATGAGAAAAGTTTCACTGAGGGATCAGAACATAAAATGAAGATATGATAAACATAGTCCCAAAAGAAGATTTTATAAGATTGGCAAAAATCAGTAACACTATTACCCCATTACTAATACTATTGTCATCAAGACAATCTATGAATGGACTATGAAGCAAATTAAATATGACCATAATAGCATAAATTTCTCTGTTATATAGAGATGTGTGCTCAATCATCTAGTTGTATCTGACTCCTTGTGGACCTATGGACTGCAGGCTCCTCTGTCCTTGGGATTTTCCAGGCAAGAGTTCTGGAGTGGGGTCCCATACAATACACTAAATACCCTCTCAACAAAAACATTCATGCATAAGATAATTAGGATTTTACTTGCCAGCAACAGTAAGTTTTCAAATGTGTAGAAATTAGATCCCAGCTCTTCAAAAATGTCCACTCATTTCTTTTTTTTTTTTTTTCCTTAAAGCAAAGGAGACTCACCACTTCTGGGTCTTGAGTGAAGAAAGGAAGCACTGTGGTTGATGAGGATATATTTGACCTCTGGGGCATAACGTTTCCTGCTTTATTTAACCAAACACATTTTAGCTCAGAGAAACTAATTCCTTTACAATGAAGTACATTTTTGTGATGATCTGATTACTTTGGTGGTGATCAAAATCTCACTAGGTGCCATTTGAGAGAATTTCAAATATTATCAGTGAGGTAGGGTAATGTGCTCAGTTTGATAGCACTATGACCATGTGTAAAGATTTATATTTTATAATGTGTAGGCCATAGTTACGTCTGGAGGTCTGCATTTTATGAGAAGAATATTATATATGAATATATCAGTGCATTTCAATATTGCATAGTAAATTAGTGATAGCTGAGAATTTGAACTTTAGTCAGCTAAGTGGTCATTGGTCTGTTCATCTAAATGGACCCAGAAAAATGAGAAAATTATAATATTAAATAGATTTTTCAACTTGCTTATATGATGAATTTAGTAGATTCTTTCAACCTTCTTTTATTTTGAACTCAGGTTTCTAAAAATATCAATATAGGAAAACCTGTCCTAATTGCATACCATTTGAGAAATGTTTTTTTTCTTTTTTTTCTTTCCACTTATTAAAAGAAATAATTTTTATTATTTTTGGCCATACCATGTGGTGTGTGGGATCTTTATTCACCAGCCGAGGATTGAACCCTGGTCCCCTGCAGTGGATGTGTAGAGTCATTTTTTTTTAATATAAATTTATTTCTTTAATTGGAGGCTAATTACTTTACAATATTGTATTTGTTTTGCTATACATTGACATGAATCCATCATGGGTGTACATGTGTTCCTCATCCTGAACCCTCCTCCCACCTCCCTCCCTATACCATCCCTCTGGGTCTTCCCACTGCACCAGCCCCGAGCATCCTGTATCATGCATTGAACCTGGACTGGCGATTTGTTTCACATATGATATTATACATGTTTTAATGCCATTCTTCCAAATCATCCCACCCTCGCCCTCTCCCACGGAGTCCAAAAGACTGTTCTATACATCTGTGTCTCTTTTTGCTGTCTTGCATACAGGGTTATTGTTACCATCTTTCTAAATTCCATATATATGCATTAGTATACTGTATTGGTGTTTTTCTTTTTGGCTTACTTCACTCTGTATAATAGGCTCCAGTTTCATCCACCTCATTAGAACTGATGCAAATGTATTCTTTTTAATGGCTGAGTAATACTCCATTGTGTATATGTCCACTCATTTCTAAAGCCAACTATTTCAGATAGACTGGTTGTTTACCAATGAGGTTCTTCATACCTACAATTGTCTTATATAGGCCTGCCATTTCTAAATTCCCATCGTTTTCAATCACTCTGAGCTTCAAGGACATCAAGAATAAGACAAATGTCCTGTTCTCAAAGAAAATGGTTTTAATGCACAGAGATCATTTGGATTTGGAAACTGAAGTTAAATTTCAAATAATTAATTTTAGTACATACATGAAAATGTCATGTTGAACTTGGCTACCTTTTCTGATAATTTTTCCCAGCCCTGAAGCTGCCTTATTTCCAAACATTTAGCTAATTTTTCACCTTGGGAAATTCTGTCACAACCTACATGTAACAGGGAGTAAATTCATCTCTTTCCTTTTTTTCTAGTCACCTAAAGTCCTCTTCAGAGATCATCAAACCATTTTGGCAAAACTACACACAGATTTCTGTTTTATTGTTATATGTTTCAATTTCCATATTCCCATCCTCAATGCATTTCCAAATTAAAGCAGGACATCCTATTCCCTGTACTTTGAAGATTTGATTGATGAATGGCCAATATTTTGTAAATCTTCTCTAAACCAGCAAAAATGATAACCATCTTGTAAACACATGTTTAATAAGGCTATCCCTTTACTTTTATATTAAGATGAAACTTCATTAAGTGCTTCTACATTGTTTTAAGAACGCTGAAAAGCAAGATAATGAAGAAAATCTTTATTAAGAAAACCTCAATAAACCAAACCTTACTACTTTTGACAGAACTATGTACAAGGTATGCAGAATATTTAGCAGATAAGGCTTTTTCAATTTATTTGGTAAGAAGTTTGGAGATAAAATGAAATTTGCATTGTCTGTCTGCCAAACATGCAGATGGACAGGCAAAGCCTAGTTTGTATTTGGATAAGATATTAACAATCTTGTATCTTGTGTTTTCTGCAGTTTTGTTACAATCCTCACAGAAATTAGGAATATTCCTTGAAACATCACATATCAAATCAAAGAAGCTGAAAACAAGAGGATATATATTTTTTAAAATTTCTTCCTATATTATTTTGGCCATGATTCAGCAACAAACCTAACAAACAATAGACTAATAGACTCTAGGGAATATAGTCATGGGTAAGATCCTCAAAATTAGCACTAAATGGTAAAGGGCCAAAACATCAGTATTAAAATGTCTCCTGTGCTTCGTTGCAACACAGACCATTTGGTTGCAACTTCTGAATAAGAAAATGATTCTTTACTAAATTTCTCAGATCAGTCCAGAGAACATTATGATAAATATTGGTTCCTGTGGCACTCCCAAACTAATTCAGCAGCACTATTTTCGACAAGCAATTGGTATCTTTAGGAAAGATAAAATATCTCTTGATTGATTTAGAAGTGCTTTTGTGTCTCATCCTGGATTTGTGAGTTTCCACCTCCATATGTGCGCTCATATGCTATGCTCCACCAGGCATCATGACAAGTTCTGCTCTGCAGATTGTCCAATATTCTCTGCTGTGGTTACTATCCTGCCTAATTTAGTGGTATATGTCCTTCCATCTGCCGTTAGTATCACTCAGTTGTTTATTTCTCTTTTTGGTGATGTCTGAATCATTCCACTGTTAGCATTGCAATCATTCATTTTTATCATCTTAATTGTTAGAAAAAATAGTCAAAATATATACATTGTTAACATTTAATCTAGCACTGTGTTGTGTTAGTCACTCAGTAGTGTCTGATTCTTTGTGACCCCGTGGACTGTAGCCTGCCAGGCTCCTCTGTCCATGGAATTCTTTAGCATTACCATTACAGTTAATACATGAAAAAGTAAAAGTGTTAGTTGGTTAGTCCTGTCCAGTTCTTTGCAACTTCATGGACTGTAGCCCTCCAGGCTCCTCTGCCCATGGAATTCTCCAGGCAAGAATACTGGAATGGGTAGCTATTCCCTTCTTCAAGGGATCTTCCCAAGCCAGGGATCAAACCAAAGTCTCCTTCATTCTTTATCATCTGAGGCAGACTCTTTACCATCTAAGGCAGATTCTTTTTCATCTGAGCCACTAGGGGCTAGGGAAGGCTTCACTAGGGCTAGCTAGGGCTAGGCTTCACTAGGGAAGCCCCACAGTTAATTCATAAGCAAAGTCAAAGGTGAAATATTAATACTCAAAATTTCAACACACTTTAATTATACACATAGTTTTCTATTTTGGAGTGAGCAAAGATTCTCATGATCCATTGTTGGGAAAGCAGATCATGATTTCCAAGATCAGAGGTCAGGGAGAAAAAGTAACAGAGACTACAGAAAGCAGATAATCTCTACCATATCCGTTTTATACCAAAAGGAGTATTTCTTTTAGCTTCTATTTTGGGGACCATTATAAGTTTTCTATACATTTCCCCCAAACTACCAAGCTCATTATATATATAAAAAAAGAGAACAGAACTTTAAAAATTCTGGAAGAGGTTTGTTCTAAGATGCGGCACTTTTAGTGCTAAAACACAGGCAGACAAAGCAGATGGCTTTTCACCCTATGATACTGCTGCTGCTGCTGCTGCTAAGTCGCTTCAGTCGTGTCTGACTCTGTTGGACCCCATAGACGGCAGCCCACCAGGCTCCCCCGTCCCTGGGATTCACCAGGCAAGAACACTGGAGTGGGTTGCCATTTCCTTCTCCAATTCATGGAAGTGAAAAGTGAAAGTGAAGTCGTTCGGTCGTGTCCTACTCCTAGCGACCCCATGGACTGCAGCCTACCAGGCTCCTCCAGCCATGGGATTTTCCAGGCAAGAGTACTGGAGTGGGGTGCCATTGCCTTCTCCCTCCTATGATACTAACTTGTAGCAAATCCAAAGACATTGAACAAAAATCTAAGTGAAGTGCTAAAAAGGAGAAGATACAGAAATATTGTGAGGGCTGGGGCATGAGCATCAGACATATTTTCTGGAAAGTGAAAGAGCAGTTTGTTAAAAAGAAAACAAACATATAATAGTAAAAACAATTAGCCCCTATACAAATGAGGCTCTTGATAAGAAAAGGCAAAAGAATGGAGCTTCTTTGTCTCTATATACATATATATTTATATATATACACACATACATACATATGGGCTTCCCAGGTGGTAAAGAAAACACTGTCAGCAAAGTGATGTCTCTACTTTTTAATATGCTGTCTAGATTTGTCTTATCTTGCCTTCCAAAGGGCAAGCATCTTTTAATTTTATGTAGATTAAATATAATTTTGCTTATATTTAATAAAATATAAGCAGTGGCTTATATTTTATTAAATGTGACTTCTTTGTGGTAGTTCTTTTAGATATTCTTAGTAAAGGCTAATGTTTTGCAAATTGAAAAATATTCATATCCTAATATTAATTTAAATTCATATACTTCACATGTATCTATTACGTATCAAAATATGTTTCAAAATCTTAGAAGTATAATTGTTACCACCTTTTCTTTTACCGATAATATTACCTTTATTTAAAGAAATAAATACTAATAACTTCTCTATAGTACCTCAGAAGATATTATTTTTATATTATTTTGTTTTTTTCATGTATGGAAATTGCAAATATCACTGACACAAATTTTCAAAAGATGTAATAGTGACCTTTTGAAAATTTCTATTAGAGTAATAAATACTTTATTGCTTGAGATCCATGAAATCTATTCAAAATGTTACTACAGTGAAGTATTCACAAAGATTAGATAGTTACATTGCTTTAAAATAGTTCTATTCTGTACCTAAGTCAGTAGTTAAAAATTAAATGATGTTTGTATACTTTCCTAATAAATTGTCTTATATTGCAAGTGCATTCTTAAGAATGTTATGTAAAAGAAAGAAACCTGGTTGAGATTTGTAAACAGTGGTGCTAAATGTATTTTTAACAGAATTTATGGATCATTATTTAATATAATTTGCAAGTATATCTGACATTTTTATAAATGCTATCCTTATGGGATGGAGAGCATAAATTTGTGGTATAAGAAGACTATGGTGTGGAGCCCTATACCAAAGTCACAGGTGCAAGGCCTTGTACCAAAGCCACAAATGTGGAGCCCAGCATCAAGGTCATCTCCAGAACTGACAGCCTCACGGCAACCATTGCCATGAACTCTCCTGATCTAAACTGGCCAGCTCCCTAACCCCATCTTAGGAAAAGATACCCATGCTAACCAGTCGCCAAATACCACCATTTCAGCAGGAATTGTCTTTGTCTTGAGGCTATAAAAATTGGCTACTAACCCACAGTAAGGATTGGCTCTCCCTTGAGCCAGCCTGCTGATCTCCGCTCTAATAAGCTCTACTCTCTCATTCTGCCTCATATCTGGAAATTCTTTCCCAATCTGCACACAGATCACAACATACAAGTGTTGTTTCTATAAATAGTACAAATAAAACTCAATATTTTGATAGACTTATAGATAAATGTCATTGTTCTGAAAGAGCAAGATAAACCCATATGCACTAAACTAGGAGTAAAATATGAACTGCAAAGGGTTCGTAGGTGGCTCAGTGGGTAAAGAGTCCTCCTGCAATGCAGGAGATGCAGGAGACATGGATTCGACACCTAGGTGGGGTAGATACCCCAGAGGAAGGTATGGCAACCACTTCAGTGTTCTTGCCTGGAGAATCTCATGGACAGAGGATACTGGTGGGCTATAGCCTATGGGGTCGCAAAGAGTTGGACACAGCTGAATTAACTGAGCATGCACACATCCATATACACTGAGAGTGAAAACCTGTGCTTCATTTGAAATTGGTAGGAAAGACCATAGGCAGAGGGAGGAACAAATGGGAAGGAACATGGCATTTGGAATACATGATCACAGACAGGAGAGAAGTCTGAACAGATGATGTATTGAATCTTGCATGCTAATTGCACTGATCTGAATATGCAAAACACATCCAATGTCATTTGCTCTAAACTAATGCCTGAACAATTTCTCCTTAAATAGATGATAAATATTTTCTGCTGAGAGTTTAAAATAAAGATGAGATCAACTTCTTTCTTTCTGAGCATTCTCCTTTTGTTTCCTTTTTTTTTTTTTTTATTTTTAAGGTTGTCTAAAAGAATTATATTCATTGGTAATGGTTGATTCAAAGACGTTATTGCTTTATTTTAAATGTTTTTTAAATAACATTTGGATATACTTAAGGTGTATGACAGAGAAGGCAATGGCAACCCACTCCAGTACTCTTGCCTGGAAAATCCCATGGGCAGAGGAGCCTGGTAGGCTGCAGTCCATGGGGTCGCAAAGAGTCGGACAGGAATGAACGACTTCACTTTCACTTTCCACTTTCATGCATTGGAGAAGGAAATGGCAACCCACTCCAGTGTTCTTGCCTGGAGAATCCCAGGGAGGGCAGAGCCTGGTTGGCTGCCGTCTATGGGGTCACACAGAGTCGAACACGACTGAAGCGATTTAGCAGCAGCAGCAGCAGCAGCAAAGTGTATGAAAATGTCATACACCATTACCATGAATATAATATATTCAACCATTACTAAGCAATAAGATTTGACATAATGCATAACTAATTTACATATATGTAGTGAAACAGTCGCTACACTCAATCCATTAACATATCATCTCATGGTTAACTTTATTTTTTTCCCGTGAGAGCACCTGAAGCCTATTCACAAATTTCCAGTATTGAACACAGTATTATTTTTTTAATTTATTTATTTTTAACTGAAGGATAATTGCTTTACAGAATGTTGTTGTTTTCCCATATGCGAAATAGCCTATGAGAATTTTCTGTATGACTCAGGGAACTCAAACCGATGCTCTATAACACCCTTGAGAGATGGGATGGGGAGGGAGATGGAAGAGAGGCTCAAGAGGGAGAGGACATATGTTTACCTATGGCTGATTCATGTTGATGTTTGGCAGAAATCAATATAATAATATTAACTGTACGTGTCA
Organism: Bos indicus; assembly: GCF_029378745.1. Taxonomy (NCBI): domain Eukaryota; kingdom Metazoa; phylum Chordata; class Mammalia; order Artiodactyla; family Bovidae; genus Bos; species Bos indicus. The sequence goes on along the minus strand of NC_091776.1, from coordinate 37,483,223 downwards.
TGCTATATATTAAATCTCTAGGCTACTCCATCCTATGCAATAGCAACTTTGGACTCTTAGAGCAACATCTCCCCTCCCCTCATAACCTTCATTCCACTCTCTGCTTCTATATAATTTTTAGATTCTGTATATAAGTGAGAACATTCAATATTTTCTCTCTGTGTCTGGCTTATTAGTTATCCAGATGTTTCTGAAAAATACATTTCTACTTTGAAACTGAATTAGAAAGGTAGATAGGTAGGTAGATAGATACAGAGAGAGACAAGGGGATGGAGGATGGTTTCCACATCTTGACTATCATGAATAATGCTGACATGAACATGATATTGCCTCAAGGTACTTATCTCATGTCCTTTGGATATATATCCAGAAGTAAAATTTCTGGTCATGTGGAGGTTTGTTGGTTTTTTTTGTTTGTTTTCCCCAAGGAAACTCCATACTGTTTTCCATAGAGGCTATTCCAGCTTACATTCTGGCCAAAAGTGTGCAGGGTTCTCTTTTATCCACATCCTTACCAATGCATGATATTTATTGTCTTTTTGATACTAGCTACTGTAGAAGGTGTGAGATGATATCTCATTGTGGTTTGGATTTGCATTTCCCCGACTATTAGTGATATTGGGCAACTTTTTTTTGTATACTAGTTGACCATTTGTATGTCTTTCTTGAAAAATTGTCTCTTTAGGTCTCTCTCTGTTTTTTTTTTTTTTTTTTTTTTTGAATTATGTGCGTGTGTATGTGTGTGTGTGCTTGAGTCATGTTGTGTTGCTTATAGTTTAAAACCTTAAATTTATTCACTTAAAACCTTAAATTTATTGCTTCCTTTAGAGTCTCAAAGTTCAGAATTGAAACCTTTGACTTTGCACATTTTTAAAAGGTCTGTATAGAGTTAATGCCACATATATTATCACACCACCAAAATTACACACAGAAAACTCTACAGACACCCCCAAGATTTTATTACTCAGATCTGTCAAAAACCGCAAGAGAAATTTAGTAGTAGCTGACAGAAAAGGAAAAATGGAGGAATCATCCACAAGATGCTGAACAGTCCTTTTCATATGTCCAAAATCTACAACTTGGGAACTCAGGTCAATTTGAACGAAACCAGGAAAGTACAGACTTTAGTATGAACTCTCATTATCTATTCACCATTTGGGGCAGAAAATTTGTTTCAGTTCTTGTTTTATAAAGTCATATTTCTTTGTTTAGTGTTATTTTCTCTCTGAAATGTAAGCAGAAGTGATGAGGACAATGTCTCAGCTTGGCACATGACATTCCCAAAATTCCTCCATGCCCTTTCCACCTTTCAGCTTTGTGACATAGTTAACCTCAGACTGATCTTGTAGAAATACATGTTACAGAAGTCAGAGCATATGAGAGCCTGAGAGTTCAGACCCTCTGCCATGCTATTCATGAAGACAAAACATTAATACAGCCCTTATATATTTGGGGACATTTTATGAAATATCTTTACAAATCTTACAACATTATTTTTTATTCTAAATGGAGATTTTTAATAGGCTTATTATATTTTTACTCTACCTTGTATATTGGGCAGATATGTTTATATTTTAAAGTTATCATTGAAAATTAGACAAATATGACCTGATGGTATCTACTTAACATCACAAAAAGATCCTAGAAAGTAAGCTGAGTACAGTCCAGAGGGTATATGAAATAGGTGGTAAAATAGCTCTACTTGTGGGAAAAAATGGAGCGCATGAATAATGAGCTAATCAAATGACTGAGTTTTACCTATATCATAGTGTCTGAACATTTTTTGGTCATTTATTTATCAATTATTTTATTTATGTATAGAACCTCTTTTTTATTAAATTATAGTCAACTTATAATGTGTTGACTTCCCTGGTGGCTCAGACAGTAAAGCATCTGTCTATAATGTGGGAGACCCGGGTTCGATCCCTGAGTCAGGAAGATGCCCTGGAGAAGGAAATGGCAATCCACTCCAGTACTATTGCCTGGGAAATCCCATGGACAGAGGGGCTTGGTAGGCTACAGTCCATGGGGTCGCAAAGAGTCGGCCACAACTGAGCGACTTCACTATAATGTGTTAGTTTCTGGTGTACAGCAAAGTGATTCAGTTATACTTAATATATATTTTTAATATTCTTTTCCATTATGGCTCATTACAGAATATTGTGTATAGTTTCCTGTGCTATCCAGTAGGACCTTGTTTTTTATCCATTCTCTATAGAACAGTTTGCATTTTTTAACCCCAAACTCCTAACTAACCCTTCCCCATCATCCTGCTTGGCAACCACAAGTCAAGTCTGTTTTCTATGTCTCTGTATCTGTTCCATAGGTAAGTTCGACTGTGTCATATTTTAGATTTCATATATATATATTTTAGATTTCATATATATATATTCATATAAGTCATATCATATGATATGTCTTTCTCTGTCTGATTTTGCTTAGTATGATCATCTCTAGTTCATCCCATGTAACTGGAAATAACATTGTTTTATTGATTTTATAGCTGAGTAGTATTCCATTTTATATATGTATATAATTACATTATAAAATATACATATAATATCTTTATTATTCATCTATCACCTAGTATCTAATCTTTTTTTTTTTAATTTATAAAGCCCCTGAGTGGTAGTTAGTAATATGAATGCCAAAGCAGAAATTATAGTTCCTGGCAGTAGATGTGGCATTGTGCCCAATGTGAGACCAGGGAAATAAGGGGGATGGATGTGTGCTTACTATGAGCTTCCTCTCCCCACTTCCACAGACTGAGACCCAGAGCAAAAAGTCAAACAATATAATTAAGATGGCAGAACACACACATACACTTGGGCTTTGAACTAAAACTCAGCCTAGGCATTTCTATCAATATTTGAAATGTATGAGTGAAGGTGGTCAAAGGGTGAAAGTGAAAGTGAAGTCGCTCAGTCGTGTCTGACTCTGCGACCCCATGGACTGTAGCCTATCAGGCTCCTCCGTCATGGGATTTTCCAAGCAAGAGTGCTGGAGTGGATTGCCATTTCCTTCTCCAGGGGATCTTCCCAACCCAGGAATCGAACCCGGGTCTCCCACATTGCAGGCAGACACTTTACTGTCTGAGCCACCAGGAAGATGAGCCACCAGGAAGTGAAGGTGGTCAAAGGGTACACACTTTCAATTTATAAGATGACCAAGTCCTGGTGATTTAATGTACAGCATGGTGACTATAGCTAACAATATTTCATTGTATATATGAAAGTTGCTAAAAGAGTAAATTTTAAAAGTTCTCACCATACCAACACAAAAATTGTAACTATGTGAAGCGATGAATGAGTTAGCGTTATTGTGGAAATCATTTTGCAATATATCAGTTCAGTTGAGTCTCTTAGTCATGTCCGATTCTTTGTGACCCCATGGACTACAGCACAACAGGCTTCTCTATCACCAACTCCTGCAGCTTGCTCAAACTCATGTCCATTGAGTCTGTGATTCCATTCAACCATCTCATCCTCTGTTGTCCCCTTCTGCTCCTGCCTTCAATCTTTCACAGCATCAGGGTCTTTTCCAATGAGTCAGTTCTTCGCATCAGGTGGCCAAAGTATTGGAGTTTCAGCTTCAGCATCAGACCTTCCAATGAATATTCAGGCTGATTTCCTTTAGGATTGACTGTTTGGATCTCCTTGCAGCCCAAGGGACTCTCAAGGGTCTTCTCCAACACCACAGTTCAAAAGCATCAATTCTTTGGCGCTCAGCTTTCTTTATAGTCCAACTCTCACATCCATACATGACTACTGGAAAAACCATAGTTTTGACTAGATGGATCTTTGTTGGCAAAGTAATGTCTGCTTTTTAATATGCTGCCTAGGTTAGTCATAGCTTTTTTTCCAAGGAGCAAGCCTCTTTTAATTTCATGGCTGCAGTCACCATCTGCAGTGATTTTGGAGCCCAAGAAAATAAAGTCTCTCATTGTTCCCATTGTTTCCCCATCTTTTTGCCATGAAGTGATGGGACCAGATGCCATGACATACGTCAAATTGTTATGTATACATCTTAAACTTACACAGTGTTATATGTCCATTATATCTTAACCAAGCTGGGAAGGAAAAAAGAACTTTGTGATACATCATCAAGGGGTTCCTGGTTCTTTTTGCATACTTTAGAGGTAACTTCTATCCAAAACTAACAAAGCACTCACTCTAACGTTGTTCCCTCTTTTTTAACATATTCACTTCCTCTTTCCTTTAATCCTCTACCAATATTGTTTTGTATTCTCACCATGCATTACATTTTTAATCAGTCCAAGCTAACAGAACAAAATGCAATCCACATATTTCTTGAATCTGTTTGAACAGATTTAGACTTAGCTTTGAAGTTGGCATATGAAAATATTTTCTTTGCCATATTCTTTTAAACAATATTTTTCTGTTACTATGTTATACATAATTAATATTTTTATTTTAAAGTATTTTCTGCTTCTAGATATAGTCAAATGATAAAAACACACCTATTGTATTCCATAAAATCTTCTAAAATGTCTCAGAAAGTGATTTATCTGTTTTTATAACTGTTAATAAAAGCAATGGTGTTTTTTTCTTTTTAATTAATGAAATTAGAAAAGTTGTACTAACAAACACATGAATGCTAAATCTTTACTGAAAGAGAAATGGTAGACAAATGAATATACTTAAGCTAGTAGCACCACAAAATAAATCAGCCAGAGTGTAGATTTAGAATATTTCTAAATAGGTAAAGATAGAACTCTCAAATGCCTAAATAAGGAATAGAAGCAGTGTTTAGAAAATAGCCTATGCAGTCTCAGAAGACTGTTGAAAGAGCCTGTAAAAAGATGGTTTGTCAGGCCAAGTTTTTAGCTCCAGAAAAATTGACTAAGAAGTTTACCTGACAGCAGGATTTGATCTACACATTTTAGCTGCAGAGCTTAAAAAAAAAAAAAAATTTATTCCTCAAGACAGTTTTGTTTATAGCTGAAATAAACTATTAGAAGAAAGAAACCAATAGTCACTGATACAGTGACTGAAAGAAAGCTTTACTCTCAGTAATCATAATATTTTGGGGGCTTCCCAGGTGACTCAGTAGGTAAAGAGTCCACCTGCAATGCAGTCACAGGAGCCGCAGGTTTGATCCATGGGTTGAGAAGATCCTCTGAAGGAGGACATAGCAACCCACTCCAATATTCTTGGCTGGACAATCTCATGGACAGCAGAGCCTGGCAGGTTACAGTCCATGGGGTTGCAAAGAGTTGGACACGACTGAAGTGACAGCACACACACATACAAACATGCACACAATCATAATATTTTACAAAAATAATTTAATTCCCTATAATTATAGTTTCCTGTAATTAGCACAATAGTTCTAAATAAGTAGCATATGCCTGGAATATCGGTGTCAATTAAATCATTATGTGTCATAATGAACCACACATAAATATTTCTTATTTTGTTTTCAGTATTAAAGATGGTAAGAGAAACAAAAGCCAAAAGATGGTTTGTATGATATCTGAATTTTATTGACTTCATATTATGTGAGTTTAGTAGTGAAAGAGACAGCTGGTATGACCCAGGCAACTTTATTAAAGATGAGAGCAAATTCTCTTAATACAAAATCAATAATAGCTAAATATTATGACATTTTAAATAGTTACTTTCTAGTAAGTGTAGAAAGAAAGTTTGTTATAAGTAGACATATTACTTTAATATTTTGTTTATAATCTTACACAGGAAAGGATTTTGAGTCACACAGAAAATTAAATTTAAACTAGTCTCAGGTTCATTTGCATAACCTCAGTCACATTACTAGCTTTTGTGAAACAGTTTTTGTAATTGCTGTTGTTGTTACTGTAAAATGTAGGTGGAACAATCTCTAAACTGCAGCATTTATTCTGAAACCCTTTATCTCTGCCAGATACTATGTTAGATGCTAAAGAGACACAAGATTAAGACCGATTCTAACTTAAATGAATATTATATCCAGAGAGAAACGATGACTGAAAGATAGTGTGATGTGTGTCGGTGGATAACAGAACACACTGCATTCTGTGTTTAGGGAGGAAGTGAAGCTCTGCCAACAGACAATCAAGGTAAGTCATGGTGGAAGGTGCTTTGAAAGACAGACTGAAGCACTCGGATGAAGGGGAGAAGTGTATTTCAGTTAGGTAATGTCTGGGAGATATACAATTACATGAGTCTTATTTCTGGAATAAGCAGAGAGAAAAGGAGGAGAGGTAAGGACTGATGGTGGGAAATAAGGTGTGGGTTGAAGGCACCAACCAAATTATAAAAGGCTTTACCTTCTAATTAAACACAACGATTATGACAATACACTGCTGTTAAAACATGAAAGCATGTTTGCATTTTACAGAAATTATTTTGGTCAAGTTGGATGTTGTTTGAAAGAGTGTGAAAATAAAAGTGGGAAGTGCAATTGAGAATCACATCTAGATATTTAGGCTGAAATCATAAGGAGAATAACGGATGTAGGGACAATGGAAAAGGAGAGCAGATGAGGAAAGCTGAATTGAATAAAGCGGAGAATTCTCAGGCTCTGGTGGATGATCAGGTGGGTAACAGGAGGAAGGTTGGAGCTTCCCAAATGTTTTGCTTAGCTGACTGTGGAAACAGGGCAATTCACAAACATGACAAATGCAGGGAGAGTGGACATTTTGGGAGAAAGATCATCTGTCTTCAGATTTAAACATATTTATTTTAGCTTTTAATGAGACATCTCTGTGAAGTTGCCAGATGGACTTTGGCTGAAAAGACAGAATCTGACATCAATTTTGAGTTGTTGGGAGTTTTGGTTTATATGAATTAATCAAAAAAGTGTCCAACAGAGGTCATACAGGGTGAACATATAGAGAAAGCAGAACTCTGGGTACCAATGCTGAATGTGAGGCCAGCAGAAAAAATATAAAGTTACTTTGTAATGAACAATTTTTAAAAATGGTTTCTATCATAGCTAAGGCTAAAATATCCATAATTGGGCCTATATGTAATTGGCATATAAAATACACAAAAATTATATTAATATAATACACTTATTTATAATATATAAGTGATATGATATGTGAACAGTTACACATGTGTGATGTGTGCTTATTACATACATGTTATATTATATATTTATAATCTCTACATTGGTACAGGTCTGGAGTATAGCATAACTCAAAAAAAGTGCCTGTAATGATCATAAAAATTTTTAAAACAGTGTCAACATTTTAAATGCTTAACTTTATAATGAAGTGTAGGAAATATTAATTTAATAGCAAATAAAAATTGTATTTGGATAAATTATTCAGACTTATCATTTCGTTTATTTAGTTAGTAATAAGTTTGTTCTATCGTTACAATCCAAGCCTTGAAACTTTTTTGACATGTTATACCCTTAAATGAAATTCTCCCTTTTTCATTCCATTTCACCCACTTCATACAACTTTACAATACATAAGTTACAAACATTCAATTGATCAGAGCAATCAGAGCAGATATCAGACCAGATCTGATCTTATTTTGCAGAAGATAAAAGATATGCCATACATAGATCTTAATAGTCTATGCTTAGTTTCAATTTGGCTTTTTTCTTTAATCAAAATAATAAAAATATTTCCCAGATATTGTAACATACAGTGATGAATTTTCACTCTTTTTGCCAAAAGAAAATGGTATTATTCGGTAAGTGCCTTTTATGTGTACTGAATGAAGATCCCTGCAGGATAAACAGCAAATGATTGCTTTGTGTGTGTGTGTTATAATCTAATAGCCATAGACATCTGAGTGCACAGCTTCAATAACTGCATGATAAAGGCAGGTTGCCTGAAGTCTTCAATTAAGGGAAAAAAACATCCTTTAGGTCATTTCTGGGAGAACAGAAAACTGCATTGCAATTAGACTTTTCACTGGGACAAATAGCTCAATCTAATTCCATTTATAAATAACAAAAGGAGTGATGATAGCAATTTATCATCTGTTTGTGCCAAGGAATATACGCTGAAGAAGGTGACCAGAGAGATTAAAGATAGCATTGATGTGTGCTACAGAATGCCTAAATCAAAACCAAGTACTGTACGCACACACTGAATACACTTAAACCTCGTTTCTTTCTCGTTAAAAAAAGCAAAACATTTTGAGGATACTTTAATGAGTTAATATGGCTACGGTACATTTACCTTTTCAAAAATATATTCCTTAATCCCTTTGATTTAGCAGAGATCTAAAGAGATATCATTTCTCAAATCATGTACTCACAATAGCTGCCTCATCCTTTTTGGTGTAATTGATATACATTTCACATTTTTACGTATGCAGTAAACACGAATATATTACTACTGTTTTGAGTTTAACAGTCAATTAACTTTTAGAAAGATTAAAAATTTTAAAAATAAATTTATTCCTACATTGATTTTGCCATTCCCAGCACTTTACATTGCTTTTGTAGTTACTGTCTATTATATTATATTAATATGAAATAAGCTTATAAAATTCCTTCAGCCTGAAGAACTTCAATTAATTTTCTTGTAGTGCAGTGCATATCTGCTGGTAATGGATTCTCTCTGTTCTACTTCATCAGAAAAAGGCTATTTTTCTCCTTCAGTTTTGAAAGGTAGGAAGAATGTGAAAAATGAAAATTTGAATGAGGAGTATAGGTTGATAGATTTTATTTTTCTTTCAAAGCAAAATGGTTCAGTCCATTCTTTTCTCATATGGTTTTTATCTATAAGACGTTTTCAATTCTTACCCCTGTCCTTCCATATATATTGTGTCTTATTTAAAAAAGATAAAGTTGTTTCTAATATATCTCTCTCTCTCTGGTGTTGAATCTGATGTCTCTAGAATATTATTTTTCTCTTTTAAAAAAATAGTCTGATGTTCTCTGAGCTTCCTGGAAATATACTAAGCTATCATTTACAATTTTTGTAAGAATATCAATAATTTTCTTTTAGATATTCTTCTGCCTCATTATTTTTCTACTCTTTCTGAAATTTCAATAGCATGCATATTAGACCATTTCAAAGTGACTGGCAGCAATATGAAATATTATTTTCTTTTCCACTTTATTTTCTATTTTGTTTCTTAAATATCACTTATTTTTCAAACTTCATCTAACTTCTTCAAGTTCCCTGATTAATGTTATGATAATTTGAAAAAGTTTCAGGAAAAGTACACCCAAGTATACTCACACATACTGTGAAATACATAGAGTTCTAAAAATTAGCAGAAGATCTTAAAAACATCAATATAGAAAAGAGAGATAGCATTTCAATTTAAAAAAATAAGAGAAGTACTACAGAAATTATTAACAGAACCATCTCAGCAGCAACAATGAGTATCTTTTCTTTTATCTTACTTCTATAATATAGATTCTAAATCTTGAGAAAGGATATTTTGGGGTGGTACTATGAACAAAAAAGAAAAATACAGAGATCAGAAAGCTAAACATATTCAAAGAAACTTTTTTTTTCCTCTCAAGTCAAATTTGCTCTGACAAGCTGTGTGGTATAGTTTTTTAAAAATGCCATTGTATATCAGGGTCTGTTGTGATGTGACAAGACCAGAGAAACTGGGTATAAATTTACATTTTAAAAAATACTTGTGGCTTCACATAATACATTTAGTTCATAAAATTCCTTTTTCAATTTTTACATTCACTATGTAAGTATTGAAAATTATGTCAAAGTTTTGTACTCATTTAATCAATGTATTCGCTTCAGTGATATATTAATATATTGTTTACATATTTATATTTTATTAATCTACACTGGTCATAACAAACACCCTCTTCCAACAACACAAGAGAAGAATCTATACATGGACATCACCAGATGGTCAACACCAAAATCAGATTGATTATATTCTTTGCAGCCAAAGATTGAGAAGCTCTATACAGTCAGCAAAAACAAGACCAGGAGCTGACTGTGGCTCAGATCATGAAATCCTTATTGCCAAATTCAGACTTAAATTGAAGAAAGTAGGGAAAACCACTAGACCATTCAGGTATGACCTAAATCAAATCCCTTATGATTATACAGTGGAAGTGAGAAATAGATTTAAGGGCCTAGATCTGATAGATAGAGTGCCTGATGAACTATGGACTGAGGTTCGTGACATTGTACAAGAGACAGGGATCAAAACCATTCCCATAGAAAAAAAATGCAAAAAAGCAAAATGGCTGTCTGGGGAGGCCTTACAAATAGCTGTGAAAAGAAGAGAAGCAAAAAGCAAAGGAGAAAAGGAAAGATATAAACATCTGAATGCAGAGTTCCAAAGAATAGCAAGAAGAGATAAGAAAGCCTTCTTCAGTGATCAATGCAAAGAAATAGAGGAAAACAACAGAATGGGAAAAACTAGAGATCTCTTCAAGAGAATCAGAGATACCAAGGGGATATTTCATGCAAAGATGAGCTTGATAAAGGACAGAAATGGTATGGACCTAACAGAAGCAGAAGATATTAAGAAGAGATGGCAAGAATACACAAAAGAACTGTACAAAAAAGATCTTCACGAACCAGATAATCACTATGGTGTGATCACTGACCTAGAGTCAGACATCCTGGAATGTGAAGTCAAGTGAGCCTTAGAAAGCATCATTATGAACAAAGCTAGTGGAGGTGATGGAATTCCAGTTGAACTATTCCAAATCCTGAAACATGATGCTGTGCAAGTGCTGCACTCAATATGCCAGCAAATTTGGAAAACTCAGCAGTGGCCACAGGACTGGAAAAGGTCAGTTTTCATTCCAATCCCAAAGAAAGGCAATGCCAAAGAATGCTCCAACTACCACACAATTGCATTCATCTCACACGCTAGTAAAGTAATGCTCAGGATTCTCCAAGCCAGGCTTCAGCAATATGTGAACTGTGAACCTCCTGATGTTCAAGCTGGTTTTAGAAAAGGCAGAGGAACTGGAGATCAAATTGCCAACATCCTCTAGATCATAGAAAGCAAGGGAGTTCCAGAAAAACATCTATTTCTGCTTTATTGTCTATGCCAAAGCCTTTGACTGTGTGGATTACAATAAACTGAGGAAAATTCTGAAAGAGATGGGAATACCAGACCACTTGATCTGCCTCTTGAGAAACCTATATGCAGGTCAGGAAGCAACAGTTAGAACTGGACATGGAACAACAGACTGGTTCCAGATAGGAAAAGGAGTATGTCAAGGCTGTATATTGTCACCCTGCTTATTTAACTTCTATGCAGAGTACATGATGAGAAACGCTGGACTGGACGAAGCACAAGCTGAAATCAAGATTGCCGGGAGAAATATCAATCACCTCAGATATGCAGATGACACCACCCTTATGGCAGAAAGTGAAGAGGAACTCAAAAGCCTCTTGATGAAAGTGAAAGTGGAGAGTGAAAAAGTTGGCTTAAAGCTCAACATTCAGAAAATGAAGATCATGGCATCCGGTCCCACCACTTCATGGGAAATAGATGGGGAAACAGCGGAAACAGTGTCAGACTTTATTTTTCTGGGCTCCAAAATCACTACAGGTGGTGACTGCAGCCATGAAATTAAAAAACACTCCTTGGAAGGAAAGTTATGACCAACCTAGATAGCATATTCAAAAGCAGAAACATTACTTTGCCAACAAAGGTTCGTCTAGTCAAGGCTATGGCTTTCCTGTGGTCATGTATGGATGTAAGAGTTGAATTTCGAAGAAGGCTGAGCACTGAAGAATTGTTGCTTTTGAACTGTGGTGTTGGAGAAGACTCTTGAGAGTCCCTTGGCCTGCAAGGAGATCCAACCAGTCCATTCTGAAGGAGATCAGCCCTGGGATTTCTTTGGAAGGAATGATGCTAGAGCTGAAAGTCCAGTACTTTGGCCACCTCATGCGAAGAGTTGACTCACTGGAAAAGACTCTGATGCTGGGAGGGATTGGGGGCAGGAGGAGAAGGGGATGACAGAGGATGAGATGGCTGGATGGCATCACTGACTTGATGGACGTGAGTCTGGGTGAACTCTGGGAGTTGGTGATGGACAGGGAGGCCTGGCGTGCTGCAATTCATGGGGTCGCAAAGAGTTGGACACAACTGAGCAACTGAACTGAACTGAACTGAACAGAATAGTGACCTAACAGAATCAAAAGAAGTTGAGGGGGGAAACAAATGGTGCTGGAAAGCAATAGTAGCAGAACAAGGCTGTGTCTCATTAAAGCTGTTCTGCTTATTTCAATATGACTGTATTATATATCAAACTGTAATAAAACTGACAGTATACTAACAATTAAAAGATATATTAATACCACATTAAAATATATGTATCCATACCAGCAATAAAATAATTATTAAATGTTGAAAATTACAGTGGAACTCATTTTCATATGTTTTCTAAATTAACAAAAAAATATGAATAAGAGGCTGGAAGTGATAAAATTACCATCTTCACAAAATCTAGTGGAAATATCTCAATTAAGCACTTTCATAAAAAGTTAGTAGCAAATATAGAGTATTTTTAAGTAATTTCTGTTTAAAAATCTATTCAAAATACATAATCAAAAATTTATAAAGCTAAAGTAAATTAAAAAACAAATATTAATTGAATTTTATTTCAATACACCTTCAATTTTAAACTTTATGCCTTGATTTCAAAATTTGGAAATATAAATGTCCACCTTGGAGTCAAGAAATTCAGATTACACATTTGGAAATTGAAATATAATAAGTTAATTTTAACTGATAAAAGCCAAGTCAATTAATAATTTGTCAAATATCAGTTTTATCAACTCTTCTCTCTTTATATTTATAACAAAATAAATAAAACCTCATATGATTCTTAATTCACTGTCTTTCTCTTTTTCTTTTTCTTTTTTTTCACTATGTTTCTTGATTTCAACAACATTATTTGGGTATATGGCATGTTTCCAGGATGTACCTAAGCCGTGGCAAATAGTTATTAACCTACTCTTTTTAAGTATGTGGCAGAATGTAATCTCATGAGGAAAGATAATTAGTTATTCTGTTCTCTCTGCTGAATTTTCAGGATCCAGTTAAATGTTTTCCTTGGCAAGTTTTCATTAAAGACTTCTTATATCAATGAATTAATTAATGAATCACTTTAAAATATTTCTTATGGATATGATCATTCAACATACACCTTACCACAGCTGCCAAATCATTATGGATACCTACAGCACCTACAATGTTCTTTGAGTGGCTGGACTTCTTTAGTCATTGTTTTAGTTGCTAAGGAAGCCATGAAAATGTGAGACTCCAAGAATTTAATGAAATCTGAGGTTTAAGTTGACACTTCCACAATCCATGGACTAGGTGGGTGCCGGGGTCCAGCCTCGGCTGATCCAGGATATTAGAAGGGGAGACGGCTTCGGAACTATTTAAATATTCATCAAAGATATAAAGAGTAATAGAATGAGGATAGCTCAGTAGGAAAATTCAGTGAAGAAAAGAGGCTGAGTAGCTTGGTTTACGCAGGAGACCAATAAAACTTCAAGACAAGAAGCTTGCACCACTTATGTAGGCCGCAGGTGTCCTTCCATTCTCCCGAAGGAGAGGAGACACTGAGGCCTCCCCAGTCGGATCTTAGAAGCCCAGGCATAGTTAGTAAGCATGGTGGGTTCCGCACTCCAGATGGAGACTCAGCCAGAGTTTGAGAGAGAGAGAGACGTGGGGAGACCAGTATTTCAAGGAACTGATCCCAATTCTTTATTTTCCAGAGTCTGTTTTTATACACTGAGATGTTATGCAAAAGTCATGCGGGGTCAGCAGTCCTGACTTTTATCAAAGTCAGGTGCTTCATACAAATGTATACAGAGGTCTTAGGGGTGTTACGTCATCTTCTGGCCAGGGGGCCTGCTGACAATTTATGACCCTCTCCTTGTGACAGCAGTCAGTCAACCAGGACACTTATTTCTCCAGGGATGATTATTCTTAAAACAGATGCTACCCAAATAAAGTTACATTCCTATAGGGTGAGGGTGTGGGCTTTAATTAAGGAAAGAATTGACTTAGCCTAAGGTCCAACGTGATTAATATCAAAGGTTAATACTTATTTCTTCTATATATTCATTAATGTGTGTAAGGGCAGGGGATATGGAGACTTAGCAACAAACATTGGCTCAACAAATGAAAAACCCTTCCCCAATACAATTTCTAATCAGCCCACTATACTTATACTAATGGCTTTCTAACTTTTCTAAGGAATCTGTTTTTAGAAGGTTTAAAGCATCTCGTGCCTCTCACGGTTGGGAGGCTGTGAGTAATCACATGTGGCCGGACAAGCCTGTCAGGCAGGCTAAAGAACCTTCAGAGGAGTTTGTAGGTTGAAACACTCCTATCACGCCCAGGAGTTTTTATTAACTGGAGCTCTAAGTTAACTCCTTCTCCGAAAGAGATGGTGGGGGACAGCCCCCCGCAAAGTCAGGGGTGTAGGTGAGAGCACAAAGTAGTAAAGTAGGCAGGCTCTGGTTACGGGGGTAGATGCTCGAGAATTTCCAGGGGGACTCCTGAGGCTCGATCCCGCCTTTGCGTATGTCGAGCCTCCTTCCTCATGACCTTTGCCATGGGCAGAGTGCCTCATGCCAGCCCCCAACAGGTGGGGATGTGAGAAAATTACACTTATATCTACAAGTTGTGAATAATCGACATGGGTCTTAGGTTGGTTTTGGTTAAAAGGAGACAGAAACTTTCCTAATCTTTAGAATAATGTCTAATAAATTCAGGTATTCATTTTATTTTCTTTGTCATTTAAATTCTAAATGCTCTGGATGCATTTATTGCTTTGTGCACATTCATTTATGGTATTAGCAGCTTTATGAAACTGTATTATGTTGAAATCAGAAAATGAAAGTAGACTCAGTAGAAAATGTCATAAAGAAAATATAGAGCCTGTTTAACCTTGGGAGGCTTTGATTGTTAAATGTGATGGAAAATAAGATCTTAAACATACCTTATGTTAATCAGTTATATTTATCTGTCGTCACATATTGCATTTTCACCAGACATCGCCATCTCCATTTTACTGAAAGTAAGTTGGAATATTAAAACAAGTGTGGTTGATGCATTTTAGATACATGGGATACTTTCATTTATCAAAAGACTCTTTTCATATCCTGTGGATTTTTTTTTTATTCCTTTTCTTTTTTCAAGAGAGTTAATAAAAAGCAAGAGAAAATTCAGAGCCAAGTATATCACAGCAGCTAAGGAAAAGCAAACAGCTGGTACATAAACATGATTGTAGATTCACTAGATCCTGAATATATATGCACGCTTACCTGCCATTTCAAGGTGAGAAAATTTTTAGTTATTGTCAGTGCCATAGTGTTTCAATAGCTCATTGAACCTGAAACTGCTTGAAATATTATAAACAAGACATTGAAGGCATCTTTAAGTGGAAAAAGGAAACAACTGTAGCTGAAGCCAGGAAAAAAGAAAGCTGGCCATATAACTCTATGAAGCCATTACCAAAAACTAAATTCCCAGAAAATGCAATCATCTTTATTATAGGAGTTGATTATTATTCTAAGTACTCTGAAAATAATTCTTTATCTGGAAATAGTTTAAGAAAATACTTCTCTTAGACTCTCAGGCTTAGAGAGCAAACATGACTGCCAGGGTGGAAGGGATAGTTAGGGCATTTGGGATGGATATGTACTGCTGCTGCTGCTGCTGCTAAGTCGCTTCAGTCGTGTCCAACTCTGTGCGACCCCATAGACAGCAGCCCACCAGGCTCCCCTGTCCCTGAGATTCTCCAGGCAAGAATACTGGAGTGGGTTGCCATTTCCTCCTCCAATGCATGAAAGTGAAAAGTGAAAGTGAAGTCGCTCAGTCGTGTCCAACTCCAGGCAACCCCATGGACTGCAGCCTACCAGGCTCCTCTGTCCATGGGATTTTCCAGGCAAGAGTACTGGAGTAGGGTGCCATCACCTTCTCCAGGACATGTACACACTGCTATTTTTAATATGAATGACCAACAAGGACCTACTGTATAACACATGGAACTCTGCCCAGTGTTATATGGCAGTTTAGATGGGAAGGGAGTTTGGGAGAGAATGGATCCATGTACATGTATGGCTGAGTCCCTTTGCTGTTCACCTGAAAGTATCACAACATTATTAATCAACTATCAGTTCAGTTCAGTCACTCAGTCATGTCCAACTCTTTGTGACTCCATGGACTTCAGCACGCCAGGCTTCCCTGTCCATCACCAACTCCCAGATGTTGCTCAAACTCATGTCCATTGAGTCGGTGATACCATCCAACCATCTCATCCTCTGTTGTCCCTTTCTACTCCTGCTTTCAATCTTTCCCACATCAGAGTATTTTCCAGTGAGTTAGTCCTTCACATCAGGTGGCCAAAGTATTGGACTTTTAGCTTCAGCATCAGTCCTTCCAATGAATATTCAGGACTGATTTCCTTTAGGATTGACTGGTTGGATCTCCTTGCAGTCCAAGGGACACTCCAGAGTATATTAATCAACTATACCTCATTACAAAATTTTTAAAAATTAAAAATAAATAAAAGAAAATAAAAAGAAAAAAAATACTTATTTTTATCTGACTGAATATCAAGCCCATACTCATAGGCCTTAAATATTATATATGCTAAGATTTGAACATGAGGAATAAGCATATCTAACTGAACTCAAGACCGCAAGAATTAATAAATATTTACCGATAAGCTCACATATTTTTGAAAAAGTAGAAAAGACATGGTCTTTTAACATATTATATATACATGTTTTAAAATGTTAAAAATAAAATGTTCTTGTGAAATCCCTAACTAATAGAGGGGGTATGATGCACAGAGAAATTAATAAAGGATATTGAAATTGAAGAAAGTAGGGAAAACCACTAGACCATTCAGGTATGACCTAAATCAAATCCCTTATGATTATACAGTGGAAGTGAGAAATAGATTTAAGGGCCTAGATCTGATAGATAGAGTGCCTAATGAACTATGGACTGAGGTTCGTGACATTGTACAGGAGACAGGGATCAAAACCATTCCCATAGAAAAGAAATGCAAAAAGCAAAATGGCTGTCTGGGGAGGCCTTACAAATAGCTGTGAAAAGAAGAGAAGTGAAAAGCAAAGGAGAAAAGGAAAGATATAAACATCTGAATGCAAAGTTCCGAAGAACAGCAAGAAGAGATAAGAAAGCCTTCTTCAGCGATCAATGCAAAGAAATAGAGGAAAACAACAGAATGGGAAAGACTAGGGATCTCTTCAAGAAAATCAGATATACCAAAGGAACATTTCATGCAAAGATGAGCTCGATAAAGGACAGAAATGGTATGGACCTAACAGAAGCAGAAGATATTAAGAAGTGGCAAGAATACACAAAAGAACTGTACAAAAAAGATCTTCATGACCCAGATTATCACAATGGTGTGATCACTGACCTAGAGCCAAACATCCTGGAATGTGAAGTCAAGTGGGCCTTAGAAAGCATCACTATGAACAAAGCTAGTGGAGGTGATGGAATTCCAGTTGAGCTATTCCAAATCCTGAAGATGATGCTGTGAAAGTGCTGCACTCAATATGCCAGCAAATTTGGAAAACTCAGCAGTGGCCACAGGACTGGAAAAGGTCAGTTTTCATTCCAATCCCAAAGAAAGGCAATGCCAAAAAATGCTCCAACTACTGCACAATTACACTCATCTCACATCCTAGTAAAGTAATGCTCAAAATTCTCCAAGCCAGGCTTCAGCAATATGTGAACTGTGAACTTCCTGATGTTCAAGCTGGTTTTAGAAAAAGCAGAGGAACCAGAGATCAAATTGCCAACATCTGCTAGATTATCGAAAAAGCAAGGGAGTTCCAGAAAACATCTATTTCTGCTTTATTGACTATGCCAAAGCCTTTGACTGTGTGGATTACAATAAACTGAGGAAAATTCTGAAAGAGATGGGAATACCAGACCACTTGATCTGCCTCTTGAGAAATTTGTATGCAGGTCAGGAAGCAACAGTTACAACTGGACATGGAACAACAGACTAGTTCCAGATAGGAAAAGGACCACGTCAAGGCTGTATATAGTCACCCTGCTTATTTAACTTATATGCAGAGTACATCATGAGAAACGCTGGACTGGAAGAAACACAAACTGGAATCAAGATTGCCGGGAAAAATATCAATAACCTCAGATATGCAGATAACACCACCCTCATGGCAGAAAGTGAAGAGGAAGTCCAAAGCCTCTTGATGAAAGTGAAAGTGGAGAGTGAAAAAGTTGGCTTAAAGCTCAACATTCAGAAAACGAAGATCATGGCATCCGGTCCCACCACTTCATGGGAAATAGATGGGGAAACAGTGGAAACAGTGTCAGACTTTATTTTTCTGGGTTCCAAAATCACTGCAGATGGTGACTACAGCCATGAAATTAAAAGACACTTACTCCTTGGAAGGAAAGTTATGACCAACCTAGATAGCATATTCAAAAGCAGAAACATTACTTTGCCAACAAAGGTTTGTCTAGTCAAGGCTATGGTTTTTCCTGTGGTCATGTATGGATGTGAGAGTTGGACTGTGAAGAAGGCTGAGTGCTGAAGAATTGATGCTTTTGAACTGTGGTGTTGGAGAAGACTCTTGAGAGTCCCTTGGCCTGCAAGGAGATCCAACCAGTCCATTCTGAAGGAGATCAGCCCTGGGATGTCTTTGGAAGGAATGATGCTAAAGCTGAAAGTCCAGTACTTTGGCCACCTCATGCGAAGAGTTGACTCATTGGAAAAGACTCTGATGCTGGGAGAGATTGGGGGCAGGAGTCTCTGAGTGTTACAGCACTCAGCAGGGGACGACAGAGGATGAGATGGCTGGATGGCATCATTGACTCGATGGACGTGAGTCTGAGTGAACTCCGGGAGTTGGTGGTGGACAGGGAGGCCTGGTGTGCTGCAATTCATGGGATCGCAAAGAGTCGGACACGACTGAGGGACTGATCTGATCTGATCTGATCTGATAGTTAAATGAAATCATGAGTCAGGGTTATTTGGAAATGATGGCTTGAATATCTCTTAGAAAAATTTATGTTATGGTATCAGTTTCTTGGGAAATTACTTTTTCTAATCTTCTACTGTTTAAGAGGAAACAAATCTTTCAAATGTATGTAAACATTATTTTATTTCTCAACACATACAGTGTTCCATATTTGTTTCTAAACATCTGTATAGTAAAATATATAATGATTTCATGATTTCTAGAAAAAGAATATAAAATGCCAAATCATATTGCTGGATGAAGGTAGGCTCTATTTCAAGTTTAACTGATAAAGCTGAATTCAATTCCCGATATCTGAAACTATTCAATTTTTATGTAAGTATTTGTTTCAATTCCCTCCACAGTTTCATTTTATTCCTTAGATCATGCAAAACAGATAAATTCACACTAATCCTCATTTACTTACATTCAAAAATTGACTCCCAGATTCTTCATATTAAATTACTTAAGGGGAGTTTAACTTAATTTTCTTTCTACATTGACACTTTTATTTTGGAAGCTGATATTCTATTCTTTTTTATTATTTATTTTTTAACTTTACAATATTGTATTGGTTTTGCCATACATCAACATGAATCTGCCACAGGTATACATGTGTTCCCCATCCTGAACCCTCTTCCCTCCTCCCTCCCAGTACCATCCCTCTGGGTCGTCCCAATGCACCAGCCCCAAGCATCCAGTATCGTGCATCGAACCTGGACTGGCGACTCATTTCATATATATTATACATGTTTCAATGCCATTCTCCCAAATCATCCCATCCTCTCCCTCTCCCACAGAGTCCAAAAGACTGTTCTATACATCAGTGTCTCTTTTGCTGTCTCATATACAGGGTTATTGTTACCATCTTTCTAAATTCCATATATATGTGTTAGTATACTGTATTGGTGTTTTTCCTTCTGGCTTACTTCACTCTGTATAATAGGCTCCAGTTTCATCCACCTCATTAGAACTGATTCAAATGTATTCTTTTTAATGGCTGAGCAATACTCCATTGTGTATATGTACCACTGCTTTCTTATCCATTCATTTGCTGATGGACATCTAGGTTGCTTCCTTGTCCTGGCTATTGTAAACAGTGCTGAGATGAACATTGGGGTACATGTGTCTCTTTCCCTTCTGGTTTCCTCAGTGTGTATGCCCAGAACTGGAATTGCTGGGTCATAAGGCAGCTCTATTTCCAGTTTTTTAAGGAATCTCCACACTGTTCTCCATAGTGGCTGTACTAGTTTGCATTCCCACCAACAGTGTAAGAGGGTTCCCTTTTCTCCACACCCTCTCCAGCATTTATTGCTTGTAGACTTTTGGATTGCAGCCATTCTGACTGGCATGAAATGGTACTTCATAGTGGTTTTGGTTTGCATTTCTCTGATAATGAGTGATGTTGAGCATCTTTTCATGTGTTTATTAGCCATCTGTATGTCTTCTTTGGAGAAATGTCTATTTAGTTCTTTGGCCCATTTTTTGATTGGGTCATTTATTTTTCTGGAATTGAGCTGTAGGAGTTGCTTGTATATTTTTGAGATTAGTTGTTTGTCAGTTGCTTCATTTGCTATTATTTTCTCCAATTCTGAAGGCTGTCTTTTCACCTTGCTTATAGTTTCCTTTGTTTTGCAGAAGCTTTTAAGTTTAATTAGGCCCCATTTGTTTATTTTGGAAGCTGATATATTTGGAAGCTGATATTCTAGAAACAAAAGGTTCAGATGATCTAAGCTCTAGTGGACTTTTTTTTGTTGACCTATAGGCAACAACCTCCGAATACAGAATATTTCAAAATGTACTGGTTTTGTGTTTAGTGTTTTGTGTTTACTGCTTCCCCTCAAAAAATTGTTTAATTGAAACATATGAAACTAATATTTTATCAAAATAATACAAGTGTTTTGAATATTGTAGGAAAATTTATTTTTCACCTAGACCTATTAAATCAAGTTATATTTTTTCTTAAAATTAAGCATATTCTAAGTTTACTCAAAAATTACTTGAGATACCCTATCTGCTATGATAACATTCAAATAAATATTCAACAAACAATTTTTGAATTTTTGAATTTTGAATTTTGAATTATAGTTTGTATTATTACTGTGTCACATTTGACAGGTTTAAATTTCATCAAAAGCATTCATTTTTATGTTAAGCTAGTACTATTTTTAAAGTGTGTAATTTTAAACATCTTCAATTTTATTTTCTGTTTATTTTTCCTCAAATTTTAGTTTTTAACTTTTTATTAGTCAATTCTTGTGGTTTTCAGATTTAGAAGTCTTTATATACCAGTCATTTTCTCATTTATAACAAATTTTATTGAAAACAGTTATAAGAAAAAAAAACCCTTCTCATTTCTTTCTAACATTATCTTTCAGAATGGCAAATAACCCTTATGTAGTAAATGATTTAAGAGGTCAGCTAGTATTGGTTTATGTATCACTGATCCTGTTCACAATACCAGGCCTCTTGTTGTTCATGCTGTTTGCATGCTTTGCTGAACCCAGGGTAGGCAAGGCTTGAGCTAAGAGGCTGGAAGGAAACTTAAGGAGCCATAGGAACTGCAGACACGTTTATTCTCTCCTGGTTGGCACAGCAGCTGTAACAGTAGACATGCTCTATTTTCTCCTCTCACAGCTGACCCAATGGACATAGCCATAATGCAGCAGTAATGCTCCTGCTTTTTAGGTGGAGCTCATAAATCTCAGGGTCGGACATGACTGAAGTGATTTAGAAGCAGCAGCATAATCCCTACATACAGCACAAAGTAGCTCATGACCAAGTGAGTACCTTGTGAAGTGCATGCGCAGTGCTATAAATGAGCTCAGCTCTTATATAGTCATTATTTACAAAATGTAGGCAAGAGTGCGAGGCCGTGGGGTGAGAGAGTCTGGCCACACCATCTTGGCTAATTTGCTTTCTCCTCACAGTTTACTTCCTAGCTAAATGGAAATATAAGCATTCTTGTTTCAAAGCAGATGTGGTAGATCAAAAATCAGCACTGAAATAACCAGGATTAGGGTATTATGGTAGACTCTTCAAGTTGCATGCAGTTGTATTATTAAGGACTCTTGAGACAGAATTATTGGTAAAATGGGTCATCTTAGAGATATCATATATGCAGAAAGCAATTCTCTAATTTGAGGTGAATGTTATTTAATGTCACTGTACTAAGGTGTCCCTCAGTTTTGTGCTTCTAGCATAAACCAAAACTAATTCTCCAAATAACTAATGAAATCAAACTACTCCCCAGCTGCCCATTCACTAGACAAAGAACTTCCTTTACAAACTATGTGTCTACTATCTAATCCATACCTCCTCAGTTTGCTTTACTGTTAAGCTTAAATCTTCGTTCTTGCCTCTATATTACATCATTTTGACGGTAACATGACTCAGCATGTTTTTAATTACTCATGTTAAAAAAAAAAAAAAAAACCAGAGATAACCTAAAAGTGACACCTAGTAGTAAAAGCATATCTAACACCCCCTAGGTCTTGGTTCATAATATCATTCTCCAATATATAGTACCATAGCTTCTTAGAGAAATGACTGCATCTTGGTTCAGGGATGGAAATATAAAATATGAGTATGGATTATGTTCTAGTTCCAGAAAACGAGGAAGTATTGAGAACCAAAAACAAAACATATTGATGAGAGTATGTCAAAGGGGCAAAAAGCCAAGTGAAAGAGCTCATAGTAATCAAAGTTGTACAAATTTGATCAAAAATTAAATAAAGTAGCACTTGATAATAACACAAATTATGAAATGAATATCCATGACTTCAAGCTGATGGAAATAAATGATTAAAAAGTAAATGAGTGAGAAAAGACAAATCTCTTATGCAGAGAATTAAAAAGAATTCAAACAAATTCTTAAACCTCAAGGAGGTGAAGTATCAGTTCAGTTCAGTTCAGTTCAGTTGCTCAGTCATGTCCGCCTCTTTGTGAGCCCATGATTGCAGGACTCCAGGCCTCCCTGTCCATCACCAGCTCCAGGAGTTCACTCAAACTCACATCCATCAAGTCGGTGATGCCATCCAGCCATCTCATCCTCTGTCGTCCCCTTCTCCTCCTGCCCCCAATCCCTCCCAGCATCAGAGTCTTTTCCAATGAGTCAATTCTTCACATGAGGTGGCCAAAGTACTGGAGTCTCAGCTTTAGCATCATTCCTTCCAAAGAACACCCAGAACTGATCTCCTTTAGAATGGACTAGTTGGATCTCCTTGAAGTCCAAGGGACTCTCAAGAGTCTTCTCCAACACCACAGTTCAAAAGCATCAATTCTTTGGCACTCAGCTTTCTTCACCGCCCAACTCTCACATCCATACATGACCACAGGAAAAACCATAGCCTTGACTAGATGGACCTTTGTTGGCAAAGTAATGTCTCTGCTTTTGAATATGCTATCTAGGTTGGTCATAACTTTCCTTCCAAGGAGTAAGTGTCTTTTAATTTCCTGGCTGCAATCACCATCTGCAGTGATTTTGGAGCCCTAAAAAAATAAAGTCTGATACTGTTTCCCCATCTATTTCGCATGAAATGATGGGACCAGATGCCATGATCTTAGTTAAGTCCTACTCTATTGCAGGTTGTGCATAGCCACTTCTTTCCAAAGAGACAGTATGGAAAAGATGGGGCGTGGGGGTGGGGGACAACTTTACAGTGGAACAACCTAATACACGTTATGTCAGGTAGATGATTGAAGTCAATATCAACATTATCAGATCAGATCAGTCGCTCAGTCATGTCCGACTCCTTGCGACCCCATGAATCGCAGCATGCCAGGCCTCCCTGTCCACCACCAACTCCCGGAGTTCACTCAGACTCACGTCCATCAAGTCAGTGATGCCATCCAGCCATCTCATCCTCTGTTGTCCCCTTTTCCTCCTGCCCTCAATCCCTCCCAGCATCAGAGTCTTTTCCAGTGAGTCAACTCTTTGCATGAGGTGGCCAAAGTACTGGAGTTTCAGCTTTAGCATCATTCCTTCCAAAGAAACCCCAGGGCTGATCTCCTTCAGAATGGACTAGTTGGATCTCCTTGCAGGCCAAGGGACTCTCAAGAGTCTTCTCCAACATCACAGTTCAAAAGCATCAATTCTTCGGCGCTCAGCCTTCTTCACAGTCCAACTCTCACATCCATACATGACCACAGGAAAAACCATAGCCTTGACTAGACGGACCTTTGTTGGCAAAGTAATGTTTCTGCTTTTGAATATGCTATCTAGGTTGGTCATAACTTTCCTTCCAAGGAGTAAGTGTCTTTTAATTTCATGGCTGTAGTCACCATCTGCAGTGATTTTGGAGCCCCCCAAAATAAAGTCTGACACTGTTTCCCCATCTATTTCCCATGAAGTGGTGGGACCGGATGCCATGATCTTCGTTTTCTGAATGTTGAGCTTTAAGCCAACTTTTTCACTCTCCACTTTCACTTTCATCAAGAGGCTTTTGAGTTCCTCTTCACTTTCTGCCATAAGGGTGGTGTCATCTGCATATCTGAGGTTATTGATATTTCTCCCGGCAATCTTGATTCCAGTTTGTGTTTCTTCCAGTCCAGCGTTTCTCTTGATGTACTCTGCATATAAGTTAAATAAGGCAGTATAATAATATGCTTGCCTGATATGATATGGTGAAAATGGCATTTTTATGTCTGTGATCCAAACTCCATAGTCTTTATATTATTATGAAACAAAAAAAAGATCATACAAACTGGAATAGAGTTGACTCCTAATAAGTATCTGATCATCACTTTTCAAAACTGGCAAAGACACCAGAAAAAAGGAAAATATGAGAACACTGTCACAAATAAGATGAGTTTGAGAAGACTTGAGAACTAAATAGAAGGAATCCTGGATGATATCCTGGGGCAGTAAAAGAAAACTAGGTAAGAACAAAGGATATCTGAATAAACTATGGACTTTAGTTGATGATCATATGTCACTATTGGTTAAAGAATATTAACAAATGTAATATACTAATGTAAAATACTAATATCAATGAAGATTTTGTACAGGATATAAGAGAACTCCACATATTCTCATTTTTTTTTTCTGTAAATCTAAAACTGTTGAAAAAACTAACATATATTAAAAATACAAAGCATTTCTATTGCTAAATATTGTCCCTATGCTTCAAATCATAAGTTGTGTAACCACAACTTTAGAGTCACATGTTCAAGACACAACTCCTGGCCCAATGCTCCATTCACAGAGTGGAATTAGCAGAAGTCATTTTATAGATTCTGTTGTGCAGTAAGAATTTTAACAGTGACACAAGTTGCTTCAAATGTCTATTCTCATTTCCTGAAGAATATTTACACAGTGCTTGTCTACGAGCCATTTAACTTGCAGATAGTAAGTTCTGAAAGCCTCCTGTAGGAGATTTACCAAAGTATTCCTTTTAAATTCCCTTATTTTAGACTTCTACTCAAGAGTATGATGTAGTTGGCTGAGACAAACACTCCTGATGAAACTGGAAAAAAAAAATCTTGATAAATTACATACATCCATTATTTTTTTCTTTATTTTATAGATTTTATTTCTAAGAGTGGTTTTAGTTTTAGGTTTGCAGAGAAACTGGACAAAAATAGAGAAAGTCTTATATGCTCTCCCATCTGCCCATAAACTCATTGCTGACCCAAGATTATTTGGGTTTTCCCCTCTGTTACCTTCCAGAAGTTTTAAAATTTGCATTTTAAATTTACAATTCATTTTGAATTAATTTCTATAAAAGACAAAAGATCAGTATCCAGATTTTTTTTTTTTGTCATGTGATCTCCAGATGTTCTAGTACCATTATTGAAAAAAAATTGTACTTTTGCCATTTGGTTGTATTTGTTCTTTTCTCAAAAATTAGCCAGCTATAAACACGTGGTTCTATTTCTGGGCTCTCTTTTCTGTTCCATTGATCTGTCTGTTCTTTCCCTAAGAATAGACAATCTTGATTACTATAGCTTTATAGTAAGCCTTGAAGTTGGGTGGTATCAGTTCTTTGATTTTGTTCTTTTTAAATATCGTGATGACTATTCTAGGTCTTTGGATTTCCATACAAACTTTAGAATCTGTCTGTCAATATACATAAACTTGATGGGATATTTGGATTGTGTTGATTTTATAGATAAATTTAACATCCTAACAACCATATGTATTTCTATTCATGAACATGAAATATA
The DNA here is from genome assembly GCF_029378745.1 of Bos indicus. Classification (NCBI taxonomy): domain Eukaryota; kingdom Metazoa; phylum Chordata; class Mammalia; order Artiodactyla; family Bovidae; genus Bos; species Bos indicus. Next base: position 37,457,131 of record NC_091776.1, on the reverse strand, counting down.
TCTACATTCATTTCATTAGAGCTTTGTAGTTTTCCTTATATGTATCTTATACATATTCTGCTAGAGTTATACACATATTTTTTTCATTTTTATGGTCATAATGTAAATAGATAGCATTTTTAATTTCAAGTTTTGATTGCTCGTATCAATACATAGGAAAGTGACTGACTTTGTTTAATTTCTTGTGTTTTGCCACCTTGCTATCAGTGATTTTTAGTTTCAGGAATTTTTGTTTATTTATTAAGACTTTCTATATTGACCGTCATGCTATCCGTGAACAAGGAGAGTTTTCTCTTCCTTTCTCAGTTTATACCTTTATTTGTCTTGTCTTACTGCATTAGTGAAGGCTTTCAGTATTGTCTTGAATAAGAATAGGAGATGGGAGCATTCTTACCTTATTTCTGATCTTGGGGATAGCATCTATTTCTCACCTTTAAAAGTGATGTTACTTTTCTTAGTTTTAGGATTTTTTTTTAATAGATGTTGTTTATCAGGTTTATACACTTCCTCTCCACTCTTAGTTTGCTGAGAGTTTTTTTTTCATAAATGAGTGTTGGCAGAATTAATTTTAAAGAACATCAAAAGATTGTGGAATAATAAGTACTAGAATAGATAAAATTAAATTAACTAAAATGTAATTAAAATACCATAGAGGGAGGAAGCCTTCATAACAAACTTATCATCAGGAGATATTTTCTCCCAAGTGGGGATTTGGTAAATCTATGAGTGGCAGGGAAATCAGATTTGTCTAGGAGGAAACTCTCTATTAAGTGGAAAAAAGAAGTCAAAAACTTCAAAGTTACTTGGGACTAGCTTGACAGCTTGGAAGTTAGTCAATCCATAAAACAGCCTGAATTTACACTGGCACATTTTATGACTTCTAGGATGGCATATGATGTGTTTGGACCAGGAAGAAAGAGTTTAATCACCCACAGTGTCACAATGTTTACCGTACACATCTCTGATCCAGGGGGTCATGGACTCAGCAAGTGCTGGCCACAGAAGCACAGTGGGTCTCTCCTTTAAGACATAAATCAGGTTGTGAAAGTGTGCAGGATGAAGCTAAAGAGTTAAACTCAAAATCTCTGAGGGATGGAATAGAGTTTTCCATAACCTGTTAGCTCTGAGGAATCAGATACCCACTGTGCAGTTAATCAAAAGACTAAAAGGAACCTACTCTTAAATGTGAACCCAGTAATCTCTCACAGAAGCAACACTTGCAGATAATAAATCCACTTTAGATTAAGTGCTAAAATCAAGAACCAGAAGATCCTATGAGTGAACAAAAACAAGTGAGCTATGGTTGGCATGAATTTCCAATTTTTATGACTTTTAGCCTCAGGCAGGCTGCTGACAGTGCTATTTAGATGGCTAAATCTTCAAAAGAAAATGTGAAGTCTTTCTAGCATGAAGAAGAAAGCACTGTTTTAAACAACTACAGGGCTGAACAATGCAAGAGAAATCCAAGAAAGGTTAGCAACAAAGGAAAACCTCCAATCTGTGTCTCAACAGTGTGCAAATATCTGGATCACCCTTGAGCCACATAGACATGGGACAGAAATGGAGCAGCTAAGGATTGGAGAACTGGACTTAGATTTGAGCCTCCCTATAAAGTGGCTTCTTGTTTGACTCGAATCAAGTAATGGCTTGCTAAAAACAACAACAACAACAAATGTTTGATATTTTGATGCTACTTACAACCTGTCTTAATATTTTTGGCTTCAGTTAGGATGCTACCTTTTGGTTATATTTTAAGTTTTGAAGGATAAATTATTGTGAAAAAATACATAATATTATTCTGAAATCAAGACATACACAAGAATAGTTAAAGCATTATATAGTTTGCCACTATGTATTAAGCTACAAAAGATGTAAATTCAAATGAATATCACTTACACTGATGTATTTATATGTTTAGAAGTTTTGTCACTATAGTATTAATATTTGTTTCTTTGGGCTATTTTGCTGCACCGGAGGCAATTTTGCCTACCATTTCTTTAGGGACTGCCAACTTTCATTAGGAAAACACAGGAAGCACATTAAAATACAATCTGAGACATTGAGATGCATATAGCATTCAACTTGACATACAAATAAGTTCACTGTTTGAAGTATTGTATGCAGTCTGTGAAACAAACCCATGAATTTTTATGATCTCTGTTTCACACAATTCTTGGCCACTCTTAATATTATCTATCTATCCACCTACCTATACATCTTATACAGTTACAAGGAGAGAATACCCATCATGAGGATCAGTGAAGTGAATAGCACACTTAAAATTTACACAGCTTGTGATTAGAACAATTTTCTACAAAATCATTTCTATATCCATGTATTTAATTTTCTTTCCTCCTACTCCACCTGTATAGTTCCAGTTCCTGGTCCTATAGATTACATTTGCTTAGTTGCTCAGTAGTGTCCAAATCTTTATGACTGTTTGGTCTGTAGCCTGCCAGATTACTCTATCCATGAGATTTTTTCATGCAAGAATACTGGAGTAGGTTGCTATTTCCTCCTCCAAGAAATCTTTCTGAACCAGTGTTGGAATCCACATCTCCTGTCTCCTGCATTTCAAGCAGATTCTTTAGGAGTTGAGCTATCTAGGAAGTCTCAAAGATTACATTTGCATAATGTAAATTTTGTTTGCATAATCTGTATTTCTTTGGCCTCTTATCACAATGCTGAGTAAGTCAGCACCTTGGAGGACAGTTCCCAAAATGGGGATGGCTAGCCATATATTGCAAATTCCAGAAAAGGTTCCTACTGAACCAAAAGTGAAAGATTTCCTGCCTCAGTGCTTCCTCAGTGAGACCCAAAAAGTTTTCATACTTAACCCAATATTACATAATATGAAAGAAAAAAAGACAGATGATAAGGTAAAACATTAAGGTGTAGCAGTCTTTAACATTTGCATTTAAAATACTGGTTTGGCAAATTTTACAAAAATATATAGTTTATTTGCAAATACCCAGTGATATTTCTGAGGTTTGAAAGAAGTCCGTGCAAGTGAAAGACCCAAAATTTGAGTTTTATCAGCTTCATTGAAAATTCACTGTTACATATTGTTTATGTAGCATGGTCAAAAATTTGTGAATTACTAGTTGAAATCCCTAATGAAGATATCAGTAGAATAAAAAGTCCAGCACTTATATACATATCTTGAAGTAGAGGCCAGGGACTTAGCAGAGTCAAAACATACATTTTTCCTCATTAATCTATGGCAAACAAACAGATTAGAATTCTTAAAATTGTACCTCTTTGGAAATTATTAATCTGTGAATAGTAAAACTAGATTTACAATATTTTCAAGTCTATTTTTATTTCAATCATTTTGAAGAGGAAGCTCCTCTTCAAAATGATTTGGGAAGTTAAAATTGTTCCCAAAAAACTCATTAATTAAAACTATCTTTAAATTTTATCTCTTTTTTTTTTGGCATTGGTTAAGGAAAAAGGATAAGGTTACTTTGCCTAGTAACCAAGATTTCTCCTAAGCACTCTAACATCTATTCAACTAATGCCTTTTATATTTTTTTAAACTTCAGCCAGATTTATGTGTACCATGTAAACTTACGTATACCAGTAAATATGTGTACCATGTATTTGCCATCATCCATGTTCTTTTTTTCTTTCCAGAGTATTTTACTCTCCCCTGTGAATAACTCCTACCCTCAAGAACCAACACTTCAGTAAATCATTCTATCCATCCTCAAGCTTCACGTGATGTAATGAATCTTTTTTTTTTTTTAATGGCAATGAGCTTATGCCTTTCACAAGAATTTCATCTTTCCTATTAGTTGCAAACTCATAAAGATAAAAGACTACATATTTTTATTTTTATATCTAGATAGTTATTTGGTCCACAACAAACAAAATTATACTATGTGTATTAACAAAAATGACATTGTTATTAAAAGAAATAACTTGGACCCACAAAAATGACACTTTTATTAAGAAAAAGAACTAACTTTGACCCTCTGTGTATCGTCTATGGGCCACCTTTGCTCTAGATCCCACGGAGTCTTCTCACGTTTCTCCTATTTCGCTAATTAAATGTCTTAGTTTACATCTTTAAAGATTATCTTGTTATGAGAAAAACACACATAATGAACAATATTGTGTGCACTGTACACATTTATTTCCCTTTATTTTTATGTTTAGCCTCAATATAGTGATCTAGTTTTTTTTTTTTTTTTTGAGTCAGTACAAAATAACAAGATAAAGAATCCTTATTTATAGTAGTTACCTTGCACAGTATAAATGGAATGTTCCCTTAACTCATAAATCATTAAGTACCAAAGGAATGTGAGAGAATGATATACAAAGTCCATCATTAATAGAATAAGGGGAGTTGCAAGAAGGCTAAAGAGAACTCCTACAGATCTCAGAGATACCTGACAAAAAGTTATCCAAAGAGGCAGCTCACTTGGAAAGGAAAATAACCATCTTGTTTGAAGAAATGGGACTATGGTCTGAGAGTTGATGTGGGCTTTCCTGGACAAATTTGCCATGACAAAGGAGTTGAAAAAGTTAGGATGAAAGAGAAATCCCTTGGATATACCATATTTGTAGGAAGCTGTCTGTTGCTGAGTATGATGAAAGAATGAATTATGAGTAGTCCTATATCAGAGGATATCTGAAGGCAGTGAGTGATAAAGCTAACACATATAGCTTGGATCATAAATAATTTCACTGAGAACTAAAGGAAATTTCTTATTCTTAGAAAATCATTTAATAAACTTTACTAGCATGAAATTATTGAATTAAAAAAATAAATGGCCTGTTACAACTCTGTATCAGGTACTTTCATCTTGTTTGCCTCTGTGTTTGTTTTTCAGCAGTTAGTCGCATGACCACCAGTATTTTGTTTTACCTTTTAAGTGGTCCTTCTGACATTTAAACACCATCACTCCACTACTATTAAATATTTTGTGAAAAATAAATTAAATAATCATTGTTAATGCTTAGTACTTAAGCTAAGAAAATTTTTAATATTTCTATTATCACTATTGCTAGTAGAAATAGTAGTATTATATCAATATAAGTCCAGTTAATAATATAAGTACTAAATAAGTTTAATCAATAAATATATTTCCTTAAATTATAAAATCACAAGCATTTAAAGTAAATCTCAGATTTGTATGTGGCAGGAATTAGGAAAACTATCTGTCTTAGACTATGATTTAGTTATGAGAAGGTAATCATTAGGTAAATTGAAAAATTAAGTAAGCCACTTACTTTATTCAAATGACTCAAGCTAAAATATTTAACTCATTATGCTTGATTTTAAATAGCTTTAGATTGCTAGCTGACTTTTGTTCACCACTTGCCCCATGTTGAAACAAAATGTAACAATTTATAGATTATTCTTTTGCATTTTGGTACTTTCACTAGCAGAGGTGAGTTAGAACTAATTAGATTTATTTATTTATTTTTTTTAACTCTCAAGGAATTGATACTTTCAAACTGTGGTGCTAGAGAAGACTTTTGACTGGGTTGATTTAAGCAAATCATTCCTGAATATTCATTGGAAGGACTGATGCTGAAGCTGAAGTTCCAATACCCTGGCCACCTGATGTGAAAAACCAATTCATTGTAAAAGACCCTGATGTTGGGAAACATTGAGGGCAGGAGGAGAAGGGGGGTGACAAAGGATGAGATAGTTTGATAGCATCATCAACTCAATGGACATGAGTTTGAGCAAACTCTGGGAGAGATCGAAGGACAGAGAAGCCCGGCATGCTGCAGTCCATGGGGGTTGCAAAGACTGAGTGACTGAACAACAACAAAGAAATATTTAAGTTTTATAGAGCAATCACTTAATTCTAACCATGTTCAGACATTTTAGAGATATATCCTCATTTGGAAAAATACAACTGAATAAGAGAGAACATCTGATGTAGGTAATACCTAGTATGTCAATACTGATAGCATTTGCTGAGCTTGGTACGTAACCCTTTCAGGAAACAAAGCACAAGGCAATTCTTTCATATCCTACTAAATGCAAACTTGGTTTTGATCCTTTGGAGTAGTGGAAGTGAAAATTGTCTTTACATTCACTACAGGCTCTTGTTTGCTGGAGAAATAATACTACAGCAGAGCCAATTGTAAATGCACAATGAAAAGCATTTTGAATAAGCAAAATTCTACTATGCTTGAAATGTTTGAAATGTGGTCACTATGAGAACATGTGTTAACAGGTGTGTGGCTGATGACTGACATTAAATTAATAGTTCTCACACATAATGGAAAGCAAATAAGGTACAGTAAATGAGCTTGTGTCCAGTTAAAATGTTAAGGGAAATGCATGCAGACTCAGTAGGTCAGTACAGGGTGTGTATGTGTGTTTATCGGTAGTGATGTTTCCTAACAAAAAGCTCTGGAAATTTTAATCAGTACACAGGGGATGGCATGAAGAAATTCATAATCTAAAATAAAGGTTGCCTTCTAATAATGAAATGTGCACAAATGAGCACTGAGTAAATGAGATTAGTAAATCTCTTTAAAGTAACTAAAACTAAATGATTATCTATAAATTACTGACTAAAATGGATTTTGATAGCCTTATTCTAATCAAGGTTCCTAGAGTATAGTTCTTATCACAGGATCATTTTAGTAACTTAGTCAAGTATATTTTTTCTGTATGTGCTATATATTTCCTGTCTGCTTCATCAAACTCATTCTCCATGCCTCTCTCCCATACTTTGTGCTGAGAGAGACTGATTTTAGGAAGCGCATCAAAAAAATGCAGAACTCTCTGCTCTTGGCATCTGATACATCTAACAAGAGGTATAAACAAGAAGTCAGCAAACAGAGTGGAGTTATTCTTGGGATATTTCCTCTAAATCCATCATCCTTGCAAATTTGCTGCAGAGTGGCTGTTTTAAGTTTTTGTTGTTGTTTTAATGAAGACTATAACTAAACTTCCCAGATTCAGGCATAGGAGTGGATTCCCTTATTACAAGCTTAAGCTCCTTTACTATTCCTTATTGGCTTTCTCTTACCCACATCTGCACCATTTAAAAAATTTCCTTTATTAAATTATGCTCAAAGTACAAAGTGTCATTTACTTCTTGATGAATATACTAAAAAAAAGAAAAAAAAAAAAAAAACTTTCCCTTGTCAGGGAACTAAAATTTCACATGCCAGGACGCATGGTCAGAAAAAAAAAAAAAAAAAAAAATTGTTTGTATGAATGAAATAAGTATTTACAAGACCTAAACTTAAAATTGCTGAGAAAAAAATAACTGGGTCAATAGATGTCTCCTCCTCTTTAGGTGACGTCATTTCTTGTCAATTGTTTAAGATGGACCAGTCATGTTTCCCTAGAGGATAGCTTTATCGAGTGGTCACTGTTGGCAATGGTAATGTCACTGAATAGTTTGCTAGTGTTCATTCTTTTAGAATACAACTCATATTAATATAAATGCCAATGTAGGTTTTTAATTACAGAATTCTTAGTCCACAGTCCAGAGAGGAGTACTGGACTTAAATAGTTAATAATCAAACCTTATTAGTTATGTTTTAACTCAACTTATGTCACCCAATAAAAGACCAACTAGACAGACATGCTCCCTCGGTGTCATGTCTTTGAACTCTAATTGCCTTCAAACTAAAAACATGCTTAAACATTCATTATTTTCCAAAATTTCTTTTTCTGTAAAGATAGCAACCTAACTTACCATAGCAAAGGTAACTTATTGGTTTATGCGAGCAAGTCAGCTTCTGCAATTGTGCTGATTTAAATAAATAACTAGACTGAAAAACAAGCAACAAAAGTAGAGTTACCATATGATCCTGCAATTCTACTCCTATATATATGCGTGTCTGAATCATTTTGTTGTAAACCAAAAACTAACATACAATATCGCAAACTAAATATACTTCAATAAAAATAGTAAAGTAAATGAATAATACACTTCCAATAAGGAGTATAATATAAATTTTAGGAAGTACCATTTGCAAGTATTCATTATAAAGTTAAAAGAATACCAATGTAAAGAGGGGTAAGGGCTCATTCTATGAGTATTGTACTTTTTCCTCAAAATCAATACTTCAGTATGGTATCTATGAGTAATGTGTGGTTGATCCTGCCCTAAACCGTGGGCATTTCTGTGGACTAGATAAGGAAGATGGCTAAAACAAGTCTCTTTTTTGCATTGATTTTAATAAAATGATTAAGTACTTCCTATGATATACGCATACATATGCCAGAAACATGTTGAAAGCACAAAGATAGCCAAGATAGTTTAATCCAAGAGGCAAAAATCTAATCATCAACTATCACTGTAAAAGTAGATGGAGTCTTAAGGGTATTATTACTTTCTATTTACTGACTACTCATGCATCTGTTTTATGAGTATAATCCAAGTATGATGATACAACGAAGTATCCTTGACATGAAATTTCTTTGGAATTCCTTATACATAAAAAAATAAAGCTGTTTCTTTGAAGAAAATAGCAGAAAAGTCCATAACATCACAAAACCTGTGTTCCTGAGATATTAATAGATTTTAAGCACATTATCAGGCATTAAATAATGATTTAATATAATGTTAATAAGTCTTATAAATAAATAAGGAGTGCTTAAAAGCATATAAATGGGAATTAAGAGTACTGAGCAGAGTTCTCGGTGCTATACAGTAGGTCATATATATGTAATATATAACATGTAATATATATGTTCTATGTATCTGTGTGAGAGAGGGAAATGGCAACCCACTCTGGTGTTCTTGTCTGGAGAATCCTGTGAAAAGAGGAGCCTGGTGGGTTGCTGTCCATAAGGTCGCACAGAATCAGACACGACAGAAGCGGCTTAGCAACAGCAGCAGCAGCAGCATGTAGCATGTGTGCTCAGTCATGTCCTACTCTTTGCAATCCCAGATTCCTGTCCAAGGAGTTTTCCAGGCAAGAGTGCTGGAGTTGCTATTTCCTTCTTCAGGGGATCTTCCCAACCCAGTATTTGAACCCATGTCTCCTGCATTGGCAGGTAGATTCTTTACCACAGTCCCACCTGGAAAGCCCTATGATCTTTATAGTAGTGTGCATATGGCAATTTCAACCTAATTCATCCCACACCCTCCCTTACCTCCCAGTAACCATAAGTTTGTTTTCTAAATCAGTGAATCTATTTCTGTTTTGTGAATAAGTTCATTTGTATTATTTTTAAGATTCCACATATGAGCAATATCCTATGATATTTGTCTTTCTCTGTCTGACTTCACTCAGTTTAACAATCTCTAGGTCCATCCATGTCACTGCAAATGGCATTATTTAATTCTTTTTTGTGGCTGAATAATATCCCATAGTATATATGTACCACATCTTCTTTATCCTTTCCTCTGTTGATGGACATTTAGGTTGCTTCCATATCCTGGCAATTGTAAATAAAGCTGCAATGAACATTGGAGTGCATATATCTTTTCAAATTATGATTTTCTCTGGGTATGTGCCTTGGAGTGGAATTTCAGGGTCATATAGTAGTTCTATTTCTAGTTTTTTTTTTAAGGAACCTCCATACTGTACTCCATAGTGGCTGCACCAATTTAGATTCCCACTAACAGTGATAGAAGGTTCCTTTTCTCCACATCCTCTTCAGCATTTGTTGTTTACAGTTTTTTTTTTTTTCTTTTTATGATTGTCATTCTGACCCATGTAAGGTGATACCTCACTGTAGTATTGATTTGCATTTATCTAAAAATTAGTGATGTTGCACATCTTTTCATGTGCTTTATAGCCATCTGTATATCTTTGAAAAAATGTCAAAATGATCTGCAGCCCATTTTTTGATTGGGTTATTTGTGTGTGTGTGTGTACGTTATTGATCTTCACAAGCTGTTTGTATGTTTTGGAGATTAACCCCTTGTCAGTTGCTTCATTTGCAAATACTTTCTCCCATTCTGATGGTTTTCTTTTCATTTGGTTTGTGGTTTCTTTTGCTGTGCATAATGGCCTATATGAGAAAAGAATCTTAAATAGGTGGATATATGTATATGTATAACAGATTCATTTTGCTGTACACCTGAAACTAACACAACATTTTAAAATCAAATTGAAAAATAATAATAATACCTACCATTCCCCAACTATCATGGGCCAAGTTCTTTAGATATATGATCCCTAAACCATTCAACAAAGAGTATGGTATTATTAACTCAGTTTACTTGTCAAGAACCTGAGATTCAGAAGTTTTGAGCAGTTAAATTTCAAGTTACAAAGAAAGTAAAGGCTATGAAACCCAAGTTTTTCCAACACACCACACCCAATTCATGTGAATATTACTCATAAAACTAAGCTGCTGCTGCTACTGAGGCTAAGTCACTTCAGTCGTGTCTGACTCTGTGCGACCCCATAGACGGCAGCCCACCAGGCTCCCCCGTCCCTGGGATTCTCCAGGCAAGAACACTGGAGTGGGTTGCCATTTCCTTCTCCAATGCATGAAAGTGAAAAGTGAAAGTGAAGTCACTCAGTTGTGTCCGAATAAGCTACTAAGCATCAAACCATAGCCACTGGTAGACATGGCAGGAAATACTTCAAGAGATCACTCAATTCTTTCTGAAATGACAGCTTGTGATTTCTAAAACATCCTCTCTAGTGAAACTTGGGTGAAGCCAAAAACAGAGCAAGTGATTGAATCCTGCCTAGAATTCAATGAAGCACTTTGCACCTAGTAAAAGCACGGAGCTACCTCACTGGGATCCTCACTGGGCTTCCCAGGTGATGATAGTGGTGAAAAATCTGCCTGCCAATGCAGGAGACTTAAGAGATGCTGGTTCAATCCCTAGGTCGGGAAGATCCCCTGGAGAAGGAAATGGCAACCCACTCCAGTATGCTTACCTGGAGAAACCCATGGACAGAGGAGGCTGGCAGGCTACAGTCCATAGGGTCACAGAGTCAGACACCACTGAAATGAGTTAGCACACAGCACACTGGAATCCAGCACTAAAAAGAGAGTGTCTGGCTCCTGAACCCAAGCATTGCCAACATCAGTTTAATCTAGGCTCAAGTTCTCATTTAGACAAGATAAAAACCCTGTGCTTCCTCCCATGACTTTCAAATTCATCAGATACTTATTCTAGTCAGAATGATAGCACATTAAGAAAAATGGAATTTTTCTACAGTATTATTTATTTTAAACAATAATATAGACTCTAAAAATGAAATTGGAAAATGGGACAAAAATATGGTAAAATATTTCATAGTTTCTGCTTGATCTTTATAGTATCAAATACTGTAGATGGGTAAAAAGTTAAATAAAAATTTCACTTATCTGATTAAAAAAAATAGGAAAATTAGACTCAGTGTGAGAATTGAAGAAACTAGTCTAGAAAAGAGAGCAAAGGTAAGATTGAAATGATGCAAAAATAACAAACATGAAATGATGAAGATAACAATGAAACATACTATAAGCAATGAAAATAAGATGTTTGACGTTTAGGAGAAATAGAAGATAAATTGTTGGGAAGTTCTGAACTCTATTAAGCACTCAAAATAATGACCTCACACCATAAGCTTCTGTCTTGCATAGGTGCATGTGTGCTAAGTCCCTTCAGTTGTGTCCAACTCTGTGCAACACTATAGACTGTACACTATGAGGCTCTTCTGTCCATGGGATTCCTCAGGCAAGAATACGGAAGTGAATTGCCATGACCTCCTCCAGGGGATCTTCCCAACCCAGGGGTTGAACCAAGATCTCTCTTATGTCTCCTGCACTGGCAGGCAGGTTCTTTAACACTAGCGACACCTTGGAAACCCTAATTCATTTTTTAATCTTCATTTTTAATTGATTCATAGCTTTTTATGAGATTTACAATTTTTTAAATATGTTAATTATCTCACAGAATTGTGATTTCCCAAAAATTCTAATATAAAATAATTTTCCTGTACTTTAAAAGTTCTCTCTTAGGCACTCGAGCTTATTTGCAAATGAACCTTTTATAGTGGTCTCCAAGGACTCTTCCTTTCTGCAGCATTTTGTCTTTCACAGGTGAGAAACTTCAAGTGCCCACAGTAATTTTATTTGATCCTGTACTATCCTTTCAAAGCAGATGCAGAAACCTAAAAAGCCATGATATTCATCACTCAGCAAGATTTTTATGCCTGTAACACTGAAAGAAAGCTGCAAATTTGATTTGAGATTACTTTACAAAGTCCCAGGAGAACTGAGTTATTAGTCAGCATCATGCCTAACATAAGCTCTTTTAATCTCTATTACATTGATTATCTCTCTTCTGACTTCAATGAATTTCATTTAAAGTCATACCCATATTCTCAAACCTTTCCTTCCTCTAGTTGACAAATAAGAAAAATAATGGTTAATGAAAGCAGCATCTGTATATAGGACAGAAGGGACTATATCTAAAATGTGATATCAGAACTCTATTTTACTCTATGATAATATAGTAAAATTCTGTTTGAATAGAAGTTGTAATAATTCTTAGCAATGAACTAAAGTAATTTTTCATGAAAGTGATAATGCTCAAACATTATTGTTGTTTATATAATGTTGCATCAGATTTCACTAAAAAGATAAGAATCCAAGAATCACTGAGCCCAATTCTTTTATATTTCACCTGCAGTACCTATAAAAGTATTTTCTTTCCCTTTCTGATATTTCAAGGCTGTCAATAGCATTGTCCTTCTAGAAAATAACATTTACTAATGTAAGCTTGTGGCTTCATTAATTAAAGAGTAGATAATAGGCCAGTTTCCTGAAAAGATTTGTGGGTATTATTTTTAAAAGAATATAAAAATATCACATTTATTATAGCTAATTAATGATATTTCTGACATAGTTTAGTTGTACATTTCATATATCCAATTAAGTCTTTTTATGGAAGGAGTGGGAGATCCAGCCAGTCCATTCTAAAGGAGATCAGCCGTGGGTGTTCTTTGGAAGGAATGATGCTAAAGCTGAAACTCCAGTACTTTGGCCACCTCATGCGAAGAGTTTACTCATAGGAAAAGACTCTGACGCTGGGAGGGATTAGGGGCAGGAGGAAAAGGGGATGACAGAGGATGAGATGGCTAGATGGCATCACCGACTCGATGGATGTGAGTTTGAGTGAACTCTGGGAGTTGGTGATGGACAGGGAGGCCTGGCGTGCTGCAATTCATGGGGTTGCAAAGAGTCGGACACAACTGAGTAACTGAACTGAACTGATGGAAGGGGTGTATTCTGAATCCTAAGCAAATAATTACACTGTAATTGAAAGTAAAGAAACAAAAAAAAAGATAATTTGGAAAATGTTTAAATATTGTTCTTATTATTTTGAACTCTTTTATAAAGTCAATTAATATGTATCATTCTTACATAAATTTTATTAAATATTTTCCTGAAAATTTATTAGCTTTTAAACATGAATGATTATTTTAGTAGGATAATTTTCTTTAATTCTAAAGGGTTTGGAAATAGATATGCAAATAACTGGTTCATTTCTGTTTCTATCATAATAATACCACAGTGAGCTATAAGTAAAAAATATAAATTTTTTTATATACACTATTAATAAAAGTTTTACAAGTTATTTAGTCTGTTTAGCCATAGGTAATTGAGAGTCACTTGGACTGCAAGGAGATCCAACCAGTCCATTCTAAAGGAGATCAGTCCTGGGTGTTCTTTGGAAGGACTGATGCTAAAGCTGAAACTCCAATACTTTGGCCACCTCATGTGAAGAGTTGACTCATTGGAAAAGACTCTGATGCTAGAGGGATTGGGGACAGGAGGAGAAGGGGATGACAGAAGATGAGATGGCTGGATGGCATCACCAACTTGATGGACATGAGTTTGAGTGAACTCTGGGAGTTGGTGATGGACAGGGAGGGCTGGTGTGCTGCAATTCATGGGGTCGCAAAGAGTCGGACATGACTGAGCCACTGAACTGAATTGAATTGATTCTTGTTCTTCCAGTCTTGAATTATGCAATCTGTTTTCATGAAGTTGTTTCTGGACCAAAATTTTCTGAGAACACTGTCTTTTAATATTGTCTGAAAGAAGTCAGTTCATGGTGATACCCTCTTAAACTGGGAAGCTGGTGTGAATGGTAGAGTCCTGGGGAGGCGATATAAGTAATCTTAAAAAGTACAGGTTGAAGAATTGGTGATGAAATATTGTGATGTTTCAACTTACTTTCAAGTGGCGCAGTAACAGCAAAATACCTCTGCTGTATTTATACAATGATAAGAAAGCAATATATCAAAATATGCATTGTAATTAAATATAACTGAAACTAGGAAATTAGTACAGTAGTATTTTTGTTATTCCTCAATTTTTTTCTACTTAAGAAAATTTTCATAATAAAACACTGGGTAAATAATTAGAAGATAGTATAAAACTAAAGTTGAACATTTCATCTAAATTACCATTGGAAATACTTTAAATCATGCAAATACTTTATTTGTTTGCAATAAGCTTGTATACTATATACTGTGCATAGAGAAGCTGGAGGATATTGACTTAGATTAAGAGAAGAGGAAAAAAATGTAAATGTAAGCTCTGTGTATTCAAATTGTTGCCCTTTTAAAGAACTGGATATAAAAGTTATACAGGAACAGAGAATACTTCCAGGGTTATACATCTTTCTCTTTGATGTTGAGAATTTATACTATTAAAATAATTTAAGATTTTCTTGTGTGGTTAAAAGACTAAAGAAAATAGAGGAGTCTTTTTTAAAGGTTATAAATGTGAGGATCAGTTCAGTTCAGTTCAGTCACTAAATCATGTCCGGCTCTTTGCAACCCCCATGGACTTCAGCATTCCAGGCTTCCCTGTCCATTACCTACTCCTGGAGCTTACTCAAACTCATGTCCATCGAGTTAGTGATGCCATCCAAGCATCTCATCCCCTGTCACCCCCTTCTCCTCTCACCTTTAATCTTTCCCAGCATCAGGGTCTTTACCATTGAGTCAGTCCTTCACATCATGTGGCCAAAGTATTGGAGCTTCAGCTTCAGCATCAGTCCTTCCAATGAATATTCAGGACTGATTTCCTTTAGGATTGATTGGTTGAACCTCCTTGCAGTCCAAGGGACTCTCAAGAGTCTTCTCCAACTCCACAGTTCAAAAGCATTGATATTTTTGATGCTCAGCTTTCTTTATAGTCCAACTCTCACATCCATACTTGACTACTGGAAAAACCATAGCTTTGACCAGACAGACCTTTGTTGGCAAAGTAACGTCTCTGCTTTTTAACCAACTGTTTAGGTTGGTTAAAGTTTTTCTTCCAAGGAGCAAGCATCTTTTAATTTCATGGCTGCAGTCACCATCTGCTGTGATTTTGGAGCCCAGGAAAATAAAGTCTCTCACTGTTTCTATCGTTTCCCCATCTACTTGCCATGAAGTGATGGGACTGGATGCCATGTGAGGATGAGAAGGTTTAAATATCAACTTTTGGTGTAAATAGTATATAAGTAATTTAGATTAGTGTATGCATATATATATATATATGTATATATAATTTATATTATAAATATTATATTTTTGAGATAAAAGACAGAGTAAAATACAAAGAAAAAACATTCAGGAGTAAATTTTGCTGAAAGAAAATGCTAAAAGGACAGGTATCCATACTTGTACTAAGATATCCTATGCTTGCTATGTACATCATGTAAAAAAGAGTTGTTGAGTTATCTAATAACTTCTCACTATGCCAATAGAATGTGTCTGGTAGCAAAATGAATCAGTAGTTTAAGAAGAAAATACTAGAGAGATGAATTCACCCGCTAGCTGTAAACCAGTTGGTTCTTTCTATCATGTGAGCTATAAAAGATGTATTTTAATGCTAGGAGTTCATAATACATGTATTTGTATGGAATGTTTTTATCTTGCATGAAATTCAATAAATACATAGATTTCTAAACCACACAAAGTTAGACTTTTTATAGTACTGGACTCAAATTCTAAAGTGAATTTCAATTATTTTTACTCATAGATTCAATTTTTAACAAATGGAAATTATTGGTTTCCATTGTACTAAGATTCAGATATTTGGTACATTTCCTCTTCAGTTTCATTTGACACAAAACTTCATTACTAATATATCCTCCTTAATCACCTATCTTGGTGTTAATTTTATTTATAAATTTATGTTTAGAAAAATTTTATCTAAAAACTGTGGAACTAAAAAATATATATTTTCTCTGTGTTGCACAGATAATTTGTTATGTAGAGATAATAACTTTATTATATAAAAGTGTATAGCCAAACAAGATAAAGCAATTTTTCGGCTCCTACACTCACACCCATTCATTAACAATAAACTAGTAAAAACAGTTAACATTTGAGTCTTATACTTCCGGTATTTTATGCATATGTGGGTATGGATGTATTTATTTATATATAATATGTATATGTAATGTTTACTAAACAAACTTTATTATGTTATGTAATATATTAAATAAAGCAATATTATTCAATAAGAAGTTTCCTTTTAGTAATATTTTTTTTGTCTTTTTTCATATCCATGGATGAAAATCTATCTTACTCTTTTTAAAAGCTTCATGGAGCAGGACTTTATTTCCTTTTCAGAATCGCTATAATACTCGGAATCACTGGTTATTCACCCTGTGACTGAGCATTGCCACATAAGATTTGAGTCTATGTTTGGTGTGCTGTTAACTGTTTTGGTAGCCCTATTTTACCTAAAACTGTGAATGAAAAATGATCAGTGGAGATGTGCCATAAAAATAATGTTTTCATGTCAAGTGAGGCCTCAGTGATGATCATGGTATACAAATGCAGCTCCCATTAAAAATTCAAAAAAAATTTTTAAAGGCAGGAAAATTTATACATCTCATGCCACTTGTAAATCCAAATATGACAACTTGAAAAAAAACACTGGCACAGTATCAATATCACAGATAAACTTCTATTGGAAATGTGGTTTCAGCACATCATTTACAATATTGAATTGATGAAACAATTAAAGTCTAATTGATTAAATTATAGTTGTATAGGTAATTAATATAGCTTGCCAGGTGGCACAGTGGTAAAGAGTCCACCAGCCAATGCAGGAGATGTTAGGTATATGGGTTCAAATCCTGGATCGGGAAGATTCCCTGGAGAAGAAAATGTATTTTTGCCTGGAAAATTCCATGGACAGAGGATCCTGGCAGGCTACAGCCTATGGAATCACAAAGAGTAGGGCACAACTGGGCACACATATTATACCACACATATATATAGTAATTAACTTGTAAATATGTTTTGGTTTTATATCTGCATAAATGCTATTACAGTTTATATATAAAATATTATTATATTTAATATTTTAATAAAAGTATTTGTAAGATGAGTAGTTCACAATAATTTGACTATTTCTTTAAGAGGCCATACCTTATTTAACTTTAAAAGACACTGACATAGAAAACAGCCTCAACACATATTATGTGATATCTACTTCCTGTTTTCAGAACATTTTATTTTGAAGAATATGCTATATTTTAAACATATTTAATGTCAAAAGTAAAAATGAAGTCATAGCTGGACTTTTCAATGAAGCAAAAAGTAAAAGAGTTAAACAGAGGAAGAATTTTCCAATGTCATTGATGACCCACTTGAAAATATAGAATATAAAATTCATTAGGAATTTTATAACTATGACAGCATAGTTTATTCATTATGATAATGCCAATCCAGAATATTATGGTTTCTCAATATATATATGCTTAAAATATAGAGATGAATACATACATAAGTAACTAATGTATTGTTTCCTATTGACTATAAATGGATAGTTTTGCTTGCATAAAATGTACATTTTGATGATGAGCAATTTGAGAGGATGTATGAGCAATTTGTCTTAAAATTAAGACATTAATTTCTTGAAAAAATTCTGCCTACATTTTATAGGGAAAAATCTTTAAAGCATTTAGTTACATACTTTTGAACAAACAGAAATTAATCATTTGCATACACTTATAAAAAATTTAGGAGAAAGACAAGTGTTCCAGAATGGCAGAAGACAGCCCTCCAAAAATTTACATCTCTATAAAAGTCATGAAAGATTTTGGGTCAGCCAATCAAAAAATGGGCCAAAGAACTAAACAGACATTTCTCCAAAGAAGACAGACAAGATGGCTAAGAAAAACATGAAAAGATGCTTATCAAGACAACAATGAAGTACCATCTCACGCTGGTCAGAATGGCTGCTATCAAAAAGCCTAAAAACAATAAACGCTGGAGAGGGTCTGGAGAAAAGGGAACCCTCTTACACTGTTGGTGGGAATGCAAACTAGTACAGCCACTATGGAGAACAGTGTGGAGATTCCTTAAAAGACTGGATATAGAATTGCTTTATGACCCAGCAATCCCACTGCTGGGCATACACACCGAGGAAACCAAAATGGAAAGAGACACGTGTACCCCAGTGTTTATTGCAGCACTGTTTATAATAGCCAGGACATGGAAGCAACCTAGATGTCCATCGGCAGATGAATGGATAAGAAAGCTATGGTACATATACAGAATGGAATATTATTCAGCTATTATAAAGAATACATTTGAATCAGTTCTAGTGAGGTGATGAAACTGGAGCCTATTATACAAAGTGAAGTAAGTCAGAAAAACACCAATACACTATATTAATACATATATATGGATTGAAAAAGATGGTAAACATGACCCTATATGTGAGACAGCAAAAGAGACACAGATATGAAGAACAAACTTCTGGACTCTGTGGGAGAAGGCGAGGGTGGGATGATTTTGAGAGAATAACATTGAAACATGTATATTACCATATGTGAAATAGATCACCAGTGCAAGTTCAATGCTTGAAACAGGCACTCAAAGCCAGTGCACTGGGACAACCCTGAGGGATGTACAGGGAGAGAGGTGGGAGGGGGGAGTCCAGGATGGGGGACACATGTACATCCATGGCAGATTCATGTCAGTGTATGGCAAAAACCACTACATGTTGTAAAGTAATTAGCCTCCAATTAAAATAAATTAATTAATTAAAAAATAAAACAAAGAAACAAAAGATTTTGCGTCAAAATAAACTTCTCAGGGTCTGGATTTAACCAAAGTCTTGCAACAGCCTGCTGCTACTGAGGCTAAGTCGCGTCAGTCGTGTCCAACTCTGTGCAACCCCATAGACGGCAGCCCACCAGGCTCCCCGGTCCCTGGGATTCTCCAAGCAAGAACACTGGAGTGGGTTGCCATTTCCTTCTCCAATGCATGAAAGTGAAAAGTGAAAGTGAAGTCGCTTAGTCCTGTCCGACTCTTAGCGACCCCATGGACTGCAGCCTAGCAGGCTCCTCCGCCCATGGGATTTTCCAGGCAAGAGTACTGAAGTGGGGTGCCATTGCTTTCTCTGTGCAACAGCCTAAGTCATGGTTATTCAGTAATGACAGCTAAATCTTTATAGGAATAGCTGATTTTGGGATATTTCAACTTGTCATCGTCCCATCTCCTCTCCCCAAGTCCATAGTAGCCTTTCTAACAACAGCTTCACAATCATGAAAGCTGTGAAAACTAGCAGTCTAGTAGCCATTGGATGGGGCAGGCCTTGTACATAGTTGATCCAGAAGTGCTATCCCTGGAGGATTGCCACTTTTGACATTGATGAAAATTCCTGCAAAAAATCCCATTCCCAGACCTGATTGAGCTGGATCAATGAAAAAAAGTTTTCTCCCTCAAGCAGTTGTTAAAAAACTTAGTGATAATTACTTAACATCACAGCAGGCTAAAGCAGTGATACTAATTGGGACAAACAAGAGGAAAGTAAAACATTGTAAGGAAGATATGAGAAATAAGATATCCATAGTAGTTTTAAAAAGCTTCTCATTATCCTAGGGATCTAAAAGTCCATGTGCTTGTGCAGGGCTGTGTGTATATGACAAGAAAATCTCAATGAAACATTGTTGCTTCACTTGTGGCTGACTGAAACTCTATGCTAGCAGAAGGTAAAGACAGAGCAGAGTTGCAAATCGCCACCATGATCTCAGATCAGAAATGTTGTATCTTGACCAAATCTTTCAGACATTCTAGGCATAAGTGAATCTCTGTCCAATCACTACCTAACCTCTAAGCTAAATGAGCAGAGACTTCAGTGGTCAAACATGTCAGGGAAAAGAGACTTTATGAAATCAGTTCAGGAAAATTACTAAATAGCTTTACCATTGGTAAAATATAAAGAAGCAGGAAATCTGATGTCCACATTTGCCAATTATTTTATCTAAGACATTCAGTTTTCAACAACAACAACAAAAAAACCTTTTTTTCAGTAAATTATTAAGTCATTACATTATTCTCTGTATCAAGTAAACAAAACAGTCAATAGAAACCCCCCTAAGGAAGAACGTGAAAGTGGAGAGTGAAAAAATTGGCTTAAAGTTCAACATTCAGAAAATGAAGATCATGGCATCTGGTCCCATCACTTCATGGGAAATAGATGGGGAAACAGGGGAAACAGTGTCAGATTTTATTTTGGGGGGCTCAAAAATCACTGCAAATGGTGACTACAGCCATGAAATTAAAAGACGCTTATTCTTTGGAAGAAAAGTTATGACCAACCTAGACAGCATATTGAAAAGCAGAGACATTACTTTGCCAACAAAGGTTCATCTAGTCAAGGCTATGGTTTTTCCTCTGGTCATGTATGGATGTGAGAGTTGGACTGTGAAGAAAGCTGAGCACTGAAGAATTGATGCTTTTGAACTGTGGTGTTGGAGAAGATTCTTGAGAGTCCCTTGAACTTCAAGGAGATCCAACTAATCCATTCTAAAGGAGATCAGTCCTGGGTGTTCTTTGGAAGGAATGATGCTAAAGCTGAAACTCCAGTACTTTGACTACCTCATTCGAAGAGTTGACTCATTGGAAAAGACTCTGATGCTGGGAGGGATTGGGGGAAGGAGGAAAAGGGGACGACAGAGGATGAGATGGCTGGATGGCATCACCGACTCTATGAACGTGAGTTTAAGTGAACTCTGAGAGATGGTGATGGAAAGGGAGGCCTGGCGTGCTGTGATTCATGGGGTCACAAAGAGTCGGACACAGCTGAGCGACTGAACTGAACTGAAGGAGGAACGGGAATGGGGGAAGCTTCCCAGGTGGCGCTAGTGGTAAAAGAACCCGCCTGCCAATGCTGGAGATGTAAGAAATGCAGGCTCAATCTTTGGGTTGGGGCGATTCCCTGGAGCAAGGTATGCCAAGCCACTCCAGTATTCCTGCTTGGAGAATTCCACAGACAGAGGAGCCTGGCGGGTATGGTCCATAGGGTTGCAAAGAGTTGGACACAACTGAAGTGACTTGCCACACATGCAAGGAAGAACAGATGTTGGTGATACTAGATAAATATTTTAAATTAATTTTTAAATTGTATTCAAAGAAAAAACAGGAATCATGTTTAGAGGATTAAAGAAAAGTATGGGTTGATATATCACGAAATACAGACTATCAAAAAAGAGAAAAAATTGACTCAGAAAGGAAACAAAGAGAAATTCTGGGGTTGAGAAGTATATTGTTAGAAGTCCTTACAAAATTCTTTGAAATTTATTCCTACATCGTGAAGGTATCCAGAAGTGGGGTCTTTGAAAAGTGACTATGGCATGAGAATGGAGCCCTCATGAACAGGATTGTTCACATTTTATAAAAGATAGTTCAGAGAACTCTTTCATTCCTTCCACCAGGTGAAAACATAAGATGATGACTTCTATCTATGAACCAGGTAAAATGTCCTCACCAGAAATAAAGTTACCAGCACTTTGAGCTCGGACTTCCAAGCCTCTAGAATTGTGAGAAAGAGTGTTTGTTGGTTATAAGCTATGCAGTTCATGATAAATTTGATATCATAGCCCAGACTAAGACATACAGTAACTCATATTTTAAATAAGCACAAGAGGAGTTCAAATTTCTAACACAAGAGGAGATTTGAGTTGACTTAAGAAAAAATAAGCATACTTGAAAATAGGTCAATAGAGATTATCCAGTCTTAGAAGCAAGAGAGAAAAAAAGAATGAACAAAATGTGGAGATAGTCCCAGATGTCTGGGGGACACCATATTGTTTACCAATGTGCAGACAATGACAGTGACAGAAGGACAGCAGAGAGCAATAGGCAGAAAGTATATTTGATGAAACAATACAGTATAATTCCCCTATTACACACCTTCAAACTGTGAGCTTTCAAAGACGTGAATGCGCGTTCTCATGTCCAATCATGTAGGTTACTTCATGTGCCTGGCATACATTGTGTGTATTTTCTATAAGCAGTTGAGCTTTTGTGTACTTTATTGTAAAGTACTATAGAGTACAGTAGTACAAGGTCATTATTTCAAGCATAAAAACAGTGACAACATAGCTGGTACTGCCAAGAAGTGCCAAGACAAGACAAAGAAGAAGTAATAGAACTGAAGAGATTCACAATGCAGGAATGGCAAGCAGATTTTCTTTATTTGAGGAGGCACAGTTAGTTTTGAGGAATATAGAATGTAGAATGGTATACAAAGGTTTCAGTAGTCATTCAGAATGCAACCCAGTGCTACCACATTATCTATGATAATGAAAAAAAAAGAAAAAAAAAAGCTAAAACAAAAACATCACTGGATCATTTTTTCAAGAGGGTAGATAGAATTGAATCCAGCAAGGAACCAGAAACTGTGCAATAATTGTTAGGTGTGAGTGAAATTGCAGCTTGCCCTCTGTCTCCTATTGTTGATCCTTCAGCTCTACTATCTACCACCTTCTCTCCTGCCTCCAGTCAGAAACTCTTCTTGCCTGTTCACGTGATGGCAGCCTCTGTATGCCAACTGTACTATTCAAGGTACTCTACATAAGATTAAAAATATTTTATTTGTGTTTATGTATTATTTGTTTGAAAAATATTATAAACCAATTTGCAGTTCAGTACTGTATAGCTGATTGAGTACCTACTTGGGTACCTAATTTTGTTGGACTTACAAACTGGACTTATGGAAAAGCTCTTGGAACAGAAGTCATTTGTATGTAAGGGGCTGAATCTAGTCAAAAAACTTCCATATTGGATGAAAGCATGATTTATATATTCAAGAAATTCAGAACTTCAAGAGGTAGGAATTTAAAGATGTTCACACCTAAACATATTATAGGGAAGCTGTCAAGAGCTGAAAAACAGACTCTTAAGAGCTGCATGAAATAAAAGACTCATCACTTACAAAGGATCCTCAATAAGAATAACAGCAGACTTCTATAAGAACCATGGAAGTCAGAAAACAGTAGGCTAATATATTCTAACTGTTGAAAGGAAAAATCATCACAAACAATTCTATACCCAGGAAGCAATTCTTCAAATAATGAAGATAAAATTAAGATGAATTTTTTAAAATTAATGAAGAATTTATTTCAGCAGACCTGGACTGTAAGAAATGCTTAAAGGAATCTTTCAGGCTTAAATGAAAGGATACTCAGAAATGAGTTCAATCAATCCAAGAAAATAAAGATCATTGATAAAATGATAGACTTATTTAGAAGATATTGTGAGTTTACTTAAGAACACATCAATTAAAAAAAAGAACACATCAATAAAGCAAATATTGCAATAAAGTCAGTCAGATTAAATTGATTTCTCAGTGCATATAAAAGTTACTGATGATCCTACATGCAGGGAAGCAAAGGAGACACAGATGCAAAGAACAGACTCCTGGACTCAGTGGGAGAAGACCAGGTGGGATGATTTGAGAGAATAGTATTAATACATGTACATTACCATATGTAAAATAGTTGACCAGTGCAAATTTGATGCATGAAGCAAGGCACCCAAAGCCAAAGCTGGTGCTCTGGGACAACCCTGAGGGATAAGATAGAAAGGGAGGGTAAGAGCGGGGTTCAAGATGGAGGGGACATATGTATACCTGTGACTGATTCATGTATGACAAAAACCATCACAATATTGTAAAGTAATTTTTCTCCAAATAAAATTAATTAATTATTTTAAAAATGAAATAAAACAAAGTTATGTTTACATTTTAATATTCTCTATTATGTGTGCAGTACCCTATGTATAAAAAACAATGTGCATACCTTAATGACTGAACAACAACAACATACCTTAACTAGAAAATACTTTATTGCTAAAAATTGCCAAACATCATCTGAGCATTCAGTGAGTCATAATCATTTTGCAATTGTAATGTTCGAATATCACTGATCACAGATCACCATAACATATATAATAATAAAAAAGTTGGAAACATTGTGAAAGTTACTAAAGTGTTACACTGCGACATGAAATGAGCAAAGGGTGTGGAAAATATGCCGTAGATAGATTTGCTTAATGCAAAGTTAACACAAATTTTCAATTTGCAAAATAACACAAAATCTGTAAACTTTGGTAAAGTGGAGTGCAATAAAACAATGTGTACTACACATAAATAAGCAGGAGAAACAGTATAATTGTAAAGATTTTGATTTTAAACCTGTCATCATCTAGCTTAAAAGACAACTGATGAAAGCAATAACCATAAAGTTACGTAGATCTCCCAAGCATACAAATTATATTTAATGCAAATCTTTTACATATTTTTCCAAAAATATAAAATAACTTTTTTCCCACTAATTTCATGAGTTATATGGTAGCACTAATTTTGGTGTTATTCTGATATCAAAATAAGAGAATGCATCATTATCAGAGAAATGCAAATCAAAACCACAATGAGGTACCATTTCACGCCAGTCAGAATGGCTGTGATCCAAAAGTCTACAAGCAATAAATGCTGGAGAGGATGTGGAGAAAAGGGAACCCTCTTACACTGTTGGTGGGAATGCAAACTAGTACAACCACTATGGAGAACAGTGTGGAGATTCCTTAAAAAAAACTGGAAATAGAACTGCCATACGACCCAGCAATCCCACTGCTGGGCATACACACTGAGGAAACCAGAATTGAAAGAGACACGTGTACCCCAATGTTCACTGCAGCACTGTTTATAATAGCCAGGACGTGGAGGCAACCTAGATATCCATCACCGGATGAATGGATAAGAAAGCGGTGGTACATATACACAATGGAGTATTACTCAGCCATTAAAAAGAATACATTTAAATCAGTTCTAATGAGGTGGATGAAACTGGAGCCAATTATACAGAATGAAGTAGCCAGAAAGAAAAACACCAATACAGTATGCTGCTGCTGCTGCTGCTGCTAAGTCGCTTCAGTCCTGTCCGACTCTGTGCGACCTCATAGATAGCAACCCACCAGGCTCTGCCATCCCTGGGATTCTCCAGGCAAGAATACTGGAGTGGGTTGCCATTTCCTTCTCCATTGCGTGAAAGTGAAGTCGTTCAGTCGCCGCCGACTTGTAGCAACCCCATGGACTGCAGCCTACTACTCCAACCATGGGATTTTCTAGGCAAGAGTACTGGAGTGGCTTGCCATTGCCTTCTCCCCCAGTACAGTATGCTAAGGCATATATATGGAATTTAGAAAGATGGTAATGACAACCCTGTATGTGAGACAGCAAAAGAGACACAGGTGTATAGAACAGACTTTTGGACTCTGTGGGAGAGGGAGGGGGGGGATGATTTGGGAGAATGGCATTGAAACATGTATAATATCATGTAAGAAACGAATCGCCAGTCCTGGTTCGATGCAGGATACAGGAAGCTTGGGGCTGATGCACTGGGATGACCCAGAGGGATGGTATGGGGAGGGAGGTGGGAGGAGGGTTCAGGATTGGGAACATGTGTACACCTGTGGTGGATGCATGTTGATGTATGGCAAAATCAATACAATATTGTAAAGTAAAAAAAAATAATAATAATTTAAAAATTAAAAAAAAAGTGCATCAGATGAAAAGGAAACTACAGACCAATATCATTTAAAAACATAGATGGAAAATCTTCATCAAAATGCTAGCAACCAAATCCAGCAACATATCAGAAGCATCATATAACTTGATCAAATGGGACAAACTATAAAAATAAAAGATCCATTTATCCTAAAGTCAAGAACCATATTATGGAATAAAGGACAAAATTCATGATTATCCATAGCGATGCAGAAAAAAAAAAAAACCTGATAGAATGCACATTTTACTGTCAAACATTCAAGAATCTAGGAATAGAAACAGACTTCCCTTACCTAATAAAGACGGAGAGATAAGCTACAGCTACATTGTATTTTATTGTTAAAGACTGAATGTTTTCTTTTCTTTTTTTTTTTTTTTGTAGGTAGAGAGCAAGATAAATATCTGCACTCTCTAATCTTTCATTTAATACTGTATTGGAGATTATATATAGGGAAATGAGACAGGAAAATATTTGAAAAGACATCCAGATTAGGTAGAAAGAAGTACAACTTTGTATTTGTAATGTGCTGCATACAATCTTGCATAACAGAAAATCCCAAGGAAACCACAAAAATATAATTAAGACTAACGTCAGTAAGTTTATAGAATATAAGGTCAGAATAAAAAAATTATTAGTATAGTAGCAAAGTCCAAAAGAGTCCCATTCACAATAGCATCAAATTAATATAATATTTGGGAATAAGTTTAGCAAAAGAAATAAAAATAGTTTTATTGAAAACTACTAAACACATTTGATTGAAATATTAAAATTTCTGATTAAAATAATTTTTAAAATAAATAATTTTAAAAGTATCAACATAATGGAAAGCTATAACATGTTTATGAATAAGAAGACTAGATATTGTTATTATGGTAAAATTTCCTAAATAGATCTACAAATTCAATGTGATCCTTCTTAAATAATGATGACAATAATTAATGATAATAAAAAAATTAAGGATGAAAGCATCTTCTGGAAGATTTTGATGTCTCTTTCTTACACTGTTTGTTAGGTGAATTTTGAGATTTCATATTTGTCATTACCAAAATATTACTATATTTTACCAATGATCTTGTGACAGCATTGCAATCCTCAAATCTGAACTCTAGGAATAGAAGTTCAGTTTCCTTTATCTTCACACTGATTTTACTAGTATAGTCATAAATTTATAGTAGATACTCAGAATCATCATAAAGCTATTCATCCACATGCAGCAAATTTAGTTTGCCTCTGTGATGAAAACAATTTAAAATCACTGCTTGAAAAGTCCCTTTATTTTCTATTTTAAAGTGTCACTCAAAAAGAAATGATCCATGATAAAAGCAACAAATCCTTTAAAATCAGTTGATGCTAAAAACAGATTTTCATAACTTGTGGCAAATTTATAAGCCACATCTATCATTTTAAAAATCTTAACAAAGAAATAAAGATGATCAGGATGTTTCATTTCTTTTTAACAAAGAGGTTCACATAACATTATTCCAATTGGTAAAATTTAATCACAAATGTTCCATATATTGAAATCTAGAGATGTTGCTTATAAAACTATTTTTTCTCTTTATTGTTAAATAAGAAGAGATAGTCCATATAAGAACACCTGGAGCTTCTACTGATCAAAGGTTGAAAAGAAAACTAGTTTTTTGTGTTTTTTTTTAATTAGCTCTAATTGATTCTAATAGAGGTAAAGTGTGTAAACAGTTGCTAGGAGGGGAGCCTAAAGGGAATTTGCATCAGTGTCAAACGCAGACTGTGCCTAAAGTCTTTGCTTTCTAATAATTCAAACTAAGGAAAAGCTAGTAAAATTAAATGTGTATATAAAATCAGATTCAAAATTTAAAAAACCAACAACACATTTAACATCAAAGAACAGGCAAGTCTCACACCTGACAATGGTTTATTTCAAAGATGTGTTTAAATAAATCTTATTCTAATAACTCCAATATTAAATACTTTATTTAATTAATACAGAAAACAAAAATGCACGATACATGCAGCAGTATATGTACTAGATTAAAGATGCAAGAACATCTGTTCAGCCTGGAGACAACTTGATATACACTCAGTGGTTTGTTCTTGACTCTCTGACACTTTATTTTTTAAATTTTATTTTTGGCTGTACGAGGTCTGGGCTTCCCAGGTGATGCTAGTGGTAAAGAACTCCCCTGCCAATGCAGGAGATGAAGGTTCCATCCCTGGGCCAGGAAGATCCTCTGGAGGAGGGCATGGCAACCCACTTGAGAATTCTTGCCTGGGGAATCCTATGGAGAGAGGAGCCTGGAAGGCTATGGTCCATAGGGTTACAAAGAGCCGGATATGACTGAAGTGACTTAGCACGCCTGCACCGAGTCTTAGTTGTGTTATGCGAGATACTTATCTGATGCTTTCTTTTAAATGGAATTTGTATTTTCTTCTCTTGAAAGTCAAAAGTCACTTCTAACCCAGGACCACATACCCTCTTAATCGCCCTGGCTTAACCTGAGAGTTTTAGAAGCTGTCCCTGCTTAGCCACTGGATGAATACTCAGACTCACTATGGAAATACTGATAAAATCATGTTATCAGCAGGATGTATTCCTTTGAAGTTCAAATAACCATTGAGAGCATCTGTTTTAAAACACTATTTTGACACTATTTCTAAGTTTATTACCAGTTCAGTTCAGGGGCTCAGTCGTGTCTGACTCTTTGCAACCCCATGGATTTCTGGATAACAGGCTTCCCTGTCCTTCACCAGCTCCTAGAGCTTGCTCAAACTCAAACCCATCAAGTCGGTGATGCCAGCCAATCATCTCATCCTCTGTTGTCCCCTTCTCCTCCTGCCTTCAATCTTTCCCAGCATTAGGGTCTTTTCCAATGAGTCAGTTCTTCGAATCAGGGGCCAAATTATTTGAGCTTCAAGGTCAGCATCAACCCTGTCAATGAATATTCGGGACTGATTTCCTTTAGGACTGACCGGTTGGATCTCCTTGCAGTCCAAGGGACTCTCAAGAGTCTTCTTCAGCACTACAGTTCAAAACCATCATTTCTTCGGTGCTCAGCTTTCTTCATGGCCCAACTCTCACATTCCTATATGACTACTGGAAAAATCATAGCTCTGACTAGATGCAACTTGTTGGCAAAGTAATGTCTCTACTTTTTGATATGCTGTCTAGGTTGGTCATAGCTTTTCTTCCAAGGAGTAAGCGTCTTTTAATTTCATGGCAGCAGTCACCATCTGCAGTGATTTTGGAGCCATGCCAAAATAAAGTCTGTCACCATTTCCATTATTTCCCCATCTATTTCCCATGAAGTGATGGGATCAGATGCTGTGATCTTAGTTTTCTGAATGTTGAGATTTAAGCCAACTTTTTCACTGTCCTCTTTCACTTTCATCAAGAGGCTCTTTAATTCTTCTTCATTTTCTGCCATAAAAGTCATGTCATCTGCCTATCTGAAGTTATTGATATTTCTCCCAGCAATCTGGATTACAGCTTATGCTTCATCCAGCCTGACATTTCTCATGATGTATTCTGCATAGAAGTTAAATAAGCAGGGTGACAATATACAGCCTTGACATATTCCTTGCCCAAATTGAAATGAGTCTGTTGTTCCATGTCCAGTTTTAACTGTTGCTTCTTAATCTGCATACAGATTTCTCAGGAGGCAGGAAAGGTGGTCTGGTATTCCCATCTCTTTCAGAATTTTCCACATTTTTTTCTTGGAACAAAGTCTTTGGAGTAGTCAATAAAGCAGAAATAGATGTTTTTCTGGAACTCTCTTGCTTTTTCTATGATTCAACAGATGCTGGCAATTTGGTCTCTGGTTGCTCTGCCATTTCTAAATCCAGCTTGAACATCTGGAAGTTCATGGTTCATGTACTGCTGAAGCCTGGCTTGGAAAATTTTGAGCATTACTTTGCTAAGGTGTGAGATGAGTGCAATTGTGTAGTAGTTTGAATTTTCTTTGTATTACCTTTCTTTGGGACTGGAATGAAAACTCACCTTTTCCACTCCTGTGGTCATTGCTGAATTTCCAAATTGCTGGCATATTGAGTGCAGAACTTTCACAGCATCATCTTTTAGGATTTGTAATAGCAAAGCTGGAATTCATCACCTCCACAAGCTTTGTTTTTATTAATGCTTCCTAAGGCCCAGTTGTAGCCTGGAGAATCCCAGGGATGGGGGAGCCTGGTGGGCTGCCGTCTATGGGATTGGAGAGTCGGACATGACTGAAGCGACTTAGCAGAAGCAGCAGCAGCAGCAGCAAGGCCCAGTTGACTTTGCATTCCAAGATGTCTGTTTCTAAGTAAGCAATGACACCATTGCAATTATGTGGGCCATTTTTGTATAGTTCTGTGTATTCTTGCCACCTCTTAATATCTTCTGCTTCTGTTAGGTCCATACCATTTCTGTCCTTTATTGTGCCCATCTTTGCATGAAATCATCCCTTGATATCTCTAATTTTCTTGAAGAGATCTCTGCTGCTGCTGCTACTGCTGCTAAGTTGTTTCAGTCATGTCCAACTCTGTGCTACCCCATAGACAGCAGCCCACCAGGCTTCCCAGTCCCTGGGATTCTCCAGGCAAGAATACTGGAGTGGGTTGCTGTTTCCTTTTCCAATGCATGAAAATGAAAAGTGAAAGTGAAGTCGCTCAGTCGTGTCCAACTCCAGGCAACCCCATGGACTGCAGCCTACCAGGCTCCTCCATCCATGGGATTTTCCAGGCAAGTGTACTGGAGTGGGTTGTCATCACCTTCCCCAAGAAGAGATCTCTAGTATTTCCCATTCTGTTGCTTTCCTCTATTTCTTTGCATTGATCACTTAGGAAACCTTTCTTATTTCTCCTTGCTATTCTTTGGAACTCTGCATTCAGTAAGTATATTATAAACATCATATATTGGCTTTAAATAAATGGAAAATGAAAAAAGTAGCAAATGAAAATGTAACTCTATTAACTCAGTATAAACTAAAGAGGGATACTGGCTGATCTAAACTGACATCATGATTCTCTAAGCCTTAGTTTCAGACTTCTGAAATGGGACAAATAATAATACACAATCAAAATAATTGCATCTCTGTTCTTAGTTGTTCCACCTAGTGAATGTACAATATCAGTTCAGTTCAGTCACTCAGTCGTGTCTGACTCTTTGCGATCCCATAGAGGCTCACCAGGCCTCCCTGTCCATCACTAACTCCCAGAGTTTACTCAAACTCATGTCCATTTAGTTGGTGATGCCATCCAACTATCTCATCTTCTCTCATCCCCTTTTCCTTCCACCTTCAATCTTTCCCAGCATCAGGGTCTTTTCAAATGAGTCGGTTCTTTGCATCAGGTGGCCAAAGTATTGGAGTTTCAGCTTCAACATCAGTCCTTCCAATGAATATTCAGAACTGATTTACTTTAGAATGGACTGGCTGGATCTCCTTGCTGTCCAAGGGACCCTTGAGTCTTCTCCAACACCACAGTTCAAAATCATCAATTCTGCAATGCTCAGCTTTCTTTATAGTCCAACTCTCACATCCATACGTAACCACTGGAAAAATCATAGCTTTGAAAAGATGGACCTTTGTCAGCTAAGTAATGTCTCTGCTTTTTAATATGCTGTCTAGGTTGGTCATAGCTTTTCTTCCAAGGAGCAAGTGTCTTTTAATTTCATGGCTGCAATCACATCTGCAGTGATTTTGGAGCCCAAAAAAGTAAAGTCTGCGGCTGCTTCCACTGTTTCCCCATCTATTTGTCATGAAGCGATGGGACCAGATGCCATGATCTTAGTTTTCTGAATGTTGAGCTTTAAGCCTTCTTCACTCTCTTCTTTCACATTCATCAAGAGGCTCTTTAGTTCTTCTTTATTTTCTGCCATAATGGTGGTGTCATCTGCATATCTGAGGTTATTTATATTTCTCCCAGCAATCTTGATTCCAGCTTATGATTCATCCAGCCCAGCATTTCTCATGATGTACTCTGCATATATGAGTGACAATATGCAGGGTGACAATATACAGCCTTGTGTACTCCTTTCCTGATTTGGAACCAGTCTTTTGTTCCATGTCCAGTTCTAACTGTTGCTTCAGTATTGGGAGCTATTGTTTATCTCTGTTA
The DNA here is from genome assembly GCF_029378745.1 of Bos indicus. Taxonomy (NCBI): domain Eukaryota; kingdom Metazoa; phylum Chordata; class Mammalia; order Artiodactyla; family Bovidae; genus Bos; species Bos indicus. The sequence continues at coordinate 37,425,293 of NC_091776.1, read as the reverse complement.
TGATTACTTGTGACATGATGCAGAGATAGGGAATGGAAGATGACAGGGAAAATACTAGAAAGTAACTAAAATAATCAGAGTTAAAAATTAAATTGTATATTGAATGAGATATGAAGAGAACAGGAAAATAAAATAGATAAAAAGAATGATAAAAAGTTATAGAGGCTCTTGTAGTAAGATAAAGAAATAATTATTTAGGTTTAGATAAATTAGGGAAGATAAAAACAAGAAAAATAGAATTCTGGAGTAACAAACTCAGAGAAAAACAACAAGGCAGTAAAAATGTTGATATGGATTTTAATTACACTCATAAAATTTTATATTTAAATTACTGAGCTTTAAAAAATCCAATGACACTGATTATACAATTTTTCTAGTGCAGATTATTTTCAAATTATTTCCATTTATTGTAAATGATATTACAGCTTTCCTACATTTTTCCTTATTTTTTTTAAATAGAAGTAGAGTTGATTTACAATTTTATGATAGTTTCAGTTATAGTCCATAGTGATTTGGCATTTGCATAGATTGTGAAGGATAACAGCAATAAGTCTAGTAGTCATCTGTCCCCAGGCAAAGCTTTAAAATATCATTGAACATATTCCATCTGCTGTGTTTATTTATTCTATACCTGGAGATTTGTGTTTCTTAATTCCTTTCACATATTCCATCCTCACCCTAACTCCCTCCTTGCTGAAAACCACCATTTTGATCACTGTGTGCATAAATCCATTTCATTTTGTTTTGTTTATCTTATTTTTTAGGTTCCACATATGTGAGATCACACAGTATTTGTCTTTCTCTGACTTTATTTCATTTAGCCTCATATAAGCTCAATCCATCCATGTTGCCACAAATGGCAAAATTTCATTTTTTATGTCTGAGTAATATTTCTTTATTTATGTGTACATAGTTATGTATATACAATATATATGTCTTTTTTGTCCATTCTTCTATCTATTATAGTCCTGGCTACTGTAAAAAATGCTGCAATGACAGTTGGTTAGCATGTAACTTTTTGAATCACTATTTTTATTTTTCTCTGGTAAATACACAGAATTGCTGGTTCATATGGCATTTCTATTTTTAATTTTCAAAGAAATCTCTGTACTGTTTTCCACAGTGGCTGCACCAATTAAACACTTCACAAACAAGGGAAGGTCCCTGAATATCTTCTCCCACTCAGCAGCTTGCCTATTTATTTCATTGATTACTTCCTTCCTGTCCAAAAGCTTTTAGTCCCATTTGTTTACTTACTGCCTATATTTTTTCTAGAAATTTTATGGTTTCAGATCACACATTTAAGTCTTTAATCCATATTTATTTCATTTATGTAAATTTTGTGGAAAAGTCAAGTTTGATTGTTAAGCATGTTGCTATCCAGTTTTCCCAACACCATTTTATTGAAGAGGCTGTTATTTCTGCATTGTAAACTTTTGCTTCCGTTGTCATTTTATTTATGGGCACTTTATTAATGTATATACCCATTTTTATACAATTTTATTATTGTAGCTTTGGAATATACAGTTTGAAATTAGAGAGTGTGGTACTTCCATCTTTCTTCTTAATTCTCAAGATTGTTTTGGATATTCCAGGTCATTTATAGTTTTATACAAATTTTAGAATGATATATTCTATTTCTGTGAAAAATGCCATGAGTATTTTGATAGGGATCCCATTAAATCTGTAGATTGCCTGGAATAGTATGTTTGTTTTAACAGTTCCACCCATGAGCATTCTATATCTTTCTATATATTTGTTTTATCTTCAGTCTTTTTCTCATCAGTGTCTTGTAGTTATTAGGGTAGTTTCTCACCTCCTTGGTTAGATTTATTCCTAGGTATGTTTTTCAATGTATTTGTAAACTGAATTATTTTCTTAGTTTCTCTTTCTGATAGTCTGTTTTTAGTGTATAGAAGTGTAATAGATTTCTGTGTATTAACTTTGTATCCTGCAATTTTGCTGCAAGTATTTATAAGATCTAACAAGTTTTTTATTGTGTATGTGTGTGGTGTCTTTAGAATTTTCTCTGAATAGTATCATGTTATCTGAAAACAGTGACAGTTTTATTTCTTCCTTTTCAATTTAAACTTTCTTTTTTTCTTGTCTGATTGTTGAGTTTAGGACTTCTAATACTGTACTCAATAAAAGTGAGAATGAGCATCCTTGTATTATTTCTGATCATAGAAGAAATGCTTTCAGCTTTTCACTGTTTAGTATGATGTATCTGTTGGCTTGTCTTAAATGGCTTTTATTATTTGGAGGTATGTTTCCTCTATACTCACTTTATTGATAATTTTTATCATAAATGTATTTTGGATTTTGTCAAAAGGTTTTTCTGTACATATTGAGATGATCAGATTCTTCATTCTATTACGGTAGTGTACAATGTTGATTGATGTGTACATTGAATTACCCTGGGATTCCTGGGGTAAATCTCATTTGATCATGGTATCTGATACTTTTGATGTGTTGTTGAATTAAAATTACTAACATTTTGTTGAAGATTGCTGTAGTTATGATTTATATCAATATTATCAGTGATATTGGCCTGTAATTTTCCATTTTGGGGATATCTGTTTGATTTTGGTATCAGAATAATGCTGGCCTTATTTAATAAATTTGGAAATGTTCTTTCCTCTTCAAAATTTTGAAATAGTTTAAGCAGCATAAATGTTGAATTTTCTCTAAAGGTTTGGTGGAATTCACCAGTGAAGACTTGTGGTTCTGGACTTTTTTATTGGAAGTTTTTTGATTACTGATTCAATTTCACTACTGGTAATCATTCTTTTCAGAGTTTCTGTTCCTTCCTAATTAACTATGGAGACATTGTAAAGTTTATGCGTTTCCTCTAGGTTGTTCAATTTTTCAGGGTATAATTTTTGTAGTAATCTCTTATAAATTTATATATCTGTGGTATTTGTTTTAAGTCTTCTTTTTATTTATGACATTCTTTATTTAGATCCCCCTTCGATCTTTATGAGACTGCTTCAAGGTTTATCAATTCAGTTTATCTTTTCAAAGAACCATATCTTAGTTTAATTTATCTTTTATATTTTTTAGTCTCCATTAATCCCAAAGAATTGATGCTTTCGAACTGTGGTGTTGGATAAGACTCTTGAGAGCCCCTTGGAGTGAAAGGAGATCTAACCAGTCCATCCTAAAGCAGATCAGTCCTGGGTGTTCATTGGGGAGACTGATGTTGAAGCTGAAACTCCAATACTTTGGCCACCTCGTGAGAAGAGCTGACTCATTTGAAAAGACCCTGATGCTGGGAAAGATTGAGGGCAGGAGGAGAAGGGGACGACAGAGGATGAGATGGTTGGATAGCATCACCGACTCAATGGACATGGGCTTGGGTAGACTCCGGGAGTTGGTGATGGACCGGGAGGCCTGGCGTGCTGCAGTTCATGGGGTCACAAAGAGTTGGACATGACTGAGCGACTGAGCTCCCTTTTTGTTCTTCATTATTTCCTTTCCTGTATTAACTGGGTCTTTTTTTGTTCTTCTTTGACATAAATATTTTTAAGTCAAATTATATTTATCAGTATATTTGAAGATGGCATTTTGTTTTAAAACTTATGCTATTTTACCAAGCTGGTTCAAAGGCAATTTGGGATATTTGAATTAATAACACACATTATAATTTAATTTTTCAGCTTAACTTTGCAGTTAAAAATTAAGCCACTTTGATTTGTAGTATCTAACAGAAATCATAATCACTTTCCAACACCTGCTTGTTGTATCATGTGAAAAACAGTAGCTTCCCCAATAACACTGCTTCACTATCATGTATCTATGATAAATCTGTCCTTTTCTTGTTTCAGAAAGAAAGGCATATACTACAGTGACCTCAGAGGGAGATAAGCACTACTGCAGTTCATATACATGACTCCTCTATGTGCCTACAGATAAATCCCTGACAAGGTGAAGTATGAAGGAAATAGAAAAGGATGAAAACCCTGGAGAGACCCATTTTTCTTATCAATTCCATTAATGAAAAACAAAGATTCAGAATCTGAAGTCTGCAGACAGTGAATCACTTCCTAGCTAACTTCAGGCTCATAGAAGCTCTATGAAAGATTAACATACAAATATATTTCTTACTGCACATACACAGACTAGAGATAAGGGAAAGATTTCTTTAAATACCTTGCTTAAAAATTAGTGAGCATCCAGAAAATAAGCATATTTTTCCAAAAAAAAAATCAGGAAGTTATGTTCTCTCACATTAGGAATGCAAGGTCAAAGTGGAGCCAAATGTTTAAAGTATTGCTACATGATTCCAATTCTATACATTCCAATATCCTTTTTTATGAGTAAATACAAAAAAAAATCTCCTAGGATTGTCTCTTTCATCTAATGTGCTGGAAAAAACTGTTGAATGATTTATTCTAATTCTAACTAAGAATTAATATTTTCAGTCTTTGCATTGAAATATTATAGATGTTATAGTAAGATCACTAATGTTTTGTTGTTGTTGTTGCTCAGTCACTCATTCATGGACTCTTTGAAACACCAAGGACTCCAGCACGCCAGGCTTCCCTGTCCTTCATCTCTCCCGGAGCTTCTCAAACTCATGACCTTTAATCAATGATGCCATCCAACCGTCTCACCGTCTGTCATCCCCTTCTCTTCCTGCCTTCAGTCTTTCCCATTATCAGGGTCTTTTCCAAATAGTCAGTTCTTCACATCAGATGGCCAAAGTATTGGATTTTCAGCTTCAGCATCAGTCCTTCCAATGAATATTCAGGGTTGATTTCCTTCAGGATTGACTGGTTTGATCTTGCTGTCATAGGGAATCTCAAGAGCTCTCTAGCAATATAGTTTGAAAGCATCAATTCTTCACCACTCAGTCTTCTTTATGATCCAAATCTCACATCCATACATGACTACCAGAAAAGCCATAGCTTTGACTAGATAGATCTTTGTCAGCAAATTATGTCTCTGCCTTTTTTTTTTTTTTTTTATGTCTCTGCTTTTTAATATGCTGTCTAGTTTGGTCATAGCTTTTCTTCCAAGGAGCAAGTGTCTTTTAATTTCATAACTGCAGTCACCATCTACAGTGATTTTGGAGCCCAAGAAAATAAAGTCGGTTACTGTTTTCATTGTTTCCCCATCCTTTTGCTATGAAGTGATGGGGCCAAATGTCATGATCTTCATTTTTTCAATGCTGAATTTTAAGCCAGCTTTTACAATTTCCTCTTTCACCTTCATCAAGAGGCTCTTTAATTCCTCTTCACTTTCTGCCATGGGGATGGTGTCATTTGTGTATCTGAGGTCACTGATATTTCTCCTTGGAAACTTGATTCTGACTTGGGTTTCATCCAGCCTGGCAGTGTTTCACATGATGCACTCTACATATAAGTTAAATAAACAGGGTGGCAATATACAGCCCTGACATGCTCCTTACCCAATTTGCAACCAGTCTGTTGTAACATATCCTGTTCTAACTATTGCTTCTTGACCTGCATACAGGAGGCAGGTAAAGTGGTCTGGTATTCCCATCTTTTTAAGAATTTTCCACTTTTTTTTTTTTTTTTTGATCCACACAATCAAAGCAAAGCTTTAAAAGTATACTCAATGAAACAGAGGTAAATGTTTTTTTGGAATTACCTTGTGTTTTCTATGATCCAATGGATGTTGGCATTTTGATCTCTGTTTCCTTTGCCTTTTCTAAACCGAGCTTATACATCTGGAAGTTCTTGAATCATGTAGTGTTGAATCCTCATACTTGAAGGGTTTTGAGCATTACCTTGCTAGCATGTGAATTGAGTGTAACTGTGCAGTAGTTTGAACATTATTTGGCATTGCTCTTCTTTGAGACTGGAAGGAAAATTTACTGTTTCTAGTCCTGTGGCCATTGCTGAGGCTTCCACATTTGCTGACATATTGAGTGCAGCACTTTTACAGCATTATCTTTTAGGAATTGAAATAGCTCAGTTAGAATTTCATCACCTTCACTAGCTCTGTTCATAGTGATGCTTCCTAAGGCCTACTAGACTTCAAACTCTAGGATGTCTGTCTCTAGGTGAGTGATCATACCATCATGGTTATCTGGGTCATTAAGATTTTTTTTGTACAGTTTTTTTTTTTTCCCCTTTTATTCATGCCACCTCTTCTTAATATCATATGCTTCTGTGAGGTCCATGCCATTTCTGTCCTTTATTGTGCCCATCCTTGTATGAAATATTCCCTTGATATCTCCAATTTTCTTGAAGAGATCTCTAGTCTTTGCATAGCAGTGGAGAATTAGGACATCTAGATTTGTTAGGAAATTTTTAAAAATATATAAGTGAGATCAACTGATATTTAAGTAATTTTGAGGAAATTTGAAAATAATGTTGTAAAATTGTCTCCATAGCAATTGTTAAGAAGTAGAGAAATTAGTTGTTTAGGAAAGATTAAAAGGAGAAAAATGTAGTCTTTAAAAATCTAAAACTTTGATCTCTGTATTTCTCAGAAACAATTTAATATCTAATTATACATTAAATTGTTATTGGGTTATATTCTTTTTACTCTTTTTATAGTATATATATATTTTTAATTTTTATTTCTTCCTTGACACACTTGTACCTTACATATTTTAACACTGCTTTGCTCATGGTAATAGCAAAATATTTTAAAAGAGATTGTGTTCTAATTTGTCCAACAATATAAAGTTTAAGTCTAGATTCTTCATGTTATTCCAGTGACATAATTATTTCCCTTATACCAGATGTAGGCACGTGTTCAAAAATATACCCTCAGTCACAGCAATTTTTCAGGGATTAGAATGAATTGAATCAAAACCCAAAATAATTATTTGTTCCTTGACTACTTTTTGGAAGAGATTATCTCTTTTTATTCAAAGATACAAACAAAAAGAGAAATCTAGAACCCATGCCAATATTTTGACCAAAATTCTGCTGTACTTAAAACCAGAAAACTGGATTTTCAGTTTACTTAAGTCACTGTATAAAAGAGAAGCTAAATGTGAAATTCCAAGACCAACAGCTGAGAAGTTGGAAAGGTAACTTTCTTGGTTTGTGTTGATTTTTTAAAAAATGTGTGTGTCTCCATTCTAAACCATCTAAGTGAAGTAATCTCTATGTCAGATAAAAATTTTTGAAACTTGCATTTTTTATTTAAAAAGTTCTTATCAAATTGTCACTTCTATTAAGCATTGTCTATATTTTCAAATAAAGAATACCATTGTACCTTACATTTTTTGGTAAGAACAACTTCCTTCTAAGAGAGAAAAGCATGAAATTTGGCTCAAAGAGATTATACCTGTCCTTGCACATCTTGGCTTTTGTACAAAAGCAACTTTTTAAGAAATAGCACACAAAAGACTAGTTGTGTATATATCTGATTCCTCTAATCAAGAATCTCCCAAACCACTCTTCTCAGATGGTGATAAATGTAGATGATGAGCACATATCTTCTTTAACCTCCTGTCAGTGACTATGCCAAGGCACAATGAAATATGGCAAATTTACAATGTATCAGCTCAGTTCAGTTCAGTCGCTCAGTCATGTCCGACTCTTTGTGACCCCATGAATTGCAGCACGCCAGGCCTCCCTATCCATCACCAACTCCTGGAGTTCACTGAGACTCACGTCCATCGAGTCAGTGATGCCAGCCAGCCATCTCATCCTCTGTCATCCCCTTCTCCTCCTGCCCCCAATCCCTCCCAGCATCAGAGTCTTTTCCAATGAGTCAACTCTTCGCATCAGGTGGCCAAAGTACTGGAGTTTCAGCTTTAGCATCATGCCTTCCAAAGAAATCCCAGGGCTGATCTCCTTTAGAATAGACTGGTTGGATCTCCTTGCAGTCCAAGGGACTCTCAAGAGTCTACTCCAACACAACAGTTCAAAAGCATCAATTCTTCGGCATTCAGCCTTCTTCACAGTCCAACAATAAATGAGTGTAAATGACCATCAGACATTTCATCTTTATGGGATTGGAGTAGTTTGTTATAAAAACATAGCACAGGCCCCTGACTGATTGTTTAATATTCACTTAGTAACAGTATGAGCTTGGCTATATACTTTGCTACTGAACTTAGAGATCTTTGTGTTACATTTGAGCAGAGCATATCCTACTTATACTGTTGCTACTCTCCTGCAAGAGTGCATAATATCTGAATCAAATATATTCTTAGGTGTGGATGTGAAGTCATTTCAGATATGTCCAACTGTTTGCAACACTATGGACTGTAGCCCACCAGGCTCCAGAGTCCATGATTCTCTAGTCAAGAATACTGGAGTGGGATGCTATTTCCTTCTCCAGGGAATTCTTAGAATACTTGTTGTTAATTTAAACTAGCAAATGCAAGCCCTTGTATAGTGCTAGAAACAAAGATAAAATAAACATATGCATAATTATCATTGCACCTTAAGCATATCTGTGTAGAAAAACTCTAGGCTAAAAAGCTGGCAAGAGTTAGTGGTTTTTTTATGCCTAGAGCATTCATTTCAGTTCAGTTGCTCAGTTGTGTCCAACTCTTTATGACCCCATGGACTGCAGCACTCCATGCTTCCTTGTCCAACATCAACTCCTGTACCTTGCTCAAACTCATGTCTATCAAGTCAGTGATGCCATCCAACCAATTCATACTCTGTTATCCCCTTCTCCTCCTGCCTTCAATCTTTCCCAGCATCAGGGTCTTTTCAAATGAGTCAGTTCTTCACATCAGGTGGCCAAAATATTGGAGCTTTAGCTTCAACATCTGTCCTTACAATGAATATTCAGGACTGATTTCCTTTAGGATTGACTATTTTGGTCTCCTTGCAATCCAAGGGACTCTTAGAGCCTTTTCCAACACCACTTTTCAAAGGTATCAATTCTTCGGTGCTCAGCTTTCTTTATGGTCCACCTTTTACACCCATACATGACTACTGGAAAAACCATAGCTTTGACTAGAGGACTGTGTCAACAGGAATGAGAAATCAAGCTACGTATATTTTGGAATTATAAAAAAGATAAATGAATATAGTAGGTGCTTTTGTATATAATGATTATTTTTATTATGCAATTCTTAGAAAGGAGAATTGATTAAAAAGAGATTTTTAAAAATATAAAAAAGCAAATAAAGAGAGAAAAAAGAAATCATGGATATTTCTAGAGCAGTCAGTCTTACTGCAAGTTTCCTTACCATGTTTTATTGAAAAATCAAAGTGAAGTGACTTTTTGAAAATGTTGAGAGTCAAAATGAAATAAGTCACTAGGACTTAAGCATCTGTGTATACAAGACACCTTATATCAGTGAAGATGTGAAGTCACTAGAATGAGGCTTATAATATTCATGAATATAAACTGGTAAGGACAGTTCACATATATGGTTTAGAGAGAAAATGAGATCTATTAAGGCATTAATACTGTGTTATCATGGCCCAGTTTTTTCAATCATAATTCAGTCAAGGAAGCAAAATCACTTTGAGTGCCATGGGATAAAGGGTTTACTATGATAATTTGACCTCTTATATTTGTGGATGGAACTTGTATAGCAAAAACCTAGAGGGGGAGGTAGGGAAACAAAGAAGATTCTAACCAGTCTGTGCGAATAGAGTTCTGCACCCAAATGTGGGCCTGAGATGCAAAAACTTGTGCTAAGATCTATGGGAAGCTGCTGCCTTTGGGCAGCTTTATCTCTGAGTCTGCAGCTAAGCATATGATGGTGGACTGGGGGCATCAGTTTGTCAGCAAATCCAGCAGTCAGAAGGAAGGGCTGATGAGATTATGAAGAGGCTTAAACCCATGGGTATGTGGCAGTCTTCAGGAATGGCTCTTGCTTTACTCATGTACTCCAAATTTCATGCACATGTCTCTTTTGGCCACCACTCACTTAGAACAACACAAGGAAGGGGTTTTTGAAAAACATACTTCTATCTTAACCAGATCAACAGATTGCAAAATAAGTTCTGGCTCCTTAGAATATGAAGTTGGCTAAAACCCAGCCTTTAGAGCAGGAAATCAAAGAAAGCATACACACTTGAGAAATGTTTACAGAATGACACATATTAAGTAGAAGAATAATGCAATATTTTAATGTGATTGAAATCAACAAATTTTTACCAGAAGCTTAGTGTTTACATAAGCACAGCTTTTGATTGTGACTATTAAAAGATGGCTCATAAAAACTGACCCCAATATATTAATACAACAGTGTGTAACATGACAAGCAGATTATAAATGATTAAAGAGTAGCAATTTTCCTAACAAAACAGAGAGAAGCTCTTGTACTTAGCAATGAAACATAAAGAATGAATGGATAAAAACAAGGAGACAAAGACAGATGAAAGTTAAGACCAGTAGCAATAGCAGCAGAAACTAAAGAAAATACAGTCATTACAATTTAAGGAAATTAGTGCATAGGGAATCCAAGAGGCCCTGGGATCAATAAAATTTTAAATATCACTCTATCACTGCCTCAGGAGAAAATTACTAACTTTCAAGGACAATACAGATCCCAGATTACAACAACAAAACAGAAAACCAGGACAGAGCAAGATAATGCTTTTAGCTACTTTTTGCTAAAATATTTTAACAGTTCTTAATAAAGATGAATGAGCAACTCAGTAAGAGGAAGGTTATTAATAGATCATGAAATAAATATACAGATTTTCATTTAATTGCTAAGCACAATTTGAAATAATTCATTTGTTGTTAAAATATAAATCCTTTCATCCAAGGGGAATCAACTATTTGTAAATAATCTTGGCATACTTATTGGTGGTTACTAAACAACTGGCACATTTACAGTTAATTGAACACTTTTTGTTTGTTTGTTTTTGGTCATGCTCCACGGCATGTGGGATCTTGGTTTCTAACCAGGGATTGAACTCCTGCAGTGGAAGTACAGAGTCTTAAGCATTGGACAGCCAAGAAAGTCTCTTGAGCAGATTCTTAAACATAAATTGGAAGTAACTGGTGTTTCTCCTAGAAAAATCCTACTTGTGGTACTGAATAGCCAGCTGGAAATTTTTACACATTTTCAACTCTTCAACTCCCTTCCCTCTTTTATCATAGTGGTTAGAAAGCTAAAAGCTACATTTTTCAACTTCCCTTAAAGCTAGATTCAGGGTTTATTTACATTTTAGAAATAGCATTCTTATGGGAAGTGAAAGTTTAGCTTAGACTATTTTCTTCTATAATTGATGCATGGCAAGAAAGCCCTGAGATATATGAGTATTTGTAATTTATTTCATATTTTTGTATTTAGCTGTAAGTTTCATAGATGTGAAACAAAGGATTTATATCTGATGATTCCTTATGTTCTATATATCCGACCTTTTAACCAGTATTATAACCACAAAATTCCTTGTGTTAAATTCTTCCTGGTAGAAAAACCTAAAGTGAATTCTTACACTATTTCTTGTATTGTGCTCTGACAGTATACAGGTGCCTCTTTAGAATCATTGATTGATCAGATCTATACTAGAATCTAATAAAACACCACAGGAGACAATGAATTATATTTTTTTAATATAATCACTTGATTGGGAAAATAAAGCATGCCTTGTTGGATTGTGAGATTTTACTATACCGTAATATAGCTCAAAAGCCAAAGGAACCTGAGATCATCAACACTGGGGTTTACTTCAAACCTTTGTGTAATTGTTGCCTTACTTGCTCCCAATAGTCTTCACTTAAGAAATAATATAAAGCATGTGCAAAGATATTGGAGCAGTCCTAATCAGCAATTGAGTTACTTGTACTTATGTGTAAGATTATATAAAAATAATGTTATAGGTACTTCTCACTCCCTAAAATTACAGGAATTTTGACTGATTTTTTTTTTTGTCTAAAATATTTATTGTCATTTTCAATGTAAAACAATTAAACAAAGTTTCACTATTAGTTTTGAAGAAATGGTTCCTCTTTACTAGATTTATGCTTTATATTGTGCTTAAAGTATTAATGGTAGGGAACTCATTCATTGAAATACATTGTGTGTATGTGTGTTCTAAGTCGCTTTAGTCATGTCCAACTCTGTGCAACCCTATGGACTGTAGTCCATCAGGCTTCTTTGTCCATGGGGTTCTCCAGGCAAGAATAGTGAAGTGGGTAGCCATTTCCTCCAGGGGATCTTCCTGACCCAGGGGATCTTCCTGACCCAGGGGATCTTCCTGACCCTCCAGGGGATCTTCCTGACCCAGGGGTCAAATATGTATCACCTGTGTCTCCAGGATTCTTTACCATTGAGCCACCAGAGAAGTATGTCTACCCCAGTATCCCAGTTTCATTATGAATCTTTTTACAAAAGGAAATGCATAAGGAAAAGTATTTAACATGAATCAGTTATTTGTGGAAAAAACTGCTCTATTATCTGTGATTTTTTTTCTATTTCCTAAAATGTTTTATTTAGGTTTAATATTAATGACTCACTCATTTTATATTGTTATAGGTTTACTTAATGAAGAATATGATATCCAAACTTGCCTTATTCTCTGGCTTTGTTCAGTTTAAATAAATAATATTTATCAGCTAAAGGCTCAGTCTGCCCATATCCTAAGCAGGGTAGTCAATACATTGGCAGTCTCATGCACAGCAGCTGACAAGCTCTGAAACTCATCTTGTGGGTGATCTGGTTACACATAAGTGCACTGTCTTCTCTCCTTTGTCACTGCCCCTTCTACTGCCATGCTGCCATGTCAGTATGACTGGACTTCATCCAGCCTTAATATCCTTGGTCAGCACTTCTACGCTTAAATTCTACCACTGCACCAAGCAAAGGCAAGCTGACTGGAGTCCTGCCACATAGTCTTGTTTTTCCCAGTCTCCCCAAAAATGTTTTTCTTTGGAAGCAACACTGTTCTAAGCAGTCAGATCCATAATCTCCTCTCTGATTCCAATATTTGCTTGCTACTTACATTCTCCCTGTACCATTTCTCACCCATCTTAATGTGTCTCTTTAGGTCTCCAGGACTTCTTGAACCAAGCCAGAGTTAAGCATGATCACTTAGAAATAGCACAGCTCTGAAATGCCATATTGTTCTGCCAGGAAAGGCCTCCTTAGTCAAGTTACCTTCATCTGTCTTTTTGCTATTAAATCCCATCTGCTTTGATATCTCTTTGTCCCCTTCTGCTAATATTGCCGTCTGAAAGCCAAGCTTTTCTCTGCTGGACATGATGAAAGCATTTTAGTTTTCCCTTTCTGCCATACTCCACAGATCTCATAAATCTTATACACTTTGAGAATAAGATGACTGGCTTTCAAGCATATAAAAATTTATTTAGGCATATTTTTGGATGTATAGCTTTTATTCTAAAGTTTATACAAAGCGAAGTAATTATCAGCAGATAGTATCAAACTATTTCAAATGCTAGAATTAAAGGAAATATTAATTCAAAGGACTTTCAAGCTGTTATATAAACACACAAACTCTTTAAAGTTGTCAACTTCTCAACAAATCTTTCTGTCCTGCTATTTCAATGAAAACAACCTATTCAGAAGTTTTACATGGATCAAAAACATGGGATAAAAAAGTATCAGGTGTCCTTTTTTTTTTATTATTTTATTTTATTTTTAAACTTTACATAATTGTATTAGTTTTGCCAAATATCAAAATGAATCCGCCACAGGTATACATGTGTTCCCCATCCTGAACCCTCCTCCCTCCTCCCTCCCCATACCATCCCTCTGGGTCGTCCCAGTGCACTAGCCCCAAGCATCCAGTATCGTGCATCGAACCTGGACTGGCAACTCGTTTCTTACATGATATTTTACATGTTTCAATGCCATTCTCCCAAATCTTCCCACCCTCTCCCTCTCCCACAGAGTCCATAAGACTGTTCTATACATTAGTGTCTCTTTTGCTGTCTCGTACACAGGGTTATTGTTACCATCTTTCTAAATTCCATATATATGTGTTAGTATACTGTATTTATGTTTTTCCTTCTGGCTTACTTCACTCTGTATAATAGGCTCCAGTTTCATCCACCTCATTAGAACTGATTCAAATGTATTCTTTTTAATGGCTGAGTAATACTCCATTGTGTATATGTACCACTGCTTTCTTATCCATTCATCTGCTGATGGACATCTAGGTTGCTTCCATGTCCTGGCTATTATAAACAGTGCTGCGATGAACATTGGGGTACACATGTCTCTTTCCCTTCTGGTTTCCTCAGTGTGTATGCCCAGCAGTGGGATTGCTGGATCAGGTGTCCTTTTACCTGTAACACCCACTTGCTTCAAAAATTTTTCTTCTGGAAAGGAAAAATCCCCTTAGGTACATTGAATACTAATTGTGTTTAAGGTATATTTTAAATACTAGGAATTAATATTACTGACATAATTATGAGTAAAAAATAAATAAATAAAATAGGAAAATATTTATTTAAGAAAAAACAGTCAAAATAGATGAATGATTGCTAATTGTATATGAATATCCATTACAACATAAGTATTTATGTATTTAAAAATAATCTTGTGTAAATTTCCTTTCTCAGAATCCCTTCTGTAATTTTAGAAAAGTCAATAAATTTGGAGAATAATTTATATAGTTGCACATGCGTGTGTCCATGCTAAGTTTCATCAGTCATGTCCATCTCATTGAGACCCCATGAATTATAGCCAGCCAGGCTCCCCTGTCTTAGGGATTCTCTAGGCAAGAATACTGGAGTGAGTTGTGATACCTTCCTCCAGGAGATTTTCATGACCCAAGGAGAGAACCGCAGTCTCCTATGTCTCCTGAATTGCAGGCAGACTCTTCACCACTGAGCCACCAGGGAAGCCCCATTTTCCCACCCTGAAATTGTGTAATTCAATAAGTCCATGATAGCCTAGATCTCATACACTTAATTCAGCTAAGTATACCTTGAAAGATAATGCCGTGTAAAGTAATCATTTGTTCTCATTATTCCATTCAATTGCACTACTGTTTTGTCTTGAAAATAAACATAATATGAAACTCTCATAAAATTTAAAAAAAAATCAAAGAATCTTTAAAGATAATAAGACTAAAAACTAAACAATCTTCCAAAAGTCTGGAAACACTTTGAATGTGTTTTTTAAAAAATGGAAAATTTCCAAAAAATAATTGACCTGTAAAATGGTGTGTAGTGAAAATTAGATACTCTGAAATGGGAATCTTTAAAACTAAATTTACTACCATTAACCTGAATTCAAAATTCAGAAAGCACATTTATTATTTCTACTATTATTGACTAGGCCACCCATACACTTTATTCCTCTTCAATCCAATCCTAAATGTCAAAGAAGAAAATGCACAAATAATAAAGTATCTATAACTTGGATTCAGCAGCAATCTGAAAATAAGTTAGTTTTAAGCAACAAAAGCAGGTAAGACAAGATATATGCAAATCATATACCCGTTAAAGGGCTATTATTCAAAATATGTAAAACACTCATATGACTCAAAAGCAAAAATCCACATTTTGATTTTAAAATGTTCATAGTATCTGAATAGACATTTTTCCAAAGAAAATATACATACAGATAGCCAAGTACATTAAAAGATACTCATTATCACCAGTCACCAGAGAAAAGCAAACCAAAGACAAGATATCATTTTATACCTATTAAATGACTAATAGTAATATATAAAACACAATAAATAGCAACTGTTGGCAAAGATGTAGAGCAGAGAGAACCCTCATCAACTGTTTTGAATTGGTGCAACCATTATGAAAACTAGCATGAAGGTTTCCCCCCAAATTAAAAATACATCTACCATATATTCCAGCAATTCCACTTCTGGTTTTCTATCTGAAGAAAATGAAATACTAACTTGAGAAGATAAATGTTCATTTCAGGATTATTTTAAATAGCCAAGATATTGAAACAATTTAAATGTCCATCTTTGTCTTTGAATGTATTAAAAAAAAACATATGGGGTGGGGGAACCTGGAGGCATTGTGCTAAGTGAAATGTCAGAAGGAAAGGATAAATATCAAAATATCTCCCTTTACCTGTGGAATCTTAAAACAATGAACAAACAAACAAATAGCAACAACAATAACAAAAATCTTATTGATATAAAGATCAAAGTAATAGTTGCCTGAAGCAAGGGATGAGCAACATGGGTGAAGAGAGTCAAAAGGAACAAATTTTCAGTTAAATAGTGAATAAGTCAATGTGCAGTATGGTTACTATAATTAATAATATTCAGGACTTCCCTGATGGTCCAGTGGCCAGGACTCTTTGTGCCCAATGCAGGGGACTGGAGTTCAATCTCTGGTTGGGGAACTAGATCCCACATGCTGCAACTAAGAGTTTGTCTTCCACAACTAAATATCCCAGGAGATTGGCTCTAGATGGCAAAGTAGAAGGACATGCATCCATCTACTCCTGTGAGAGCACTTAAATTGTAACTAGCTATTGAACAATCAGGCACTCTATCTATCAGATCTAGTCCCTTAAATCTATTTCTCACTTCCACTGTATAATCATAAGGGATTTGATTTAAGTCATACCTGAATGATCTAGTGGTTTTCCCTACTTTCTTCAATTTAAGTCTGAATTTGGCAATAAGGAGTTCATGATCTGAGCCACAGTCACTTCCCGGTCTTGTTTTTGTAGACTGTATAGAGTTTCTCCATTTTTGGCTGCAAAGAATATAATCAACCTGATTTCAGTGTTGACCATATGGTGATGTCCATGTGTAGAGTCTTCTCTTGTGTTGTTGGAAGACAGTGTTTGTTATAACCAGTGCGTTCTCTTGGCAAAACTCTATTAGCCTTTGCCCTGCTTCATTCCGTACTCCAAGGCCAAATTTGCCTGTTACTCCAGGTGTTTCTTGACTTCCTACTTTTGCATTCCAGTCCCCTATAATGAAAAGGACATCTTTTTGGGTTGTTAGTTTTAAAATGTCTTGTACATCTTCATAGAACCATTCAACTTCAGCTTCTTCAGTGTTACTGGTTGGGGCATAGGCTTGGATTACCGTGACATTGAATGGTTTGCCTTGGAAATGAACAGAGATCATTCTGTCGTTTTTGAGATTGCACCCAAGTCCTGCATTTCAGACTCTTTTGTTGACCATGATGGCGACTCCATTTCCTCTGAGGGATTCCTGCCCACAGTAGTAGATATAATGGTCATCTGAGTTAAAGTCACCCATTCCAGTCCATTTTAGTTCACTGATTCCTAGAATGCTGATGTTCACTCTTGCCATCTCCTGTTTGACCACTTCCAATTTGCTTGATTCATGGACCTGACATTCCAGGTTCCTATGAAATATTGTTCTTTACAGCATCAGACCTTGCCTCTATCACCAGTCACATCCACAACTGTGTATTGTTTTTGCTTTGGCTCCATCCCCTCATTCTTTCTGGAGTTATTTCTCCACTGATCTCCAATAGCATATTGGGCACCTACGGACCCAGGAAGTTCCGATTTCAGTATCCTATCATTTTGCCTTTTCATACCGTTCATGGCATTTTCAAGGCAAGAATACTGAAGTGGTTTGCCATTCCCTTCTCCAGTGGACCACATTATGTCAGATCTCTGCACCATGACCCTCCCGTCAAATAGGTATGAAAGGAAGAGAAGTGAAAAGCAAAGGAGAAAAGGAAATAAATAAGCATCTGAATGCAGAGCTCCAAAGATTAGCAAGAAGAGATAAGAAAGTCTTCCTCAGTGATCAATGGAAAGCTATAGAGAAAAACAACAGAATGGGAAAGACTAGGGATCTCTTCAAGAAAATGAGAGATACCAAGGGAACATTTCATGCAAAGATGGGCTTGATAAAGGACAGAAATAGTATGGACCTAACAGAAGTAGAAGATATTAAAAAGAGGTGGCAAGAATACACAGAAAAAGGGTACAAAAAAAGAGCTTCAAAACCAAGATAATCACAATGGTGTGATCACTCACCTATAGCCACCCATCCTGGAATGTGAAGTCAAGTGGGCCTTAGAAAAAATCACTATGAACAAAGCTAGTGGAGGTGATGGAATTTCAGTTGAGTTATTAAATCCTGAAAGATGATGCTGTGAAAGTGCTACATTCATTATGCCAGCAAATTTGGAAAACTCAGCAGTGGCCACAGGACTGAAAAAGGTCAGATTTGATTCCAATCCCAAAAAAAGGCAATGTCAAAGAATGCTCAAACTACCGCACAATTGCACTCATCTCACACACTAGTAATGTAATGCTCAAAATTCTCCAAGCCAGGCTTCAGAAATACATGAACCATGAACTTCCAGATATCCAAGCTGGTTTTAGAAAAGGCAGAGGAACCAGAGATCAAATTGCCAACATCTGCTGGATCATGGAAAAAGCAAGAGAGTTCCAGAAAATCATCTACTTCTGCTTTATTGACTATGCCAAAGCCTTTGACTGTGTGGATCACAATAAACTGTGGAAAATTCTGAAAGAGATGGGAAAACCAGACCACCTGATCTGCCTCTTGAGAAACCTATATGCAGGTCAGGAAGCAACAGTTAGAACTGGACATGGAACACCAGACTGGTTCCAAATAGAAAAAGGAGTACATCAAGGCTGTATATTGTCACCCTGCTTATTTAACTTCTACGCAGAGTACATCATGAGAAACGCTGGGCTGGAAGAAACACAAGCTGGAATCAAGAGTTCCGGGAGAAATATCAATAACCTCAGATATGCAGATGACACCACTCTTATGGCAGAAAATGAAGAGGAACTAAAAACCCTCTTGATGAAAGTGAAAGAGAAGAGTGAAAGTTGGCTTAAAGCTCAGCATTCAGAAAATGAAGATCATGGCATCTGGTCCAATCACTTCATGGGAAATAGATGGAGAAACAGTGGAAACAGTGTCAGACTTTATTTTGGGGGGCTCCAAAATCACTTCAGATGGTGGCTGTAGCCATGAAACTAAAAGACGCTTACTCGTTGGAATGAAAGTTATGACCAACCTAGATAGCATATTGAAAAGCAGAGACATTACTTTGCCAACAAAGGTCTGTCTAGTCAAGGCTATGGTTTTTCCAGTGGTCATGTATGGATGTGAGAGCTGGACTATGAAGAAAGCTGAGCACCAAAGAATTGATGCTTTTGAACTGTGGTTTTGGAGAAGACTCTTGCGAGTCCCTTGGACTGCAAGAGATCCAACCAGTCCATTCTAAAGGAGATCAGTCCTGGGTGTTCATTGGAAGGACTGATGCTAAAGCTGAAACTCCAGTACTTTGGCCACCTCATGTGAAGAGTTGACTCAATGGAAAAGACCCTGATCTGGGAAAGATTGAGGGCAGGAGGAGAAGGAGACTACAGAGGATGAGATGGCTGGATGGCATCACCGACTCAATGGACATGAATTTGAATGAACTCTGGGAGATGGTGATGGACAGGGAGCCCTGGCATGCTGTGATTCATGGGGTCACAAAGAGTCGGACACGACTAAGTGACTGAACTGAACTGAACTGAACTGATTGAACAGTCATCAATAGGATGCTACAACCCATCAAAAAAACATACTTCATATCCAAAGACAAAGAAGAAGCTGCACCAAGACAGTAGGAAAGGCACAATCACTGTAAAATCAAATCTCATATTAACCTGATGGGCAACTCATGAACTGGAGAACAATAATACCAACAATGTTCTACTGTTGTGAAGGTTCTGAGCCCCATGTCAGGTTTTCCCAGAAAATCTGGTATCCCCAGGAAATTTTTCCATGAATGCCAGCAGGATTTGATTGCAGGACTTCCTCAGGACTGGAGAAACAGAGATTTCACTCTTGGAGGGCAAAAATAAAATATTGTGTGCTCCAGGACCAAGGGAAAAGGAGCAGTGGCCTCATAATAAATGAAACCAAGTCTACCTGCTAGTGTTGGAGGGTCTCCTGAGAAGGTGTGGGTCTGCAGGGGATTGCCTTGAGGATGGAGACACTGATAGCAGCAGTCCTTGGATTTCCCCTTCCCCCCATCAATAATCCTGCAGAAGCCTCTCAGCCTCATCCACCAGAGGACAGACAGAAGAATCAAGAAGAACTATAATCCTGCAGCATCCAAAAGGAAAACCATAATCACAGAAAGTTCATCAAAATGAAAGACCAGAGGATTATCTCCAAGATGAAGGAACAAGACAAAACCCCAGAAAACCAACTAAATGAAATAAAGATAAGCAACCTTCCAGAAAAATAATTCAGAATAATGACAATGAAGATGATCCAGGATCTCAAAAAAAGAATGAAGAAGATACCAAAAAAAAAAATGCTTACAAATGACCTAGAAAAACTAAAGAACAAACAACAGAGATGAGCAATTCACTAGAAAGAATCAATAGCAGGGGAAAAAAAAAAAAAAAAAAACTGAAGCAGAAGAACAGATAAATAACCTGGAAGACAATGGTGGAAATCACTGCCACAAAATAGAATCAGAAAAAAGAATGAAGAAAAATAATTAAGTCAGCTTTAGAGACTTCAGGGACAAGATTAAACCCACCAACAGTCACATTATGGGGGTCCAAGAAGGAGGAGAGAGAAAGGACCAGAGAAAATATCTGAGGAGATAATAGCTGGATACTTCCCTAACATGTTTTGGTTGTTCAGTTGTTAAGTTGTGTCCTACTGTTTGTGACCTCATGGACTGCAACTCACCAGGCTTCCCTGTCCTTAACCATCTCCCACAGCTTGCTCCAACTCATGTCCATTGAGTCAGTATTGCCAACTAATCATCTCACCCTCTGTCGTCCCCTTCTCCTCCTGCCTTCTATATTTCACTGCATCAGGCTCTTCTCCAATGAGGTGGCTCTTTGCCATCAGGTAGCCAAAGCATTGGAGCTTCAGCTTCGGCATCAGTTCTTCCAATAAATATTCAGGGTTGACTTCCTTTAGGATTGACTAGTTTGAACTCCTTGGGAAAGGAAATAGTCAACCAAGACCAGGAAGTACAGAGAGTCTAGTCAGGATAAACCCAAAGAGGAACACACCAAAACAAATAATAACCAAAATGACAAAAATTAAAGACAAAGATAAAATATTAAAAACAAAGAGGGGAAAAAAGACAAATAATATACAAGGGGACTCCCATAAGGTTATCAGCTACTTTTACAACTGAAACTCTATAAGCCAGAAAACAAGGGTATAATATATTTAAAATTATGAAATAAAAAACCTATAACCAATAATACTCTATGCAATGAGACTCTCATATTTGAAGGTGAAATCAAAAGCTTTACAGATAAGCAAAGGTTAAGAGAATTCAGCAGCACTAAGCCAGCTTTACAAGAATGCTGAAGAAATTTCTCTAGGTAGGAAACACAAGAAAAGGAAAAGACCTACAAAAAATAAACCCACAACTAAGAAAATGGTCATAGTATTACATATATTGAAAATTAGCTTAAATGCAATGGATTAAATACAACAATCAAAAGACATAGACTGATTGGGTCTATATGAGCCATATATGCTGTCTACAAGAGACCCTGGGACTTCCCTGGTTAGTAAAGAATCTGCCTGCCATGCAGGAGACCCCAGTTTAATTCCTGGGTCAGGAAGATCTGATGGAGAAGGGATAGGCTATCCATTCTGGTATTCTGGCCTGGAGAATTCCATGCACTGTATAGTCATGGGGTGGCAAAGAGTTGGACACGACTGAGTGACTTTAACTTTGACAAGAGACCTACCATAGACCGAGGGACACTTACAGACTGAAAGTAAGGAGATGAGAGAAAATATTCCTTACAAATTGAAATCAAAAGAAACCTGGAGTAGCAACACTTGTATCAGACAAAATAGACTTTAAGACTGTTACAAGAGACAAAGAACAAATCTACATAATGATCAAAAGTTCAATCAAAAAAAAATATAGCAATTAAAATATATACACATCCAACATAGCAGCAACACAATATGTAAGACAAATATGAACAATTATAAAAGGAAAAAACCAATAGTGACCCAGTGGGGGACCTTAAATCTCATTTTCATCAGTGAACAATCACCAAGACAAAAAGTTAATATGGAAACACAGGCGTTAAAGGACACTTTATACCAGTTACATTTAATTGATATTTACAGAGCATTCCATCTAAAAGTAGCAGATTACACTTTTTTCTCAACTACACATGGAACATTCTCCAGGATTGATCACATTCTGGGCTACAATGTGAGTCTTAGTAAATTTAAGAAAATTGAAATTATATCAAGCATCTTCTCTGGTCAAAGAGCTATGAGATTAGAAATGAACTACATAAAACATAAACTATAAAGAACATAAAACTATAGTGGTGAAACAATATGCTACCTAAACAACCTATGAATCACTGAAGAAATCAAAGTGGAACTCAAAAAATACATAGAGACAAATGAAAATGAAAGCATGACAGTATAAAACCTATGGGATGCAACAAAAGCAGTTCTAAGAGGAAAGTTTTTAGCAACATAATCTTACCTCAAGAAAAGAGAAAAATCTCAAATAAACAACCTAAGCTTACATTTAAACAACTAGAGGAAGAAGAACAAACAAAGCACAAATATACTAGAAGGAAAGAAATCACAGACAAGAAGATCAATGAAGCTAAAAGCTGGTTCTTTGGAAGATAAACAAAATTGGTTAAATGTTAACTAGTCTCATCAAAAAGAAAGAAAAAGAGAGAAAAGAACAGGTAGAAGAGTAAATCAATGAATCAGAAATGAAAAAGTTATAATTGACTCTACAGAAATACAAAGGATCATAAGAGTACTATGAGCAACTGTATGCCAATACAATGAAAACCTGGAAGAAATGGACAAGCTTTTAGAAAGGTACAACCTCCTAAGACTGAACCAGTAAAAAATAGAAAATAAGAGCAGAACAATCACAAGCACTGAAATTGAAACTGTGATTTAGAAATCCCAACAAACAAAAGTCCAGGACCTGATGGTTTCACAGAGAATTCTATCTAACATTTAGATAACACTTAACAGGTGGCTCAGACGGTAAAGTGTCTATCTACAATGAGGGATACCCAGGTTTGATCCCTGGGTGGGGAAGATCTTCTGGAGAAGGAAATGGCAACCCATTCCAGTATTCTTGCCTGGAAAATCCCATGGACGGAGGAGCCTGGTAGGTTACAGTCTATGGGTAGCAGAAAGTCGAACACGACTGAGCTTTCACTTTCACTTTAACACCCACATTCCTGAAATTGTTCCAAAAAATTACAGAGAGGAAGAAAAAAAAAAATCCCAAACTCATTATATGAAGCTACCATTACCCTGACACCAAGACCAGACAAAGATACCACAAATAATAATAATAATAACTGATGAACATAGATGCAAATATTCTCAACAAAATACTAGCAATTCACTGTGGCTCAAATCATGAACTCCTTATTGCCAAATTCAGACTTAAATTGAACAAAGTAGGGAAAACCACTAGACCATGCAGGTATGACCCAAATCAAATCCCTTATGATTATACAGTGGAAGTGGATATAGATTTAAGGGACTAGATATGATGGACAGGGTGCCTGATGAACTATGGATGAAGATTCGCGACATGTACAGGAGACAGGGAGTAAGACCATCCCCAAGAAAAAGAAATGCAAAAAAGCAAAATGGCTTTCTGAGAAGGCCTTACAGATAGCTGTGAAAAGAAGTGAAAAACAGGAGAAAAAGAAAGATAAACCCATTTGAATACAGAGTTCCATTGAATAGGAAGGAGAGATAAGAAAGCTTTCCTCAATGATCAGTGCAAAGAAATAGAGGAAAACAACAGAATGGGAAAGACTAGAGATCTCTTCAAGAAAATTAGAAGTACCAAGGGAATATTTCATGCAAAGATGGGCTTGATAAAGGACAGAAATGGTATGGACCTAACAGAAGCAGAAGATATTAAGAAGGGGTGGCAAGAATACACAGAACTATACAAAAAAGATTTTCACGATCAAGATAATCACGATGGTGTGATCACTCACCTAGAGCCACACATCCTGGAATGTGAAGTCAATTGGGCCTTAGAAAGCATCACTATGAACAAAGCTAGTGGAGGTGATGGAATTCCAGTTGAGCTATTTCAAATCCTGATGCTGTGAAAGTGCTACACTCATTATGCCAGCAAATTTGGAAAACTCAGCAGTGGCCACAAGACTGGAACAGGTCAGTTTTCATTCCAATCCCAAAGAAAGGCAATGCCAAAGAATGCTCAAACTACTGCACAATTGCACTCATCTCACACGCTAGTAATGTAATGCTCAAAATTCTCCAAGCCAGGCTTCAGAAATACATGAACCGTGAACTTCCAGATGTTCAAGCTGGTTTTAGAAAAGGCAGAGGAACCAGAGATCAAATTGCCAACATTCGCTGGATCATCGAAAAAGCAAGAGAGTTCCAGAAAAACATCTATTTCTGCTTTATTGACTATGCCAAAGCCTTTGACTGTGTGGATCACAATAAACTGTGGAAAATTCTGAAAGAGATGGGAATACCAGACCACCTGACCTGCCTCTTGAGAAACCTGTATGCAGGTCAGGAAGCAACAGTTAGAACTGGACATGGACAAAAGACTGGTTCCAAATAGGAACAGAAGTACGTCAAGGCTGTATATTGTCACCCTGCTTAATTTATATACAGAGTACATCATGAGATTTGCCAGGCTGGAAGAAGCACAAGCTGAAATCAAGAGTGCCAGGAGAAATATCAATAACCTCAGATATGCAGATGACACTACCCTTATGGCAGAAAATGAAGAAGAACAAAAGAGCCTCTTGATGAAAGAGGAGAGTGAAAAAGTTGGCATAAATCCCAACATTCATAAAACTAAGATCATGGTATCTGGCCCCACCACTTCATGGGAAATAGATGGGGAGACAGTGGAAACAGTGTTAGACTTTATTTTGGGGGGGGGCCCTCCAAAACCACTGCAGATGGTGATTGCAGCTATGCCATTAAAAGACCCTTATTCCTTGGAAGGAAAGTTATGACCAACATAGACAGCATATTAAGAAGCAGTGCCATTGCCAACAAATGTGTGCCTACACAAGGCTATGTTTTTTTCCAGTAGTCATGTATGGATGTGAGAGTTGGACTATAATAATAAAGCTGAGCGCTGAAGAATTGATGCTTTTGAACTGTGGTGTTGGAGAAGACTTTTGAGAGTTCCTTGGACTGCAAGGAGATCCAACCAGTCCATCCTAAAGGAGATCAGTTCTGGGTGTTTACTGGAAGGACTGATGCTAAAGCTGAAACTCCAATACTTTGGCCACCTGATGCAAAGAGCTGACTCATTTGAAAAGACTCTGATGCTGGGAAAGATTGAGGAGAAGGGGATGACAGAGGATGAGGTTGGATGGCATCACTGACTCAATGGACATGAGTTTGGGTAAACTAGGGGAGTTGGTGATAGACAGGGAGGCCTAGCGTGCTGTGGTTTATGGGGTCGCAAAGAGTTGGACACAACTAAGCTATTTAACTGATAGGAGGACCCACCACCTCTGACATTTGTCTACAACATCAGGCTCCTTTGTGTTTTTCCAGACAAAACTTTAAAAAAAATTCTTACCCCCAACTGGGAATTATACCACCTCACCTTTGTAACCACACTTCACATCTCTCCTTCCCTTCAGGCTGACCTGTCTACCACATCTCAGGAACTGCAGGACATTCTCTTACTTTCTCAGGGATCCCCTCTTCTGCACATGGTGTAAATACTCCTCTTGTAGGCACCACACTGGCAAGTTCACTGGCAGTTTCAGAGATTACTAACAAGATCCCTGAAAGACTCCTATTTGCTATCAATTTCACTTGTTTTCTTCTTACTCCTGGAATATTTTTCTTATGTGGAACCACTACCTATTTATGTCTTCCCACTAACTGGACAGGAACATGCACCCTGGTATATCTGGTCCCAGACATTTCTATTGATCCTAACAATCAGACCCTTCCTATCCCACTAACTCATAACCTACCCAGACAGGCAACTCAATTCATTCCTCTAATAATCAGTTTAGGAATAGTGACTGGGATTGGGACAGGGACTGCAAGACTCAGTCCCATAACTGAGTCCCTTCACTGTTCACCTGAAACTATCACAATATTGTTTACTGGCTATATACCAATACAAAAATAAAAAGTTTAAGAAGGATTGGGACTTCCCTGGTGGACTAGTGGTTAAGATTTCATATGTCCACAGCAGGGGGCACGGATTCAGTCTCTTGTCAGGAAACTAAGATCCTGCATGTTGTATGGTGAGGTCAAAAAACAAAGAATAAGAACATAGTTTATTACGTTTAGATCTGTACATTGCAATTCCTACTGTTAGGTAGTTAGAAGAGGAAAAGGGAGTCCAAAATGGCTAAAAGACAAAGAAGGGAAAAGCCCAGGAAGATAGAACAAAGGAGGGTCCAGGGGCCAGAGTGAGGAACTCAGGCAAAACAGCCCTCCTGGATAGCCCAATTTACATAGGGTAAGGCTCAGGGGGAGGAGAAAAAAGCAGGTAAAAAGAGGAGCCAAAATTGAACTGGGGGCTTCTCTTCTCTTCGTGTCTTTTGGGTCAGCCAGCCCTCATGCCTCAAGGATGTATTTTCTTTTGCTTGCCAAATAAAACTGAGCTGTAACATGGAGCTGTAACACGGATCTGTAACACTGGTCCATCTGTCACTTCAAATTTTTGCGGCAACAGAGGAAATTTACACGGAGCTCTAACCCTGGTCCGTCTATTGCTCCAAAGTTCTGCTGCAGCGAGAGAGAACTGAGGAAATTATATATTCCCCCGACATCTATGCTGCTGTTTCTTGGATTTAACCTGGCTGAAACAACCTTGGCTCAGCCCACAGGAGGTGGAAACCAAGCACACCAGAACCCCAACTCAGCGAATGCTCCCGTGGTGGAAGCTGAACATGAAGAAAACCCAGCATGGTGGAAATGACAAGAAGCCCAGCATGTTGGAAACCAGGACAGTAAAATAAACTCAGCAAAAAGCTAATGCTGCTCAGTCTCAGATTCCAGAAGACCTCTGGTTGGGGTAGGAAATCCTCACCCTTATGGCTGGAATAACAAGATGCTAAAGCTGAAACTCCAGTACTTTGGTCACCTCATGCGAAGAGTTGACTCATTGGAAAAGACTCTGATGCTGGGAGGCACTGGGGGCAGGAGGAGAAGGGGACAACAGAGGATGAGATGGCTGGATGGCATCACTGACTCAATGGACGTGAGTCTCAGTGAACTCCGGGAGTTGGTGATGGACAGGGAGGCCTGGCGTGCTGTGATTCATGAGGTTGCAAAGAGTTGGACACAACTGAGCGACTGAACTGAACTGAACTGAATAAAATCTTAATTCCTTTACAATCTCTCATTTCTTGTTTCCACAAACCCCCTGCTAACAGGTGAGCAGCAGTGGGTACCAAATGTTCCACTATCTGTGGTGCCCTAGTAGCTATGGGTGCCCCAGTGTGTACCAAATGTTTCACTATCTGTGGTGCCCTAGTAGCTGTTCCCAAAGCAGGCAGGGGTTCTTCTGTCCTTAATCTTTCTTGTGCCAAGGATCAGGCCAATGAAAACTGTGAGCACAGGTCAAGTCTTTAGCAGATCTTCCAGCAGATTATCAAGGGGATTCCTCGGCACATTTTTTTCTGACTGCTTTTTCCTCCCATCCTTCATCTCCTCTTTCCTGTGACTTGAACCCAGCCAAAACCCACGGTGCCTGGCTGCAGGACCTAATGAAGCTCAGGCTCTTGATGTCTCATTGCCAAAATTCAGTGAGAGAGGTGGATTTGTTCAGATTTAGAGAGAAGCACGGTCCACAGGGCATGGACCATCTCAGAAAGTGGGGGTCATGGAATGTAGTGTAGTTAGTTTTTGTAAGCTGGGTGATTCCATATACTAATGAGTAGGAGGGTCATCACAACAATTGGGGAACCGCCCACTCCTTGGTCTTTAGATAAGGACTTGGAACTGTCCTGGCACCTCTGGGTGTGTCATTTAGCTTGCAGATTGAGGATGGAGGTTTAGATGAATTTAACTTGCCATCTTGGACCCATTTGATTTTAATTGGTGTGAGTTATTCCCTTGGGCTATATCATTCTTTCAAAATTTGTGCCCTGCCCCCTTCCCTCCTGTTTCAGTGCTCTATTCCTGACCCCATCTGGGCCCACAATGTTGCCTCTACAATCTTCTGGAGGGACAACCAGAAAATAGCTGGCCTTTGGGAGAGAAATACTGTATAATATCCAATCTCTCTAGATATTCAGGCCTTCATCTTCCATGTTTTCTACACTATGTGCAACAATAGCATCTCTCAGTGAACACTTTAGGGTGGGTGGCAGACACACAATGCCTGCTAGAAGTTCATCTGTTGGTGACATCCCTTCAAGGGCAATTGGACTTCCAGGGATAATGTTTGCCACTTTGGGAGTTAGCCCTGCAGGCTCTTTGGGCCCAAATCCTTACCACCCTTCTGCTAATGTTACAAACACACCCCCGGATCAAATCTCCACTCTGCTTTTATGGAACATCTAGTCTGTTGCCTTTTTTTTTTTTTTTTTAACTTTACAGTATTGTGTTAGTTTTGCCAAATATCGAAATGAATCTGCCACAGGTATACATGTGTTCCCCATCCTGAACCCTCCTCCCTCCTCCCTCCCCATACCATCCCTCTGGGTCGTCCCAGTGCACTAGCCCCAAGCATCCAGTATCGTGCATCGAACCTGGACTGGCAACTGGTTTCATACATGATATTATACATGCTTCAATGCCATTCTCCCAAATCTTCCCACCCTCTCCCTCTCCCACAGAGTCCATAAGACTGTTCTATACATCAGTGTCTCTTTTGCTGTCTCGTACACAGGGTTATTGTTACCATCTTTCTAAATTCCATATATATGCGTTAGTATACTGTATTGGTGTTTTTCTTTCTGGCTTACTTCACTCTGTATAATAGGCTCCAGTTTCATCCACCTTGTTGCCTCTTATCAATTTGTTCTTAAGCCACTTACTAATGCCTACAACCAGGACCCTGTCCCCTTGTAGGCAACATTACTCCACCCAGCTTTTTATTATTAAAATACTCATCCCTGACAGAACCAGATAACCCACTCCTTTGTCATTACTTATTACCTAAAGTGGATCTATGACAATGAGATGTTTACCATTGGAAACACCCTAAGCTGTTCTTATGGAGGACTAGGGGAGGAAATCAGTGATTTACATTCCCTCAGAACAATAAGAGGATAAGACTTACGGTTGTTTCACCAGGTTCCCAGTCTCAGGGCACAGGCTTGAACTGCTTTACATCATGATATCTATTCCTATCCTGGTGGACAAACCGGCAATGAGTTAAGATTGCAACCCCTTAATCTACCCAGCAATGTTCACCCTGGAGACCTTAGGGATGCCCAACTCCAGTTCAGTGGTCCCAGAAGGTCAACCTGCCTCGTCCTGCCCAGGGATCCAATTCTTGGGAGGCTGACCTACTTTGACCTGCCCTGGGATTTGATTTCCAGGAGGCTGTCATACCTCAGCCTGCCTGGGGATCTGCACCCTAACCTGGGGACTCCCAGCTCTCAGGTTGCAACAGTACTAGGTAGGATAAGCTTCAGAAAGACTCACCCCTAAGGAAGTCCACCTGTGGAAATAGAAGAAAGCCTATTAGCTGTGGAACTATGCCTGGTCTCAGCATTGACTCAGGAGTCCAATGAGAACACCCCATTGCCTTTCAGGAAAGTCCAAAAGAGGCCCTCCAAAAGTTTACCACTCTGTACTTAGACTCATTTGAAGGACAGGTGATTTTAAAGGACAAATTCTTGTCACAATGTGTATCAGACATCAGGGTAAAGTTACAACAGCTACAGCAGCAGAACCCTGCTGCCTCTTTAGAAAAGATGGTCCAGACAGCCTTTTATAACAAAGAACAGGAGAGTGAGGTGAAGGGCCAGGAAAGGGAGAAAAGAAAAGAGACAAGGAATGCCCAGATGCTGAACTCCCTCCTGGGAAGCCCTATGACAAACCCTGAGTCCTTGAAGGACAAGGCATGATACAAATGCCTAATCTGTAGACAGGTGAGCCATTGGGTCAAAGAGTGCCCAAACGGTGACAAATCTCCTAAAATGGCTTGCTACAAATGCCATCAATTGGGACATTGGGCAGCACTCTGCCCTTAGGACCCAAGAGCCTCAAGGTCAAGCACCAAGCCTACCCTCACGATGGTTCAACAGGACTGAAGTGGCCCGCTCCAGCCAGCTTGCATGTCACAGATAACCATCATGGGGCTGGAGTCAAGGGTGCATCTGGATGTGGCAAGTAGGTCTGAGAATTTGTTGGTTGACACAGGGACTACCTACTTTGTCCTGATCTCTGACTCCAGAGCCTTTTCCCCCTAAACCTGTACCATTTTGGGTGCTACAAGAAAACCAATTACAAAAATATTCACCCAAGCACTTCTTTGATGCTGGGATGGGCAAATATTTTCCCACCAGTTTCTGGTGGTCCCTGAGTATCCTATTCCCTTATTGGGAAGGGATATTTCCCTGCCTTTGAAATCTTGCTGCTATTTCAGTCCTGATGGAAGATGCTTTAAAACTCTCTTTTGGGAGCAAACTATTTCTACCAGCCACGAAGTGAAACAATTCCTGAATGGAAGAGTCCATTTATGGATGTACAATCAAAGAATCCTCAGATATCAAGTAGTGCTGATGGAAAAATCCAGGCCTGACTATATCCCCTTGTGAAATTCACAATCCAGCCACCCTTCTGCCTACCCCCAGGGGCTCTCTCCCCTTTCACTCTTGCCTAGAAACCTTGGACCACTGGATAAAATCCAAGAGGGATTGTCATAAATCCTCTGACAAATCCTGAGGAAATCCTGTACACTGATGGAAGCAGCTTTGTCTTGGATGGGAAAAGAAGAGTCGGATATATAGTAGTCTCCAATTTTGAGACCATAGAGGCTAAACCTTTGCCACCAGGTACTTCAGCCCAATAAGCTAAGCTCATAGCCCTGACTCAAGCTTTACAGCTGGGAAAAGGAAAAAGAGTAGCCATTTACACTGACTCCAAGTATGCCTTTCTGGTGCTACATGCACATGCTGCTATTTGGAAAGATGCCACTTAACCACCTGAGGGTCCCAAATCAAATATGGGGATCAAATTCTTAGGCTCTTAGAGGTGGTTCATCTGTCCACTAAGGTTTCAGTCTACCATTGTAAAGGACACCAAAAAGGGAGCACAGAAGTGGCACGAGGGAACCAAGCAGCTGATCAGGCAGCTAAGAGAGCAGCATTACAGAACAATGATCTAGTAGGGGTAGCCACCTTAGTTCCACAGACTAATTTGCCAGAAACTCCTTCATATACTGAAGATGAGACTCTTAAAGTTAAGAATGAGGCCTTTCAAGAAGATCATATAAGGTGGTTCCACAAGAAGGGACTCCTTTTTCTGCCTGGGAACCTATAATAGAAATTGGCTAACTCCTTACATGCCACTTCTCATTTAGGAGAAAAGGCCCTCCAAAAATTACTAGAAAGGTCCTTCAGAGGAACCGGCCTCCAAACAACTGTAAGACAAGTGGTCTCCTCTTGTCCCACTTGCCAATTAAACAGCCCCAAGGAGCTCGAAGACCCCAGCTAGCCCAGCTCATCCAACAACATAGGACCTACCCAGAAGATGACTGGCACATGGATTTCACCCAGACCAGTTTCTCAAGGGTATAAATACCTATTAGTTGTGATAGATACATTCTCAGGATGGATTGAAGGCTTTTCCATCCTGACTGAGAAGGCTGAGGAGGTGGTAAAAAGACTGCTCCATGAAATCATTCCAAGATTTGGTCTGCCCAGATCATTACAAAGTGACAATGGGACACCATTTACTTCTAAGGTCACCCAAGGAGTCTCTAAAGCATTTATTATCTCCATTGTGCCTGGGGGCCTCAGTTTTCAGGAAAAGTAGAAAGAGCCAACCAATTCTTAAAATCTGTGATAAAAAAGATAACCCAGGAGACCTCCCTGGAAAAAAAGGAGGCTTTACCAATAGCTCTCCTCCACTAAGCACAGGCGGCTGTGACTGGCACACTAAGCGCAGCTGAGAGGAGCTACCCCACGTCTGAGGTCAGGGGCAGCAGCCAAGAGTGCCAGGCTGCGACGGCACAGGAACAGCCGAGAAGAGCTACCAAAGTCCGAGGTCAGGGGTGGCGGCCGGGAGGAGCTACCCCACGTCTGAGGTCAGGGGCGGCGGCTGGCCTGGAGGACCAACCCCACCTCCAAGGAACTCTGGCTGTGCAGCACAAGAGTGCCTAGAGGAGTTATCCCACGTTGAAGGTCAGGAAGGGCGGCAGTGAGGAGATACCCCTCGTCCAAGGTAAGGAGCAGTAGCTGTGCTTTGCTGGAGCAGCCATGAAGAGATACCCCACGCCCAAGGTAAGAGAAACCCAAGTAAGATGGTAGGTGTTGCAAGAGGGCATCAGAGGGCAGACACACTGAAACCATACTCACAGAAAACTAGTCAATCTAATCACACTAGGACCACAGCCTTGTCTAATCACTGAAACTAAGCCATGCCCGTGGGGCAACCCAGGACGGGTGGGTCATGGTGGAGAGATCTGACAAAATATGGTCCACTGGAGAAGGGAATGGCAAACCACTTCAGTATTCTTGTGTTGAGAACTCCATGAACAGTATGAAAAGGCAAAATGATAGGATACTGAAAGAGGAATTCCCCAGGTCAGTAGGTGCCCAATATGCTACTAGAGATGAGTGGAGCAATAACTCCAGAAAGAATGAAGGGAAGGAGCCAAAATGAAAACAACACACAGTTGTGGATGTGACTGGTGACAGAAGCAAGGTCCGATGCTATAAAGAGCAATATTGCATAGAAACCTGATATGTCAGGTCCATGAATCAAGGCAAATTGGAAGTGATCAAACAAGAGACTGAAAGAGTGAATGTCGACATTCTAGGAATCAGCGAACTAAAATGGACTGGAATAGGTGAATTTAACTCAGATGACCATTATATCTACTACTGCAGGCAGGAATCCCTCAGAAGAAATGGAGTCACCATCATGGTCAACAAAAGAGTCCGAAATGCAGTACTTGGTTGCAATCTCAAAAAATGACAGAATGATCTCTGTTCGTTTCCAAGGCAAACCATTCAATATCACAGTAATCCAAGTCTATGCCCCAACCACTAACGCTGAAGAAGCTGAAGTTGAATGGTTCTATGAAGACCTACAAGACCTTTTAGAACTAACACCCAAAAAAGATGTCCTTTTCATTATAGAGGACTGGAATACAAAAGTAGGAAGTCAAGACACACCTGGAGGAACAGGCAAATTTGGCCTTGGAATATGGAATGATGCAGGGCAAAGACTAATAGAGTTTTGGCAAGAAAATGCACTGGCCATAACAAATACCCTCTTCCAACAACACAAGAGAAGAATCTATACACGGACATCACCAGATGGTCAACAATGAAATAAGATTGATTATATTCTTTGCAGCCAAAGATGAAGAAGCTCTATACAGTCAACAAAAACAAGACCAGGAGCTGACTGTGGCTCAGATCATGAACTCCTTATTGCAAAATTCAGACTTAAATTGAAGAAAGTAGAGAAAACCACTACACCATTCAGGTATGAACTAAATCAAATTCCTTATGATTATACAGTGGAAGTGAGAAATAGATTTAAGGGCCTAGATCTGATAGATAGAGTGCTTATTGAACTATGGAATGAGGTTAATGACATTGTACAGGAGAATGGGATCAAGACCATCCCCATGGAAAAGAAATGAAAAAAAGCAAAATGGCTGTCTGGGGAGGCCTTACAAATAGCTGTGAAAAGAAGAGAAGTGAAAAGCAAAGGAGAAAAGGAAAGATATAAGCGTCTGAATGCACAGTTCCAAAGTATAGCAAGAAGAGATAAGAAAGCCTTCCTCAGCGATCAATGCAAAGAAATAGAGGAAAACAACAGAATGGGAAAGACTAGAGATTTCTTCAAGAAAATTAGAGATACCAAAAGAACATTTCATGCAAAGATGGGTTCGATAAAGGACAGAAATGGTATGGACCTAACAGAGGTAGAAGATATTAAGAAGAGGTGGCAAGAATACACAGAAGAACTGTACAAAAGAGATCTTCATGACCCAGATAATCACGATGGTGTGATCACTCATCCAGAGCCAGACATCCTGGAATGTGAAGTCAAGTTGTCCTTAGAAAGCATCACTATGAACAAAGCTAGTGGAGATGATGGAATTTCAGTTGAGTTATTTCAAATCCTGAAAGATGATGCTGTGAAAGTGCTGCACTCAATATGCCAGCAAATTTGGAAAACTCAGCAGTGGCCACAGGACTGGAAAAGGTCAGTTTTCATTCCAATCCCAAAGAAAGACAATGCCAAAGAATGCTCCAACTACCGCACAATTGCACTCATCTCACATGCTAGTAAAGTAATGCTCAAAATTCTCCAAGCCAGGCTTCAGAAATATGTGAACCATGAACTTCCAGATGTTCAAACTGGTTTTAGAAAAGGCAGAGGAACCAGAGACCAAATTGCCAACATCTTCCGGATCATCAAAAAACCAAGAGAGTTCCAGAAAAACATCTATATCTGCTTTATTGACTATGCCAAAGCCTTTGACTGTGTGGATCACAATAAACTGTGGAAAATTCTGAAAAAGATGGGAATACCGGACCACCTGACCTTCCTCTTGAGAAATCTGTATGCCGGTCAGGAAGCAACAGTTAGAACTGGACATGGAACAACAGACTGGTTCCAAATAGGAAAAGGAGTATGTCAAGGCTATATATTGTCACCCTGTTTATTTAACTTATATGCAGAGTACATCATGAGAAACACTGGACTGCAAGAAGCACAAGCTGGAATCAAGATTGCTGGGAGAAATATCAATAACCTCACATGTGCAGATGACACCACCCTTTTGGCAGAAAGTGAAGAGGAACTAAAAAGCATCTTGATGAAAGTGAAAGTGGAGAGTGAAAAAGTTGGCTTAAAGTTCGACATTTAGAAAATGAAGATCATGGAATCCGGTCCCACCACTTCATGGGAAATAGATGGGGAAACAGTGGAAACAGTCTCAGACTTTATTTTGGGGGGCTCCAAAATCACTGTAGATGGTGACTGCAGCCATGAAATTAAAAGACACTTACTCCTTGGAAGGAAAGTTATGACCAACCTAGATAGCATATTCAAAAGCAGAGACATTACTTTGCCAACAAAGGTCCGTCTAGTCAAGGCTATGGTTTTTCCTATGATCATGTTTGGATTTGGGAGTTGGACTGTGAAGAAGGCTGAGTGCTGAAGAATTGATGCTTTTGAACTGCAGTGTTGGAGAAGACTCTTGAGAGTCCCTTGGACTGCAAGGAGATCCAACCAGTCCACTCTGAAGATCAGCCCTGGGATTTCTTTGAAAGGAATGATGCTAAAGCTGAAACTCCAGTACTTTGGCCACCTCATGCGAAGAATTGACTTATTGGAAAAGACTCTGATGCTGGAAGGGATTGGGTGCAGGAGGAGAAGGGGACGACAGAGGATGAGATGGCTGGATGGCATCACTGACTTGATGGACGTGAGTCTGAGTGAACTCCGGGAGTTGGTGATGGACAAGGAGGCCTAGCGTGCTGCGATTAATGGGGTCTCAAAGAGTTGGACACGACTGAGCGACCGAACTGAACTGAACACCTGTATTGCCCCTAAAGAACAGGTTAGTCTTAGTCCGAATGAAATGCTCTCTGGGAGACCTTTTGTTTATGTCAGTGACCTCTTCTTCGATCCAAAGGCTCAGTATCTCCAGTCTTATACCATGGCCATTGGGCAATTCTAACAGGATATATGCTTGTGGCTTGTCATTCAGGACTCAAAGGAGTCTAAAGAGCCACCACTGTATGTTCCAGGGACCCAAGTCCTAATTAAAGTCTCGAAAGATGGGTCCCCAAAGGCTCAACTCCTGCCCACATGTTAGGCCCACTACCCTGTAATACTTTCTATTCCCACAGCAGTCAAGGTACCAGGACATGACTCCTGGATTCACTACTCACAAGTCAAGCCATGGAAGAAAACAGAGGAAGCCCCTCCATACACCTGTCAACAAGCTACAACATGCAGTGCCAGTTCAACAACAATTAAACTACAGCAAACCACGGAAAATATTTCTCACCCTTAGATGGACACCACTATAATGACTCTGAGTCTTGAGACTAGCAAGAGAGGGAGGCCCAATGCCCTTTGACATCCCAGTTCAGCAAGTAGCCAGAGAGACTGTGATGCCCCTATTACCGAAGAACTGGGCCTCTAATCTCTGGAGAGGGGAATGTTAAGTAGTTAGAATAGGAAAAAGGAGTCCAAAATGGCAGTGGCTTAACAACAAAGAAGGTAAAAGGCCAGGAAAATAGAACAAAGGAAAGTCCGAGGACCAGAGTGGGGACCTCAGGTAAAACAAGCAGCCTTCCTGGTTAGCCCAATTTACATGGGGCAGAGTCAGGGGGAAGAGAAAAAAACATAAAAAGAGGAGCCAAAATTGAACTTGGAGCCTCTCTTCTCCTTGTCTTTTGGGTTGACCTGCCCTCACCCCTTGAGGATGTATTTTCCTTTGCTTTCTAAATTAAACTGAGCTGTAACACCAATTTGTCCATCACTTCAAATTTTTGCTGCAGTGAGACAGAACAAAGGAAATTACAAACTCCCATGACACTACTTATTATACCATGAACAAAAATGCCATTTTGGCGCATTGTATACTAATTTTGAATAAAGTAATCCCATTTGTGAAATGAAATGTTTTCTGTTCTTTACTCTACCAGTAAGCAAGCCTTTTCCAAATGCAAATTCCTGAGCCCCAGTAAAACAAAGCCAGCCATTTGGAAGCCATCAGCTAATTCTTCCCAGAAAAGAGATGAGAAGCTGGGGGTGTGTGAGAGGCAGTCACCTACCATATCTGCCATCTGTTACAGTAAACAAGGAATTAGTATTTGAGCAATAAAGAAAGCAACATTGGCCACAGATAGCTAGATGCATATGAAAGAAATTATTTAAGTAAGCCCAGATGCTTGCATCTTTCCATATATAGAAGATCACTAAATCTCTTCACAGGAGTAATCTTTTGGTATTCAGATTACCTGCTCCTTTATGTAGCCTGTCTCCTCCCCCACCTCCTCCCTGTAGGCTCTGTTATGGTTACCTGAGATTCTGTCTCCCATCAAGTCCTAGCATTCACACCAAATAAAATCAAACTCTCAACTTTTAGGTTGCACTTTTTTTTTTTTTAGTCGACACATTATAATGATACTTTCTGTTGAAATAAACAACTGTTTTCTTCCTATTATATTGTCTATGATTTTTTTAGTAAATCATCTATGATTTACTCCCTTTGAGAGAATTTAACCCTTTAGAATTAATTTCTTCACCTTATTTGACTCTCTGTATTTGTATGAACTGAGTTTTCCAGGATCAGCTAAATATATTATTATGTAAAATTTTTATAGATCTGTAAAACACAAATTGTGTATCACTGGACATTAGTGATATTAAAATAATGCATTACAACAGAGATTAAAGTAAAATCGTATTAATAGAACAAGCATTGATGCTCCAGTTTGAATTGAATTTCACTGAATTGAAGGTTATTATAATATAAATGGAATCTTCATTGCATTTTAAATGTAAATGAAGTTAAAAAGGATGAACAGAGAAGGAAACTTGACATGCAAATACCACAGTGAGGTTACATACTACATTTTGTTCATCATGTACTCTGTAATATTTCAAGTATTCTAGTTTCACAATTTCAAGAGATAAAATATTTATATACATATCCACAGAGAGAATATGAAATAATTCCATTCAAACTAAATTCAAATGACAACTAAAGCTAGGTTCTAATACTATAAAGAATGCTTGTGATTTATATATTTGTGGAAGCTTCCATTCTGAAGGTTTTAAGCAGCATCACTTTAACTGACAATTCAAAAGACATTTAAAAACCATTCTTGAACTAAAAATTTAGGGATAGTCTCTTCATGTTTGTAAATCATCATTTCTTTCTAAATTCTGTAGAAACTGTTTTGTATTTCCTTGAGTTAATTCATATCTCATATCTGCCTATATATATATATTTGTATTTGCAATAATTTTATTATAATTATATTAATTTAATTAAAGTATGACTGAAAGGTCTCTGGATCTATGAAATTTTCTCAGTCAATTCAAGATGAAAAAAATCTAAAGAATTTAGTAGTTAAGTCAATAAAATATCTACAAGGGCACTATCAGAAATTCTATAAATGAGAATCTTAAATTCTGGAATCTTATTCTGGGAAACAAAGGCTTTTTGACAGTCTCATTTCAAGGACATCCCTGCAAAGATCTCATTTATTTTTTTTCCACATTAGATGTCTCAAATTGGGTAAATATTATCTCTATACACAAACGATTGATACCTTTTGTTATCACCTACCAGCTAAGTGCTTATAACTGCCCTAAACTTAACCCTTAAGCTTTGGCTTGCCCCCTAGTTTGAGCAAGTACTACAGCACTAGGTGTGGAATGTATTTTCTTACCAACTCAATGTGACAATCAGCTAACTACACAGAGAAACATTTCTCGAATGTGGATTCTGATTCACCAGTTGCACATCTGGTCTACTTGCCCTGTTCTCTCACAAAATCCCTGCAAGCCTTAATTATACATACATCAGTTCACTTAAGTTCAGTTTCTCAATCTTGTCTGACTCTTTGTGACCCCATGGACTGTAGCACGCCAGGCTTCCCTGTCCATCACCAACTCCTGGAGCTTAGTCAAACTCATGTCCATCAAGTTGGTGATGCCATCCCAACCATCTCATCCTCTGCCATCCCCTTCTCCTCCTGCCTTCAATCTTTCCCAGCATCAGGGGCTTCTTCAATGAGTCAGTTCTTCCTATCAGGTGGCCAAAGTATTGGAGCTTCAGCATCAGTCCTTCCAATGAATATTCAGGATTGATTTCCTTAAGTAATTGACTGATTTAATCTCCTTGCAGTCCAAGGGACTCTCAAGAGTCTTCTCCAACAACCAATCTTCAAAAGCATCAATTATTCAGTACTCAGCCATCTTTATGATCCAACTCTCACATCCATGCATGACTACTGGAAAAACCATAGTTTTGACTAGACATACCTTTGTCAGCAAAGTAATGTCTCTGCTTTTTAATATGCTGTCTGGGCTGGTCATAGCTTTTCTTCTAAGGAGCAAGTGTCTTTTAATTTCATGGCTGCAGTCACCATCTACAGTGATTTTTGAGCCCAAGAAAATAAAGTCTGTCACTGTTTCCATTTTTTCCCCATCTATTTTGCCATGAAGTGATGGGACAGTATGCCATGATTTTCATTTTGTGAATGTTGAGTTTTAAGCCAACTTTTTCACTCTCCTCTTTCACTTTCATCAAGAGGTTCTTCAGTTCCAAGTCTCTTTCTGCCATAAGGGTGGTGTCATCTGCATATCTGAAGTTATTGATATTTCCCCCAACAATCTTGATTCCAGCTTATGTCTCATCCAGGCCATCATTTCACATTATGTATTCTTCACGTAAGTTAATAAACAGGGTGACAATATACAGCCTTGATGTATTCTTTTCCCAATTTTTAACCATAACATTGTCCATATCCAGTTCTCACTGTTGCTTCTTGACCTGCATACAGGTTTCTCAGGAGACAGGTAAGATGGTCTGGTATTCCTATCTCTTGAAGAATTTTCCACAGTTTGTTGTGATCCATAAAGGATATAGCAGTCAATGAAGCAGAAGTAGATGTTTTTCTGAAATTCCATAGCTTTTGATATGATGCAATGAATATTGGCAATTTGATTGCTGATTCCTATGCCTTTTCTAAATCCAGCTTGAACATCTGGAAGTTCTCGATTCACATACTGTTAAAGTCTAGCTTGAAGGATTTTGACCATTACCTTGCTAGCATATGAAAGTAGCACAATTTTACAGTAATTTGAACATTTTTTGTCTTTGCCTTTCTTTGGGATTGAAATGAAAACTAAAACTTTCTAGTCTTGTGCCATTGCTGAGTTTCCTAAATTTGCTGACATATTGAGTGCCTAATAAAAGTACATAAAAGTGCATCATCTTTTAGAATTGGAGTAGCTCAGTTGGAATTCCATAACTTCAACTAGCTTTGTTCATCATTATGCTTCCTAAGACCCACTTGACTTCACACTCCATGATGTTGGCTCTAGGTGAGTGACCACACCACCGTGGTTATACAGATCATTAAGATATTTTTTGTATAGATCTTCAATGCATTCTTGCAACCGCTTATTGATCTCTTCTGCTTCTGTTAGTTTTTTGTAATTTCTGTCCTTTATTTTGACCATTTTTGCATGAAATATTCCCTTAGTATTTCCAATTTTCTTAAAGAGATCTCTAATCTTTCCCGTGTTATTTTTTCCTCCCCTTCTTTGCATTGTTCACTTAAGAAGGCTTTCTTATCTCTCCTTGCTGTTCTCTGGGACTCTGCATTCAGTTGAGTTTATCTTTTCCTTTGCCTTTCACTTTTGTTTTTTTTTTTCTCAACTATCTGTAAATCCTCCTCAGGAAACCACTTTGCTTTCTTTCATTACTGTTTCTTGCGGATGGTTTTGGTCACCACCTCCTGTACAATGTTACAAACCTCTTTCCATAGCTCTTCTGACACTCTATCAGGTCTAATCTCTTGAATCTATTCTTCACTATACAATCATGGGGGATTTGATTTTGGTCATACCTGAATGGTCTCATGGATTTCCCCTACTTTTTTCAATTTAAGTCTGAATTTTGCAATAAGATTCTGATGATCTGAGAAACAGTTAGCTCCAGGTCTTGTTTTTGCTAAGTGTATAGAGCTTCTCCATCTTTGACTGTAAGGAATATAATCAACCTGATTTCGGTATTGACCATCTGGTGATGTCCATGTATGGAGTTGTATCTTGTGTTGTTGGAAGAGGATGTTTGCTATGACCAGTGTGTTCTCTTAGCAAAACTCTGTTAGCCTTTGCCCTGCTTCATTTTGTACTCTAAGGATGAACTTTCCTGTTATTCCAGGTATCTCTTGACTTCCTACTTTTGCATTCCAGTTTCCTATGATGAAAAGGACATCTGTGTGTGTGTGTGTGTGTGTGTGTGTGTTAGTCTAGAAAGTCTTGTAGTTCTTCATAGACCCATTCAATTTCAGCTCCTCAGCATTAGTGTTTGGAGCATAGTCTTGGATTATTGTGATGCTGAATCGTTTGTTTTGGAAACAAAACATGATCATTCTGTTGTTTTTGAGATTGCAACCAATTACTACATTTCAGACTCTTGTTGACTGTGAGGGCTAATCCATTTATTCTAAGTGATTCTTGCCCCTTCTGGTAGTTATAATGATCATCTGAATGATCCATCTGAATGGCCCATTCTCATCCATTTAGTTCACTGATTTCTAAGATATTGATGTTCACTCTTGCCATTTCAGCTTGATGATATCCAATTAACCTTGATTCATAAATCTAACATTCCGGATTTCTATGCATTATTGTTCTTTAGAGCATCAGGCTTTACTTTCATCACCAGACACATCCATAGCTGAGGGTCATTTCTGCTTTGTCC
Organism: Bos indicus; assembly: GCF_029378745.1. Taxonomy (NCBI): domain Eukaryota; kingdom Metazoa; phylum Chordata; class Mammalia; order Artiodactyla; family Bovidae; genus Bos; species Bos indicus. Next base: position 37,383,830 of record NC_091776.1, on the reverse strand, counting down.
CAGCTTCTTCATTCTTTGTGGAGTTATTTCTCTGTTTTTCCTGAGTAGCATATTGGATGCCTACTGACCTAGGGGACTCGTCTTCTGGTGTTTGTTTGTTTGTTTGTTTGTTTTATCTTGTCGTACTTTTCATTGGGTTCTCGAGGCAAGAATGTGGGGGTGGTTTGCCATTTCTTTCTCGACTGAACCACATTTTGACAGAACTCTCCTCCATGACCTGTCCGTCTTGGGTGGCCCTGCTAAAGGTATTGCTCAGTGCTTCATTGAATTACTCAAGGCTGTGATCCATGTGACCATCTTGGTTAGCTCTCTGAAATTGTGGTTTTTGTTCTGGAGGCTGTGGGATTTATATTTTTTTTTTGTTTTCTAACACATCCATTCAATTCCATGAATGTACTCATAAGCACAGTTTCACTAAAACCATAAATTTGTAAGCTATGTTTTTATTTTCATTTAGTTAAAAATAGCTCCTAATTGCTCTTAAAATTTATTCTTTGACCTATTTGTTATTTAGAAATGTATTGTTTAATCTGTATATTTAAGATTCTCCAGTTTTGCTTCTGATTTCTGTCTTAAGTTCATTGTGAATCAAGGGCAGACATTGTAAAATTTTTTAATTTAAACTTGTTGTGTTTCATTGTCCAGAATATCACCTATTCTGGTGAGCAGTCCAAGTGAGTTCAAGAAAAAGATTTATTTTCCTGTGGTTGGATGAAAGTCTATAGATGTTGACTATATCCAGTTGATGGTGGTATTGAATTCAACTATATCCTTGTAGATTTTCTGCTTCCTGGATTTTTTCATTTCTGATAGTGTATTGATATCTCCAAATATAATAGTGGGTTGATAGAGTGCTGATATCTCCAAATATAATAGTGTTGATAATAGAGTGTTGATATCTCCAAACAGTGTTGATATAATAGTGTTGATAATAGAGTGTTGATATTGCCAAATAATAGTGAGTTCATCTACTACTATTTGTAATTTTGCCCTACATATTTTGATATTCTTTTGTTAGGAATTGTTATGTTTTCTTGGAGGACTGACTCCTTTGTCATTATATCACCCCCTTCTTTATTCCTCATAACTTTCCTTGCTTTGAAGTCTTCTCAATATGAAATTAATTTAGCTACTCCTGTTTTATTTTTATTAATGCTAGCATGGTATCTGTTCTGTCTTTCATGTACTTTTAATCTGTATTTGTCTTCAATTTTTTAACATTTATTTATTTTTTTTAATTGAAGAATAATTGCTTTACAGAATTTTGTTGTTTTCTGTCAAACAGCAACATGAATCAGCCATAGGTATACATACGTCACTTCCCTCCCATCTCCCTCCCCATCCCACACCTCCAGGTTGATATAGAATTGATATGTATGTTTGAATTCCCTGAAACATAGAGCAAATTCCCATTGGCTATCTACTTTACAAATGGCAATATAAGCTTCTCTGTTATTCTCTCTATACATCTCACCTCTCCTCCCCTCTCCCTGTGTCCAAAAGTCTGTTCTCTATGTCTCTCCGTTGCTACCCTGCACATATATTCATCAATACCATCTTTCTAGATTCCACATATATACATTAGTAAATGATATTTATCTTTCTCTTTCTGAGTTACTTCAGTCTGTATAATAGGCTCTAAATTCACCCACGTCATTAGAACTGATTCAAATTCATTCCTTTTTATGGCTCAGTAATATTCTATTGTGTATATGTACCACAACTTCTTTATCCATTCATCTGTCCATGGACATCTAGGTTGCTTCCATGTTATAACTATTGTAAATAGTGCTCCAGTGAATATTGGTGTACATGTGTCTTTTTAATTTTTGGTTTCCTCAGGGTATATGCCTAGGAGTGGGATTGCTGGGTCATACATTGGTTTTATTCCTGGTTTTTTAAGGAATCTCCATACCATCTTCCATAGTGGCTGAATCAATTTACATTCCCATCAATAGTGCAAGAGGATCCCCTTTCTCCCCACACTCTCCATCATTTATTGTTTGTAGACTTTTCGATGATGGCCATTCTGACTCGTGTGAATTGATGTCTCATTGTACTTTTGATTTGCCTTTCTCTAATAATGAGCAACGTTGAGCATCTTTTCATGTGTTTGTTAGCCATTTGTATGTCTTTGATGAAATGTCTGTTTAGGCCTTTTTCTCACCTTTTGATTGGGTTGTTTGTTTTTCTGGTATTGAGTTGCATGAGCAATCATCAAGACATTATGGTACAATGGAACAAGATAGAAAGCCCAGAAATAAACCCACACACCTATAGGTACCTTATTTTTGACAACCAAGGCAAGAATATACAAGGGACAAAGACAGCATCTTCAAAAATCGGTGCTGGTAAAACTGGACAGCTACATGTAAAAGAATGAAAATAGAACACTTCCTAACACCATACACAAAGATAAACTCAAAATGGATTAAAGACCTTAATGTAAGACCAGACACTATGAAACTCTTAGAGGAAAACAAAGCAGAACATTCAATGACATAAGTCAAAACAAGATCCTCTATGACCCACCTCTTAGAATAATGGAAATAAAAACAAAAGTAAACAAGTGGGATCTATTTAAACTTAAAAACTTTTGCTCAGCAAAGCAAAGCATAAGCGAGACGAAAAGACAACCCACTGAATGGGAGAAAATAATAGCAAATGAAACAACTGACAGGATTAATTTCCAAACTATATAAGCAGCTCATGCAACTCAATGTCTTCATTTTTAAAGTTTTTTTTTTCAAAACAATATGTAGCTTGGTCTTTTGTTGTTGTTGTTATTGCTGCTGTTTTTTGTCATTATTATAAACTCTCTCTTTCAAGGAGTACATTTAGGCCATTCATATTCAAAGTGGTGATTGATGTAGTTGGATTTCTATCAACCATATTTGTTACTATTTAGTATCTTTGTTCTTTATTCCTATTTTTGTCTTCCATTCTCTCTTTTTGTCACTTTAATTTTAATTAGGCATTTTGTATAATTTCATTTTCTCTTCTTTCTTAGCATATTAGCTATACTTTAAAAACATTTTTGGTTATAGCTCTGGAATTTGCAATATACATTTCCAGCTAGTCCAAATTCACTTTTAAATAATGCTATTCTACTTTATGGATAATATGAGTAACTTATAATAACAAAATTATTATAGTTTCTCCTCCCCGTTCCTTGTATCTTTGTTATTATTTATTTCACTTATAAGTAAACATATATTTCATATATGGATACAGATATGCATATACATATGTATGTATATATGTGTGTACACATATCCACTTATAAGATATGTACATAAGCAGGGATAATCTAATACATAGTTACTATTATAATTTTGAACAAACTAATCTCTCAGATAAATTTAGAATAAGAAAAAGTTCATTAGCTTCAGTTATTCCATCTTTGGTTCTCCTCTCCTCTCTATATAGATTCAAGTTTCTGATTTATTTTTCTTCTCCCTAAAGAACATTAAAAAAAAAAACTCTTGCAAGTAAGGTCTACTGGCAACAAATCTCAATTTTGATCATCAGAGAATATCTATTTCTCCTTTACTTTTGAAGGACAGTTTTGCTGTGTAGAGAATTCTAAGTTGGTGGCACTTTTTTTCTGTAAATATTTTTCACTCTGCAGTTCTCTTGTTGCATATTTCCTGAGGAGAAGTCATATACGTCTTGCCTTTTCTCTTCAAGACATAGGTGTCCCCCTCCCAACCCTAGCTTCTTTCAGGAGTTTTCCAGGAGTATCTATTGTTTAGTACTTGATGTTAATTTAGGGAAATTCTTGGTCACTATTATTTCATTTTTTTTTTTCTGTTTTATCCTCTTCCTTTTCCTAGTATTCCCTTTATATGTATGCTACATGGTTTACAATTGTCCATTGGTTCTTGGGTATTCTGCTCTGCTTTTTCTGTCTTTGTTCTTTTTACTCTTTAGTTTCAGCAGTTTCTATTGATATGTCCCCAAGCTTAGAAATTCTTTTTGCAGCCACTTCTAATCTACTAGCAATCCCATTAAAAGCAATCTTCATTTTTGTAACAGTGCTTTGTTTTGTTTTCCCTAGCATTTCTTTTTTGTGCTTTATTAAGATCTTAATCTTTCTGCTTACATTGTTTATTTTTTTCTTGTATGTTTTGTACTTTATTAATTAAAATCCTAGCATATTAAGCATAATTATTTAAAATTTTGGTCTAATAATTCCAACATTTCTGCCATATCTGGTTCTTAGGCATGCTCTGCCTCTTCAAATTGTTTTATATTTTACCGTTTATATTCCTTAGACTTTTCTTTATAGTTGGCAATTATATACTGAGGAAAACCAGCTACTACAATTAGGCCTTTAATAATGTGATGGTAGGTCATGGAAGGAGGTGAAATGGTTCTATGTCAGGTGTGCCCAACTTCCGAGCCACAGACCAGTACTTGTCCATGGTCTGTTAGGAACCGGGTTGCACACCAGAGGGTGAGTGGCAGTGAAACAAAGCTTCATCTGTACAAACAGCCCCTCCCCTTGCTCACATTACCACTTGAGTGCCACCTCCTGTTAGATTAGTGGTGTATTAGATTCTCATAGGAGCATAAACCCTACTGTGAACTGCATATGTGAGGATCTAGGTTGGGTGCTCCTTATGAGAACTGAATGCCTGATGGTCTGATTCTACATTATAGTGAGTTGTATAATTTCTCATTATATATCAGAATGTAATAGTGCACAATACATGTAATGTGCTTGAATCATCCTGAAACCACCCCTCTCCTCCCACCCCAACTCTGAGGAAAATTTGTCTTCCATGGAGCAGGTCTCTGGTGCCAAAGCAGTTGGAGACCACCGTCCTATTGTCCTGTAATTATCCTGTAATTTGCCTCTAGACTGAATTTCCTGAGTGCCTCTCAGTCTCCCTGACTCCCACTCTCGTAGATGGAACTGAGTGGGCCAGTGTTGTGTACTATCCTTCTTCCAGGAAGTTATGCTCTGATAATATCCCCAGTATATTAGACTCTGGTTAATGATTTTGTCCTGAGAGCAGGACATTTTAAGAAAAACTGAATGCTCTGACATATTTCACAATGTTTCCTTTTCCCCACCTGCTGTGGAAAGTATGTTCAAAATTTACTGTGAGAATTGGTCAGACATTTTGAGGTAAAACTCACAAAAATATGGGGCCCTCTATGACTTGGTCTCCCTGGAGGTTTTAACTCTTAGACTTGTCCTCTCTGAATCTCCAGCAATTTGTAAATTCCAGTTCAATTTATCCTATCCCAGCAGGGATTTCTCAGAGGTTTTCACCTGTGAGCTCTGGTTTGATGATACAAAATTCCCCATCTGTCTTTCCAATCTTGGGAACAGTAATTTGCCCTGTTCCTCACCTCCATTACAGACCCAAAAAGTATTATTGATTTTTCAGTCTATTCAACTTTATACTTCAAGCTAAAATAGAGTGGCAACTTTCAAGCATCTTACACATGGAACCGAAAGGTGGAAATTCCTATATAGTTTTTTAAAACTATTTTTCCTATATATTAATACAATAAAACCATGTTACCAGAAATTAATATTTATAATTTCTTATTAATTATTCTGTAAGTGGTTCACAAAAATTTGAGAAATGGTGCATTCTATAACCTTATCTAAGTTATATATAAGAGATGTTATCTACAGTAGAAACACCTTCTTGAATTTCACTACCTTAAACACAGAAGAATATTGACCTTAACTATAATTGCATCTTTTCAACTGTTTTTTAAATAGTTGAGAATTTCTACTTCTGAATTTTTCTAAGAAAATAAACATTATCATCACATGGATATTTGAAAGTTTTGTCAAGATTATGGCTGCTGGGCTCTAGGTGATATCAACACTTAGGTTATTTATCTCCAGTTAACTCCCTACCATGCTTTCTCTACTCTCCTTTTCTCTCTTAATATTAGTCACAAACTACTCCAGGAAAATAGCCTTGGATTTTACTTTCATTGAGCATCTAGTCTCCTATTCACAATGTTAGTATAGCAAGCATTTTATTTCTTTTTATCACAAGTATAAGTGAACCAGTCATGTCTGACTGTTTGTGACCCTATGGACTATACAGTCCATGGAATTCTCCAGGCCAGAATACTGGAGTGGGTAGCTGGTCCCTTCTCCAGGGGATATGTCCAACCCAGGGGTGGAACCCAGGTCCCCCACATTGTAGGTGAATTGTTTACCAGGCCCCTGGTAAACAATTGTTATTCAGGGCCCTCTCTGAATCTCCAGCAATTTGTGAATTCCCTTGGATCCAATTCTTTAAAATTAATCTTTTGCTCATTTTTAAGATTCCCCAGGCAAGAATACTGGAGTGGCTTGCCATGCTCTTCTCCCCAGGATCTTTCCAATCCAGGGATATGATGCAGGTCTCCTACGTTGCTGGTGGATTCCTTACCAAATGAGACACTAGGGAAGCCCTTTCAATTTCACTGCCCATTCTTTTTCCTGAATTTTAGAGCAGTCCCTAGAAGTATCTCCAGTGAAATTCACTCAGTCATGTCCAACTCTTTGAGATCCCCATGAACCATATAGTCCATGAAATTCTCCAGGCCAGAATACTGGAGTGGGTAGCTGCTCCTTTCTCCAGGGGATCTTCCCAACTGAGGGATCTAATCCAGGTCTCCTGCATTGCAGATGGATTCTTTATCTCTATTTTAATTTAATTTAATTCCAGTTGAAGTACATGATTCAATTATTATTCTTAGAGGGCTATTTTCATTATAACAGGCTATTCAAATCTTTCAAAAATACCATATTGTTTACTGTAAAACATTATATCTTCTAATTTCATATTAAGCACCAATTTTTTATGTTTGTATTTATGTCACTGGTGCATTTTTTATGTCTCCAGAAAAAAAATAAATAAATAAAATAAAACAAAAAACAAAAGCAACAACAAGAAAACCCCCTTAAATTTGTCCATACAATCCTTCCACTGTTTCTGGATATTATTCTTTCTTTTTACATCATTTTATTGTGTTTAAATTATTCTTAATTTAATGTGATTTCACATATGATATTAAATCAATAAATTTCAACTACACCAAGAATTTAAATACAAAATGAAAATTTTAAAATCTCTTCCAAATGAGAATATCTTTAAATGATTTGGAACCTAGGGAAGAATTTCTTAGACTTACTGCACAAATTAGAAAAATAAATACTGATACAATTAACTGCATTGAAGTCAAGCATCTTTTTTTTTATAAAAAATAAGAAAGTAAACACACACTGAAGAAAATATTTGGCTCACATACAATTAAAAATTTTAATATTCATATTATATTGTATTCCTATCTATTGTTAAAATGCATACACATCTGCACACAAGCATCACAACAAAATATTAAAGTCATGCTCCAATATTTCACAGTAGAAAAAATAGCTAGATAATAAAGATGATTTTTTCAACTTAATTTTTAATGTGGGTAATACAAATTAAATACCATTGAGTATAATAGAATTTCATTGCTACAAAATTGAAAAACAAAACAATGCACACTAAAATAATTGAAAAAATTGGAAAAATAAAGTTGTTAATAATGAATAAAGCAATAGATAGTGTAGGAAAAGTATAAATTAATAAAATAATTTTGAAAACAATTGGAATTTCAAGGTAAAGTTGTATATCTGTGCTAGTAGATATGTACAGGAATGCACATTTCAGCATTATTTCTTTTTTTTTATTAAGTGTATTTTATTTATTTTTTAAATTTTATTTTATTTTTAAACTTTACAATATTGTATTGGTTTTGCCAAACATCGAAATGAATCCACCACAGGTATTCATGTGTTCCCTCCATCCTTAACCCTCCTCCCTCCTCCCTCCCCATACCATCCCTCTGGGTCGTCCCAGTGCACCAGCCCCAAGCATCCAGTATCGTGCATCAAACCTGGACTGGCGACTTGTTCTATATATGATATTATACGTATTTCAATGCCATTCTCCCAAATCATCCCACCCTCTCCCTCTCCCACAGAGTCCAAAAGACTGTTCTATACATCAGTGTCTCTTTTGCTGTCTCGTATACAGGGTTATTGTTACCATCTTTCTAAATTCCATTATTTCTAAGGCAAACACTACAAAGAACCAAAAAGTCTATTAGCATTGAATGAATAAATGAGATTTTGTAGGTTTGTAAGACAAAATACTTTTAACAGTGAAAATTAATAAATATCCTTTATATTGGCCGACATATATATGAACCTTAAAAAGATAGTTAATGAAAAAAAAAAATCTAGTCACAGAAGTCACAAAAGCATTATTACATGGAAATAAAGCTCAATGATGAAACATTTTTTAGAAAGTAAAGATACATGCATATGCCATAAGAGTATGAGATAATATGAGACAACCGATAATAAAATTCTGGATAGTGACTTTCTTGGGCAGGATGAAAATAGAGGATCTTTTAAAACAGAATGAATATATGAAATTTGATTTCAATGGTAATATTATATGTATTAAATTTGGTGATGAATAAAATTATTCATTTCATTGTTAAAACTTAAAATATCACAGGAATTTTTTTTTGTTATTTGCATTTTTAACCTATATACTCAAAAAAGGTTGAAGAAGAAAGAGAAGGAAATGAAGCCAGTTGAGCTGGGTTCAAGTTCTGCCTTTGACACATGTACTGTTAGCTCTGGGCAAGTTATTGAACTCTTCTGTGTATTACTTCTTATGTGTAAAAAGAGTTATAACAACTGCTTTTCTCACAGTTTTCATAAAGAATAAATAAATTAAAATATATAAATAAAATAATATGGAATAGTATCTAGCAGGTAGTATATACCAAACAAAAGTCAGTTTTCATATTTAATTCTGGAGGAACAAAAGCTCAACTGTAAATTTTTTTATCATACTTATGTGGAGAAACAGTAACTTGAACATAACAGAAACATATAATCAATAAGTAGTTACTGATTAAAAAAAATTTACTGGAGTATAATTGTTTTACAATGTTTTCTTAGTTTCAGCTGTACAGCAAGGTGAGCTTACTCAAACTCATGTCCACTGGGTCAGTGATGCCATCCAACCATCTCATCCTCTGTCATCCCCTTCTCCTCCTGCCTTCGATCTTTCCCAGCTTCAGGGTCTTTAAGAGTCAGCTCTTTGCATCAGGTGGCCAAAGTATTGGAGTTTCAGCTTCAACATCAGTCCTTCCAATGAATATCCGGAACTGATTTCCTTTAGGATGGACTTATTGGATCTCCTTGCAGTCCAAGGGACTCCCAGGAGTCTTCTCCAACACCACAGTTCAAAAGCATCAGTTCTTCAGCACTCAGCTTTCTTTATAGTCCAACTCTCATGGAGAAGGAAATAGCAACCCACTCCAGTGTTCTTGCCTGGAGAATCCCAGGGACACGGGAGCCTGGTGGACTGCCGTCTATGGGGTCTCAGAGTCGGACACGACTGACATGACTTAGCAGCAGCAGCAGTACATCCATATATGACTACTGGAAAAACCATAGCCTTAACTAGACAGACCTTTGTTGGCAAAGTAATGTCTCTGCTTTTGAATATTCTGTCTAGCTTTTCTTCCAAGGAGTGTCTTTAATTTCATGGCTACAGTCACCATCTGCAGTGATTTGGGAAGCCCCAAAAATAAAGTCTGTCACTGTTTCCACTGTTTCCTCATCTATTTGCCATGAAGTGATGGGACTGAACGCCATGATCTTATTTTTCTGAATGTTGAGCTTTAAGCCAACCTTTTCACTCTCCTCTTTCACTTTCATCAAGAGGCTCTTTAGTTCTTCACTTTCTGCCATAAGGGTGGTGTCATCTGTATATCTGAGGTTATTGATTTTTCTCCTGACAATCTTGATTCCAGCTTGTGCTTCATCCAGCCCAGAATTTCCACGAGGTACTCTGCATATAAGTTAAATAAGCAGAGTGACAATATACATCCTTGAAATACTCCTTTTCCTATTTGGAACCAGTCTGTTGTTCCATGTCCAGTTCTAACTGCTGCTTCCTTATTAGTTATCTACATTATACATATTATCAATAGTGTATGTGTTAATTGATCAGTCATGTCTGACTCTTTGCAACCCCATGCACTATAGCCTGCCAGGCTCCTCTGTCTATGGAATTCTCTAGGCAAGAATACTGGAGTGGGTTATCATTTCCTTTTCAAGGGGATCTTCCTGAGCCAAGGGTTGAACCCAGGTCTCCTGCATTGCGGGTGGATGCTTTACTATCTGAGCTAGTATGGAAGCCCCATCAATAGTATATATATGTCAATATAGTGCTTCCCAGGTGACACAGTGAAAAGTTCACCTGCCAATCCAGGAGACACAAAAGATGGGACTTCAATTCCTGGGTTGGGAAGATCTCCTAGAGTAGGATTTCATGGAGAGAGGAGCCTGGCGGGGCAGGAGATGACAGTCCATAGGGTCACAAAGAGTTGGACATGACTGAGTGACTGAGCACACACAAGTGTCAATGCCAGTCTCCAAATTCTTCTTAACCCCCAGTTATCAATTTTTAAAACATGATTTAGTACACAAAAATAATCTTTACACACACACACATGCCAGTGCTCTGGCTCCTGTCAAACTCTCCAAACTCTTCAAATAAGGACATGGTCTCCTGTTAGTTTTTGACACACAGCTCCTTTGCCTTTCCACGTGTTGCTTCATCTGCATAGAATTCTCTTCATTTAGCTTTTTATATCTTTGGTTCACCCTCACAGATTACTTCTAGATAGTGTCCCTTCCTGAGGTAGATGGCACAACATCCCTAACCAAAAAGTCAATCTGTGTGACTTTGAGTTATCATAGGATTATTCAGTTATTTGATGATTCACAGAAATTCATGGAATTACTTGCTTGGTGTCTCTTTCCTCCCAACACACAGTTATCTAAATTTTACAGAGGCAGGAGCTCTTTCAGCTTATTAACTACTATGCCCTCAACACCAAGAAATTCATCTAGTACAGAGTTGTCACTCCATATCTATTCATGAAATAAATGGATGAATGTATGACAGAACAAGGGGATAATTTAATATAGCCTGCTCCTGAGTATTGTTAGGTATTTAGCTAATGCTTTATAGTTCAATTCCATACATTGCTTGATTATTTTTCCTTTAGTTACATAACATGCAAGTCATGGTATTTGTTTTCAATTTTCAAAGACTTTTTATTTGACAAAATATGCTGCCAAATACAGCAGTGATCATGTTAGCAGAATGCTTCTGTAGAATAGAAGCCTTATCAGTCTGCTTTCATAAAGCATCAAAGTATTGATTTCAGGTAAAATGTGTGATAATTGTTTTCTATCATTCATGAAGAGTCATTCAGACAGATAAGAATAGTTGGCCCAATACAGCTTGAAGAGTGGCATACTACCTCAAATTATAATACTATTTATAGAGGGATATTTCTTAATACAACAATACTAAAACTTTTTGCAAAACCTAAAGAGGCCAGAAGATAGTGAAGGACAGAGGAGCCTGGCATGCTGCAGTCCATGGAGTCACAAAGAGTCAGACACAACTTACAGACTGAACAGCAACAGATATTAACCTAGGAAAATAAAATTCATAAGATAAATCTTCTGAGATACAGTTATTAAACACAAAATGTACATTTCTAAAATAATTTTAGTGAAAGTGAAGTCGCTCAGGCGTGTCTAACTCTTTGTGACCCCATGCACTATAACCTATCAGACTCCTCAATCCATGGAATTTTCCAGGCAAGAGTACTGGAGTGGGTTGCCATTTCCTTCTCCAGGGGATCTACCTGACCCAGGGATCGAACCTGGATCTCTCGCACTGCAGGCAGATGCTTTACCATCTAAGCCACCGCGGAAGACAAAAATAATTTTATATGATGATCTATTTTTAACACAGCTAGTGATTTTGAAATAAGGTCCATACACTTAAAAATAAGCCATATATATGTGTTCTTATTACAAAACTGGAATTTGAAACCTCCTTAAAGAAGTCAGGTCTGGCTTGATGATACAAAATTAGGATGAGAAATGGGAAATAATTATAAGCTAATACATTTTACATTATTTACAGTTACTGCTTTCCATATTTTCTCATCTTCCTTCACTTAATTCTCAGGGAAGCTAAAATTGCATTTCCCAAATCGGTGTTGTCCTTACAAAATTTGGATTGCAAGAGTAATGAAGTACCTTCAATTATTGATAACATCTTGCATCAAAAAGAAACATCATTTAACTAGGAGGTTAAATATAAATAGGTGAGGTATAGAAGTGAAAACTAACTTTAATATATCACACCAAAAAGTAAGCAAATAAAATACATAACAATTTTCAAGGTAAAGAATTCAATAAAAATAAGGGCTTCTCTGATAGCGCCATTGGTAAAGAAACCACCTGCAATGCAGGAGACCTTGGTTGGATTCCTGGATCAGGAAGATCCACTGGAGAAGGGAAAGGCTACCCACTCCAGTATTCTGACCTAGAGAATTTCATGGACTGTATAGGCCTTGGGGTCACAAAGAGTTGGACACAACTGAGCAACTTTCACTTTCAACAAAAAAAAGCTACTCATGGATCTGTTCAGTCTGTTGCTTGTTTTATCAGTTTTTTTGAGACACACTTCATAGACTCTTAGTAAACCTCTTCTATAGCAAATCAATGTTTAAAGAACAAAAAAGATGTGATGAATCAAATTCCTCAGAGTTCCAACAATCAATAAGAAAACTTCCACATGCAGTGATTGTCTAATTTAGTTCACAGTTTCAAATGGTGTTCTTCAAGAAACTGTAACAGCAGGACCCTTAGCAGGGAGCCACACCAATCACTGGCAAATCATTCTCACTCATCTAGTGATGAGAGCCAGTAAGATGAATCATAGCATCTAAAATGATTTAAGGGCCTCCCTGGAGAAGGCAATGGCACCCTACTCCAGTACTCTTGCCTGGAAAATCCCATGGATGGAGGAGCCTGTCGGGCTGCAGTCTATGGGGTCGCTAAGAGTCAGACACGACTGAGCGACTTCACTTTCTTTCACTTTCATGCATTGGAGAAGGAAATGGCAACCCACTCCAGTGTTCTTGCCTGGAGAATCCCAGGGACGGGGGAGCCTGGTGGGCTGCCGTCTATGGGGTCGCACAGAGTCGGACACGACTGACGTGACTTAACAGCAGCAGCAGCTAGAGGTTTAAGGGTAGAGGATCTGACCGCCTCTGCAGGAGATACTGGTTCGATCCCTGTCCTAGAAGATCTCATATAGGCGTAGCAACTAAGCCGGGGCACCACAGCTATTGAGCCTGAGCTCTAGAGCTTGGGAGGTACAACGACTGAACCCACATGTCCTAAAGCCTGTGCACCACAAGAGAAGCCACTGCAATAAGACCACTTGCCATACTAGAGAAAGCCTGCATGCAGCAACAAAGACCCATTACAGCCAAAAATAAATTAATTAATTTAATTAAATTATAAGGTAAATTATTTAAAGTGAAGTTGCTCAGTCGTGTCAGACTCTTTGCGACTCAGTGGACTGTAGCCCACTGGCTCCTCTGTCCATGGGATTTTTCAGGCAAGAATACTGGAGTGGGTTGCCATTTCCTTCTCCAGGGGATCTTCCCTACCCAGGGATCGAACTTAGGTCTCCTGCATTGCAGACAGACGCTTTAACCTCTGACCAACTGAGTATGAAAGTGAAAGTGAAGTCGCTCAGTCGTGTCCGACTCTTTGCGACCCCATGGACTGTAGCCTATCAGGCTCCTCTGTCCATGGGATTTTCCAGGCAAGAGTACTGGAGTGGATTGCCATTTTCTTCTCCAGGGGATCTTCCCTACCCAGGGATCGAACCGGTTCCCCTGCATTGTAGACAGAGGCTTAACCATCTGAGCCATACATAGCACATTTTAATAGCTACATAGCAATTACAAATATCTTGAACTATCTAAAAATAAAATAAAAACGAAGATCACTGGATTTTTCATTTTCACTGATTATATACAAATCATTACTTTTACCATAAAGAAAGTCTGCTTGTGGATGACAGCAATGGAGCATACTTATCTTTTGATCATATTACATTATTTATAAGAAATTGCATATATTTCCACTTTTATGTATGGGTTAGGTGTGTATAGATACATTTAAGGGCTATACTATGATGCTAAATGTTACAAATGAAAAGTTTCTATAAAAACTCAGATTTAAAAAAATAAAAATAGGTGGCCTAAAAAACCAATTTTATTATTTATAAAACAATAGAGCTTGTAAACTTAGCCACTGTACAACTATAATACAATCTAATAGTAAAATATTTGGTGGATTCATCAATCTTACTTATAGAGCCCGCCACTCTGGGAATAAAAATAGAAAAGTTTCCATTTCTTGCCTTAACATACTTTTAAAATGGAGAACTGTTATAAAACCTTTAGTCTGAAGAATTATTAAAACTGCACACATAGCTTGGTCTTTGCTTTTCTTTAAAATGGTAATATTGAAAAATATTGGACATGAATAAAGATTATTGGACCCTGGAGGAGGGCATGGCAACCCACTCCAGTATTCTTGTCACAATAATCCCATGGGCAGAAGGGCTTGGCAGTCTTCAGTCCATGGTTCGGAAAGAGTCGACATAACTGAAGTGACTGAGCATGCAAAGATTATTGAAATGCTTGTTTGGGGCTCTCTTTTAGTGGGAGGCAACATTCTGTAGTGGATAATGTTTAAATAGCACATATAACCTTAGTTTAAGAGCTATGCAACGCTGATAAACTTTGACCTTTTGACAGGATAACCTGTCTTAACCTCTTCTCACCATGGTTCATTTTCCTTGGTTTAAAAAACAATAATAATAAGGTCAGCTTCAAAATGTTATTTATGTGATACTATACAATGCTCTTAGTAATGAGACTGGCACTCTATTCTATAGTAATAGTATATGTATAATGTATATGTGTATAAGCATATATATGTCAGTATACATATATTTCCAGATTATGTTGACCTTTTGTACTTTTAATCTTATTTAGTGGAACTTTATTTTATTAATAAACTTAATACAATAAATATCATTGATCACATCTATCAGATTTTCGAAGATTACCTCTCTCTAAAATATTATTTTTCACTGTTCCCATACCTGTCACCATTATGTTCACATCTGTGAGATTTGTAAGCTTTGATTATTACAAGTACCAGTGCTTTGATGAATTAAACATTAAAATTCAGGTGGAAAGACAATGTGTGGATAAAATCAGTCTAGACTATAGTCTAGCCCTACTTATCTTTTCTATTACAATTTGTAAATGGTAACATTCTGTTTTCACAAAACACTGAATCAGCCAACACAAGTATTTCTAAGAGTCTTCATATGAAACAAAAAGAGCTCTGCCTATCACAGTTCTAGGGTCTAGAAAAGGATTACTCGGATGAAGTAAAGTTAAACAGCTTGCTCCATTGAGTATTTAAGGATGTCTATCACAGCAGAAGAGTTAAGTATGAGTAGAAAGACAATCTCCCAGGTAGTTTTCAGAATAAACAAGAAGCCAAGCTCTTGAACTGTAGTAGTGAGTGCTTTCCTAAGGGGCCTTTAGTTTTGCTCAGGGCCTAGCTGTCAGAAACACTTCATTTCTGTACCTACGGTAAGTCAAATTTAATATCACTCTCTGTATAAGAGTGTGAATTAAGTAAAATATAGAGGGTCTTTGTGCTGAATGTGCAGTTTAAGACAGCACAACGAACATCCACATGCTTTCCTGGGTCTTCTGCACCTGCATACTTGGCAGGATATCATATATAAATATAAATGAATATTTAAATCACAGATGTGAACACATTTAATTTAGTTGCTGTCATATCTGTCTCAGAGAAAAACATGTGGGGATGAAAGTATTTATTGTCTTATAATTAAATAAAATTAATTACTATAATATGTTCTCATGGAAAAATGTTGTTCTATTTATTAGTGACTGCTTTAGAAAATGTGTGTTAGAAAACATTTCAGCTTCCAATTGAATTTTTATTTTTCATTGAGAATTATAACTTTCTAATTCTGCTTCTTAGTTATCCACCATTAAAAGGATGTTTTACTTTTCTAATTTGGGTCATACTTGGACATTCTATGATACAATAGATATTCAAACAGAGTTGGAAATATATTTTCTAGTGAGGCATTTCAACTTAATAAAAAGGGGCAAATTGTAATGGATAAATAAATTGGTATTTTAGAAGCCCAGAAAATGAAATAACAAATTTAAATAGAACTTCTCCCAATCTGAGCTGACTATATTTAACTTTTTAAAAATATTTTATAACAAAATTTATATATAAATTAATATAAATGTTTGAAATATTGAAATAAAATTAGAAATAAGATAAAATTAATTTTTGACACCTAACTTAGAAAAATTCTCTAAACATATCCATGGATATTCTTTTAATCTTTCACCTTTTTATGGTTAGAGATGGCATACAGAAAAAGTATAAGTTTCAATTATCAGGTTAAAATTTGTTTTTTTGTATCAATAATGCTGGAAACAGTGTCAGACTTTATTTTGGGGGGCTCCAAAATCACTGCACTCAATATGCCAGCAAATTTGGAAAACTCAGCAGTGGCCACAGGACTGGAAAAAGGTCAGTTTTCATTCCAATCCCAAAGAAAGGCAATGACAAAGAAGGCTCAAACTACTGCACAATTGCACTCATCTCACACGCTAGTAAAGTAAAGCTCAAAATTCTCCAAGCCAGGCTTCAGAAATATGTGAACCATGAACTTCCTGATGTTCAAGCTGGTTTTAGAAAAGGCAAAGGAACCAGAGATCAAATTGCCAACATCTGCTGGATCATCGAAAAAGCAAGAGAGTTCCAGAAAAACATCTATTTCTGCTTTATTGACTATGCCAAATCCTATGACTGTGTGGATCACAATAAACTGTGGAAAATTCTAAAAGAGATGGGAATACCAGACCACCTGACCTACCTCTTGAGAAATCTGTATGACGGTCAGGAAGCAACAGTTAGAACTGGACATGGAACACCAGACTGGTTCCAAATAGGAAAAGGAGTATGTCAAGGCTGTATATTGTCACCCTGCTTATTTAACTTATATGCAGAGTACATCATGAGAAACGGACTGGAAGAAACACAAGCTGGAAACAATATTGCCAGGAGAAATGTCAATAACCTCAGATATGCAGATGACACCACCCTTATGGCAGAAAGTGAAGAGGAACTCAAAAGCCTCTTGATGAAAGTGAAAGTGAAAAAGTTGGCTTAAAGCTCAACGTTCAGAAAACGAAGATCATGGCATCTGGTCCCATCACTTCATGGGAAATAGATGAGGAAACAGTGGAAATAGTGTCAGACTTCATTTTTGGGGGCTCCAAAATCACTGCAGATGGTGACTGCAGCCAGGAAATTAAAAGACACTTACTCCTTGGAAGGAAAGTTATGACCAACCTAGATAGCATATTCAAAAGCAGAGACATTGCCAACAAAGGTCCATCTAGTCAAGGCTATGGTTTTTCCTGTGGTCATGTATGGATGTGGGAGTTGGACTCTGAAGAAAGCTGAGCACCAAAGAATTGATGCTTTTGAACTGTAGTGTTGGAGAAGACTCTTGAGAGTCCCTTGGACTGCAAGGAGATCCAATCAGTCCATTCTGAAGGAGATCAGTCCTGGGTGTTCTTTGGAAGGAATGATGCTAAAGCTGAAACTCCAATACTTTGTCCACCTCATGTGAAGAGTTGACTCGTTGGAAAAGACTCTGATGCTGGGAGGGATTGGGGGCAGGAGGAGAAGGGGACGCCAGAGGATGACATGGCTGGATGGCATCGATGGACATGAGTTTGAGTGAACTCTGGGAGTTGGTGATAGAAGCGCTGTGATTCATGGGGTCACAAAGAGTCGGACACGACTGAGCAACTGAACTGAACTGAACTGAATATTATCTTCAAAAATTTTTGCTATGCTCTGTTGTATTCCAAAATAGCACTTATAAATGTAAATTATTTAAAATAACTAATTATAAAATAATAAAATTTATAAGTTTCAGTAAATAAAGAAATTCAATGAAAATACACATATTTTTACCTCTTAACTTTCATTTAGGAGTCTGAAAAGAAACATAAACAAGAGGGATGATATTGCTTATATGTGGAATCTAAAAAAAAATGATATGAATAAACTTATATGCAAAATAACACTAGGTCCACAGGCATAGAAAGCAAAGTTATGGTTACCAAAGGGAAGAGGTAGAAGGGATAAATTATGAGTTTGAAATTAGCTTATACAGTATACTATATATAAAGTAGGTAACAAACAAGGACCTACTGAGCCTACTGTATAGCAAAGGGAACTTTACCCAGTATTTTATAATAATATATAAGGAAAAAGAATCTGAAAAAAAAATATATGTATATAATAACAGAATCACTTTGCTGTACATCTGAAACTACCACAACATTATAAATGAACTAAACTAAAAAACCATACTTCTTCTGGCCCACTGGAACTGTATAGTGAAAAAGATTAATTGTCCCTACCTAATTTTTGTGAAGCCTAGCTTCATGAAATACATTTGAGCTTTTATATTCCTTTGAGATTTGACTGAGGATACTCTCAAAATAGGTATTTTCAAAGCTTCAACTCTTTCTTTTATGAGTAAAAGGAAACATTGTAAAGAACCCTGAACTGTAGAGTAAAACAGCAAGGTGATATGCCGAAAGTGGAAATGGAAAGTTGATATGAGAGAGCTATGTAAGATGTCATGATCATCCTGAAAGATTGTGGTTCTCAAGATCTGTGTGCTATGCTGGGATTCGTGAACTTGGGAGGAGACAATTTTGTTCAGGGGCCAGAGACGAGGATGGACTACTCAGAGTTTTTTATGTCACAAAATTTTATTAAAGTATAGGAGAGATAGGGAAAGCTTCTGACATAGACATCAGAAGGTGACAGAAAAAGGGCCTGCTTGCTAATTTTTAGCAAGATGTTTTATGTCTGTTGCTGCTGCTAAGTCGCTTCAGTCATGTCCGACTCTGTGGGACCCCAGAGACTGCAGCCCACCAGGCTCCCCCATCCCTGGGATTCTCCAGGCAAGAACACTGAAGTGTTTTGCCATTTCCTTCTTCAATGTATGAAAGTGAAAGTGAAGTCGCTCAGTCGGGTCCGACTCCTAGCGACCCCATGGACTGCAGCCTACCAGGCTCCTCCGTCCATGGGATTTGCCAAGCAAGAGTACTGGAGTGGGGTGCCATTGCCTTCTCCGTTTATGTCTGTTAGCAAGCTGCTAATCAGATAAGAGAGACACCTCAAGGCTGAGGTAGTTTCACCAAGCCTCTCTCCCACAATATGCATTTTTGTATCATTCCCCCAGTCACAAAACAATTGACATGAATACTGGTTTGTTGAGCCATTATCAGCCTAAGATTTGAGGGGAAAAAAAAAAAAGTTGGCCTTAGGAGGAATGGATTTGAAGAAAGGCGGCAAAACTAATACAATATTGTAAAGTTTAAAAATAAAATAAAATTAAAAAAAAAATAAAAAAAAAAGAAAGGCAGATTCCAAAGCAAATACATAGTTTTATTAACATAGCTTAAGAAAAACATTTTCATAAAAAATGAATTGGTTAGCTCAGTGTTTGAGAAAAGTTAAGTTCAGGTAGAATCAGATGTCATCACCAGAGAAGGGAAAAAAGTCCGCCACTTGCAGATTATTTCCTCCTACCATTTGGGGACCTCTGGACTCCCTAATGAAGCTGTTAACACTCTGAATCCCATCCTGAATCTCTGTTATGAGTTACACATTGACCTAGCTTTGCCATCTGCCTCTGTGGTAGTATAGTACCAGTACAGTACCCAGAGTATCTATTACCATCCTCTTGATCACGTGAGTTGCCTGGCAATAACACTTGAACAGTTGTGACATAAACAGAGGTTTTTAATGCACATGTGTTGTTTGACTTAGTCACTTGGTCTTCTACTACTTGCCATGAAAAGAACATGCCCTGAGGAACTGCTTGTCCCCAGAATGAAGAAGATAAATCAAAAAGTACCTAGAGTCTAGTGTCACCCAGCAAAGACTAAATGAGCCTAGTTGAGATCAAACTGCAGCCAACCTAAAGATCTATTAAGCCAGGAAAGTGAATAAATATCATTGCAAGCCATTGGCTTTGGGATTGCTTGTTACACAATACTGCCACAGCAGGAGCTGAGTAATATAGTTTGCAAAGCATGTCTGTGCTTGAATTCTAACTACACTGATTTTGAATTGAGTGATATTAGTTAAGTTACTGATATTGTACATTAGGGTTCTCTTTTAAGAGAGGACAGTGTAAAGAAATTTAAGAGGATTGCTGTGAGAATGACATGAGTTGAAGCAATATGCTTCAAATAATACCTGAATATAAATGCTCATTACATGTAAATAAATTACAATTCTTAATAAAGTCTAACATTTCATATAATTTCACCTAGAATGGTGACCCTTATGTAAGAAGAACATATATATTAACCTTCAGTGTCTAAACATGAATACAAATGCTGGGACCTCCCTGGCAGTCCAGTGATTAAGACTTTGCCGTCCATTGTAGGGGATGTGGGTATGATTCCCAGCTGGGGACCTGAGAGCCCACAAGCCTCATGACCAAAAACAACAGCAAAACAAACAAAACAGAAAGCAATATTGTAATAAATTCAATAAAGATTTAAAAAACTGTCCACATAAAAAAATACCAACATCTTTCAGATTATAAATATGTGCATGTCAGTGTGGGTGTATGTCTGTGTGTGTATCTCTAAACCTCAGATGTAACTGCCAAGTAATTGAATTACCTGTAAGGCTCATGGTTTTAATATTTTATGACATTATAATACTACAGACCTCATAAAGTTGAATGGCCACAATTATTTGAGTAGAGTAAATTTTTGAAAATTCTGAAGGGAAAATATCCAAATCTATATTATTTTCCTATTACTGCTATAATAAATTACTACAAACCTGGTGTCTTAAATTATACAAATTTATTATTTTATTTTATTACTATTATTTTATAGTCAGGAGATCAGAAGTACAAAATAGGTCTGACTGGACTAAAGTCGAGGTGCCCTCAGGGTTGCATTCCTTCCAGGAGCTCTACACCAGTTTCTTGTTATATTTTCTTGTGTGTGATATTGGCTTTTTAAATTTTATTTTTAAAAAAATATGTATTGAAGTATAGTTCATTTACAGTGCTGTGTTAGTTTCAGGTGTACAGTGAAATGAATCGGTTATACATATACATATGTCAATTCTTTTTAGATTCTTTTTCCATATAGGTCATTCTGTCTTGGAGAGGTGGCCTGCATTCCCAAGCCACCACTCACAGCTGCATCTCTATTGCTCTATTCCCTCTCCCACTTTAAGGTCTCCTGTGATTACACTGAGCTCACCTCAATAATGCAGAATACCTTCTATTTTAAGGTCAATTGATTAGTAAATTTAATTCCATCTGTACCTACTCACCTTTGCCATGTAATCTAATATTCACAGGTTCTGGAGATTAGATATAAGTATCTTTGAGGTGGGGGGGGACATTATTCTGCCTAAAAAAATATACTCATTTTAACTTCTAAGTATGAATGTTTTCACTTTTACCTATTATAGTGAAAACCAAACTCATGGTCAAAATAAATGTTCATCTTGGAATAAGGTAATATTTCTCTATACTGCTCTGTATTTAAATCATCACATATGCTCATTTCCATTTGGGTGTCTGAGCATATTTGTCTGAAAGAGAATATTCCAGGATGTAAATCTGCACATTTTACTTCTTTCACAAAATAGCATTATATATTTATGTATTCTATATACAAATGTATTTTTTTTTCTGTTTAGAAAACAAAATCTGTGTTTTTAAATTGGCTGCCTTGGGACTAAAAATCAGTGCACATCTATTCTTTAACATAACTATTCTGCTATACAAGCTTCTTTTCAATGTATTATTTTTACCTTCTTATTCTACCACTAGCCATGTTACAGGGCTATGATTAAAAAAAAAAAAAACCTTTTTTATAAACTAAGTGAAATTCTATCAGGTCATTTCTGTTCAATTATGGCATTTAGAGTAAACCATATTAGCTTCAGTTGAAATGTGAAATCTATCAGGAACTTATATTTTTATTCTTTTATTTTCTTATTATATGTTTATGTCTTCATATTGCTTTTGTTTTTCTCCTTGAACTCTAGGTAAAACTTATTTACAGAGCAAGAAGTGAAATACTTAATCATTTGTTTTTAAAACATAGTTAAATATGAAGTAAGATACAATTATTTTTACATAGATGCAATTTACAGTTCATCAATATACAAAGAGGGGCTTCCCTGATGACTCAGTGATAAAAAATCTGCTTGCTAATGCAGGAGACACAAGTTCTATCCCTGGGTCAGGAAGACCCCTGGAAAAAGAAATGGCAACTCACTCCATTATTCTTACCTGGGAAATCCCAAGGACAGAGACTGGCAGGCTACAATCCATGGAGTCGCAGAAGAGTCAGATATAACTCAGGAAAAAAACAACAACAATATACAAAGAATCAAGGGGGAAAAAAATCTTATTTTAAGACATAATTTTCTTTTGATGTTTTACTCTTCTTTTTAGGACTATTTTTTTTTTTTAACTTTACAAAATTGTATTAGTTTTGCCAAATATCAAAATGAATCCACCACAGTTATACATGTGTTCCCCATACTGAACCCTCCTCCCTCCTCCCTCCCCATACCATCCCTCTGGGTTGTCCCAGTGCACTAGCCCCAAGCATCCAGTATCATGTATCGAACCTGGACTGGCAACTCGTTTCATACATGATATTTTACATGTTTTATTTTAAGGAGAAGATAAAGTTGTTGAAACTTGGAGGGATCAATTACTATTACAATCACTGTTAGGGTTTTGAGTGCTGAGCATCACTTAACAGGGAAATTTTGTTGTTCAAAATCCTCCTTTCTTATTCTGATTTAGATATTTTGCAATATGTCACAAACTATTAGTTTTAATATGACAGTTACAGTGTCATTTACTGCTGATATGCTGAGTGCATAGTTGACTAAAAATTGTCTATTGGAGTGACCATTCCAAACAATGCTGGGATAAATCCTGCTGACAGATGTTGTTGTTGTTAGAGGGACTTTGCTAAAGAAAATTGACAGTGTCAGCCATGTCACCTCTGAGATAAGAGACAAAGATAGGTGTCTGTGGACTCTGAAAGCCATGAAACACGTTATCCTGAGTTCTAACAGCCTGGACCACTGCAAGTTGTAAAAAAACACATGATATAAAAGAACGCTAAAATGATTAAGGGTAGAACAGAGTACTTTTGAGGTCAACAGGTTTTAGTGCCTAGGCTGGCAAAATTGGGACTATTATTGCAGATTTCTCTCCTTGAGGTCACTCCACTTACTTCTTTTAAAAGGGAAAGAATAAATTTTAAGGAAGATGGCTACCAGACAAAATTCAACTATATAAGTTTCAGGTTTCAAAATGATAGATGCATTTTTAAAAATATCATAGTTCCTCAAATTCTTCTTAAAAATAAAATGCTATAAGCCTTTAAGCAACTTTGAACTTATCAGTATCTTGTTTATGCATTTGTTTCTCTATGATTTTAAGATCCTCTAAGGGAGAGTTTTTTTCCTCTGTTCTCAGCTAGTTCTGATCTAGCCTGCTATTTTCACTGCTCTAAACTCTATAGGGCTTACATTTATGGCTTTAATTTTCAATGTCATGTTCTTTTCAAATGCCAATAAAAACTAGCTTTAAAAACACAAAAGCAAGAAATGGTTGGCTATGTTACTTTAATTGGTCTATCTGAAATAGAAATAAAGGAATTAGTGATAATTGCTCATTTTTGGACCATGAAAATAATAAGAGAAATAGTTCTAATGGCAAGTTGTTCATGCTACCTCCTAATAAAATAGAAAGGATATTTAATTCTAAACGTATCTGAGGGAAATTTAAACTTTGAAAACAATGGCTGCCAACAAATCATATTTTAATGAGAAGAGTTTAAAAGAACAGAATGCAAATATAGTATATATGAAAATGAATAGTCACAACACAAACTATGTTGCTTTTACTCCCTTGGGAAACCTGAAGTTAATTATGGCCAAAATAACTCTCCAGACATACTACTTTGAGAATCAAAAAACACAATTGCTTGCCATTTAATTTTTTTTTTTTTAGTTGAAAATATTTTGTTAATAGATATCATTTGAAAACAGTAATGATAATAACAGTAAGTGAAAGGCCGCAGAGCACACACATACATATTTCTGAAGACTTTAAATGTGCACAATCATGACAGTATCCCATGTACAGTTGGAGGAAGGATGTATTTTAACAAAAGGTAATGTATCTTGCCAAGAAACTATCCTTCAGATAATACCTTCCATGCCTGCCACCTTGTATTTTTTAAATATGTAAAGGATAAAGTTTAAGGTTTTACATGATTTATATAATAACATCCACACACTCTTTCTACCATTTACTTATTTCAAGGCCAGAACCACTCATTTTATCCTGGATTCACAATGCATGGGCATGTGTAAAGCAAAGGTAAATCTAAAATCTAAATAGAATTGATTTCACTTGTTTCAAAAATATGTCTCCCATTACTGAGTTAATTCTTTAATATTTTTCTAAAAATAATGAAAGAAAGCAGACCAACTGACACATCTTAGATAAAGCCATATCTGAAGGATTTTGTTTATTGTTTCCCTAAATATCCAGTTTCATTAATGAAAGAAGTATGTTGATTCTCCTGACATACTTTCTTGATTATATGTCAAAATTTCCTACTTGCATTGGTGGGTGGATTCTTTACCACAGCATCACCTGGGAGGGGATATATGTACACCTATGGCTCATTCATGTTGATACTTGACAGAAAAATAACAAAATTCTGTAAAGCAATTGTCCTTCAATTAAAAAATAAATTTAAAAAATTCCTACTTCCTAGTTTCCTCAAGATGCAGTTGTTTACAATGGCCTCAGTTCTTCTATGACCCAAAACACCTTTCCAAAATCACAGTATTTCCCTTCCAATATTATACAAATAGTATGTTACAAAAGCAGAAATCTCTCTCTGCAGGAAATTTGAAACTATATGATCAAATCACATACTGATGTGAAAATGAATTCAAAACTGTTTATTCTTCCTCCTGCACATGAAGCTAGATTACGTTGATGCTAGCATTGGTCATGCATTGTGATTGAGCAACAGAATATGAGTGGGAGTATTGTATACTATTTCTAAGATTGACCCATGAAACTTCCTGTACATCATATTCCATTTTCCCTTTTCTTTGGATGTGATCGAATGTGCATGAAAGCCTAAAGGTTGAAAAACACAGAGCTTCAAGATTAAAAAAAAAAAAAAAAATCCCCTGATTTGTAAATTATTACCAGGGAGAAAGATACAAGCTAGTCAGGGACACAGTTTTGGAATTTACTTGACTGATAAACCTCACTAGTGTTTTTGAGCCTTTGTACATTTATTAGTACAGTTAATATTACACAGGGCTTCCCAGGTGGCTCAGGGGTAAAGAATCCACCTACCAATGCAGGAGATGTGAGTTCAGTCCCTTGGTTGGGAAGATGCCCTGGAGAAAGAAATGGCAACCTACTACAGTATTCTTGCCTGGGAAATCCCATGGACAGAGGATCCTGACAGGCTACAGTGCAAGGGGTCACAAAAGAGTCAGACGTGACTTACTGACTAAACATCAAAACAGTAACATCACATGAAGTTAAAGCAAAAGCTTATACCAAAATTTAACTGGAAATGGCTTGCTGACTTTACAGGCACCTAAAGTGTGTGTCATTGGCTTCATGCTTGGATGACAGATGGTAAGAAAAGAGATATTGCAAATTGTAAAGCTGAAGATCTTTGTTCTATAATGATAGAATGTTCAGTAAAAGTATTGCCCATAAAAATGTTGACAATTTTCAAAACAGACTATGTGTCTACTGAGCCTGAGTTGAGGGAAATGGAGTTAAAATGAACTGTGTACGGGCTATGATCAAAAGCTTTAGCAAAGCATTGTATAATATGAGATAAGCAAGAATTGGCCAGGTTTCAAATATGGATGTGAGTAGAAGAAATAAAGAAAGTTATGAAGTTGGAAAAGCCACCAACCACTTCTGGATCCAAGTCAAAAGTAGGAGATTGGGAAAAGCTTGGAAATAAAAACCCAGAAAGACTTTATTTGAACAAACATATTAGCCCTGAGAAAAAGACTACTCAAGTTAATACTGACTTACCTGAACCTTTTCCTTCAGTTTATCTCAAATTATCCAAAATTAAGGGGAAGAGGAAAATAAGATTGACAAATCAAATAAACAAAGCAGATCTGAGAATTATGTGCCCAGAGAACTTTGTGTAATTTACATGCACATTTGAAACGTCTTCAAACGAACAGATCAGAAATTTACATTTTAAAAGAATTGCTGTAGCAAAGGAAAAACTAAACCAGCAAAGAATGCTTTGAAATTTTACTTCAAATCAATCTTTGGTGTTAAGAGTTGTACAAGTAGGAAGAAACCTGTAAAAACCATACTCTACCAAATAAGTAATTACTCCAAATTAGACCCACTTCATATAGAGCTCTGGAGAGTAACAAATAAGGAAAATTCTGTCAGAAAGAAGAAAAAAAAAACAGCAAAAATAATGAAGAACAATATATTAGGATAATTAGATTCTGTTGTTTAGTTGCTAAGTGGTGTCTGACACTTTTGCAACCCCATGGTCTATAGCCCACCAGCCTCCTCTGTCCATGGGATTCTTCAGGCAAGAATACTGGAGTGGGTTACCATTTCTTCCTCCAGGAGATTTTCCTGACCCAGGGATCAAATCTGCACCTTAGCACTGGCAGGCAGGTTCTTCACCACTGATCCCCCTGATTTCATCAAGGCAATTCTCCAACAGTCAAAGCAGAAGTTTCTACAACACTTGCATTGCAGGATTTTACTATTGCTCTAGAAAAGTGATTTCAGTGTGTCTCTCATTCTTCATTGTTCCAGATGAGAATTTTTCTATGGTCATACAGGTCCCACTTCCCAAGCATGTAAACTGAAACATGTAAAAATCATGTAAGATGTGTTTTGGTTTATAGGTTGTCAGACAATCAGGAATTCACTGAGACCAAGGAGATGGCCTAGAAATCTTGAGTTTTGGATTGGGTGCAATAATTAGGTGTCTTTGTTTATCTTTGTTGAAAAGGGATTAATTTCTGTCCCATATTTGGATTAAGAGAACTTGTATTTTGTGACCAGATGGGTTGACTTTCAGAGACAAGCTATGTACTTATTAAACCCATTTCCTCTTCATTTAGATAGCTAGTTACAGAATATATGCTGGCCTCCTTTATATTCAGATCTGATTAAATTATAGTCAATATCATAGAAACAAAATTAATGTGATTTGGCCTTTAAAAACCTCCCATGTGCATTTTCCATAATTTCTATCTTGTCAGTTTTTGCTTTTTTTTTCAGAAAATATGGCAACTTGAATATCGCACACTGAAAATTATGAGCCTATAGTTTTGGAACTGCCTTGTTGCTTTGAGTGTCAACTTAAAAAACACACATTTTAGATTTTATATGATTAAAAATATTGATAAATAATAATATAAATAAAACACATAGCTAAAATAAAATAAAAAAATAATAAAATATACTTCTCTTTATTTCTTATGTGTTTTGTGCTCTTCAGTTCAGTTCAGTTCAGTCGCTCAGTCATGTCGGACTCTCTGCAACCCCATAGCATGCCAGGCCTCCCTGTCCATCACCAACTCCCGGAGTTCACGTGGACTCACGTCCATCGAGTCAGTGATGCCATCCAGCCATCTCATCCTCTGTCATCCCCTTCTCCTCCTGCCCCCAATCCCTCCCAGCATCAGGGTCTTTTCCAATGAGTCAACTCTTCGCATGAGGTGGCCAAAGTACTGGAGTTTCAGCTTTAGCATCATTCCTTCCAAAGAAATCCCAGGGTTGATCTCCTTTAGAATGGACTGGTTGGATCTCCTTGCAGTCCAAGGGACTCTCAAGAGTCTTCTCCAACATCACAGTTCAAAAGCATCAATTCTTTGGCATTCAGCTTTCTTCACAGTCCAACTCTCACATCCATACATGACCACTGGAAAAACCATAACCTTAACTAGACAGACCTTTGCTGGCCAAGTAATGACTCTGCTTTTGATTTCTTTTTTTGTTTGTTTGTTTGATTTCTTTATTTAACTTAATTTAATTTTATTTTTTAACTTTACAATATTGTATTGGTTTTGCCATATATCAAAATAAATCTGCCAAAGGTATACAAGTGTTCCCCATCCTGAACGCTCCTCCCTCCTCCCTCCCCATACCAACTCTCTGGGTCATCCCAGTGTACCAGCCCCAAGCATCCAGTATCGTGCATCGAACCTGGACTGGTGACTCGTTTCTTATATGATATTATACGTATTTCAATGTCATTCTCCCAAAACATCCCACCCTATCCCTCTCCCACAGAGTCCATAAGACTGTTCTATACATCAGTGTCTCTTTTGCTGTCTCGTATACAGGGTTATTGTTATCAGCTTTCTAAATTCCATATATATGTGTTACTATACTGTATTGGTGTTTTTCTTTCTGGCTTACTTCACTCTGTATAATAGGCTCCAGTTTCATCCACCTCATTAGAACTGATTCAAATGTATTCTTTTTAATGGCTGAGTAATACTCCATTGTGTATATGTACCACTGCTTTCTTATCCATTCATCTGCTGATGGACATCTAGGTTGCTTCCACGTCCTGGCTATTATAAACAGTGCTGCGATGTACATTGGGGTACACGTGTCTCTTTCCCTTCTGGTTTCCTCAGTGTGTATGCCCAGCAGTGGGATTGCTGGATCATAAGGCAGTTCTATTTCCAGTTTTTTAAGGAATCTCCACACTGTTCTCCACAGTGGCTGTACTAGTTTGCATTCCCACCAACAGTGTAAGAGGGTTCCCTTTTCTCCACACCCTCTCCAGCATTTATTATTTGTAGACTTTTGGATAGCAGCCATTCTGAGTGGCGTGAAATGGTACCTCTTAGTGGTTTTGATTTGCATTTCTCTGATAATGAGTGATGCTGAGCATCTTTTTGTGTTTGTTAGCCATCTGTATGTCTTCTTTGGAGAAATGTCTATTTAGTTCTTTGGCCCATTTTTAGATTGGGTCATTTATTTTTCTGGAATTGAGCTGCAGGAGTTGCTTGTATATTTTTGAGATTAGTTGTTTGTCAGTTGCTTCATTTGCTATTATTTTCTGCCATTCTGAAGGCTGTCTTTTCACCTTGCTTATAATTTCCTTTGTTGTGCCAAAGCTTTTAAGTTTAATTAGGTCCCATTTGTTTATTTTTGCTTTTATTTCCAATATTCTGGGAGGTGGGTCATAGAGGATCCTGCTGTGATTTATTTCGGAGAGTGTTTTGCCTATGTTCTCCTCTAGGAGTTTTATAGTTTCTGGTCTTACATTGAGATCTTTAATCCATTTTGAGTTTATTTTTGTGTATGGTGTTAGAAAGTGCTCGTTTCATTCTTTTGCAAGTGGTTGACTAGTTTTCCCAGCACCACTTGTTAAAGAGATTTTCTTTAATCCATTGTATATTCTTGCCTCCTTTGTCAAAGATAAGGTGTCCATATGTGTGTGGATTTATCTCTGGGCTTTCTATTTTGTTCCATTGATCTATATTTCTGCCTTTGTGCCAGTACCTTACTGTCTTGATGACTGTGGCTTTGTAGTAGAGCCTGAAGTCAGGTAGGTTGATTCCTCCAGTTCCATTCTTCTTTCTCAAGATAGCTTTGGCTATTCGAGACTTTTTGTATTTCCATACAAATTGTGAAATTATTTGTTCTAGCTCTGTGCAGGATACCATTGGTAGCTTGATAGGGATTGCATTGAATCTATAAATTGCTTTGGGTAGTATACTCATTTTCACTATATTGATTCTTCCAATCCATGAACATGGTATATTTCTCCATCTATTAGTGTCCTCTTTGATTTCTTTCACCAGTGTTTTATAGTTTTCTATATATAGGTCTTTAGAATATGCTATGTAGTTTGGTCATAACTTTCCTTCCAAGGAGTAAGCGTCTTTTAATTTCATGGCTACAGTCACCATCTGCAATGATTTTGGAGCCCCCCAAAAATAAAGTCTGACACTGTTTCCACTGTTTCCCCATCTATTTCCCATGACGTGATGGGACCAGATGCCATCATCTTCATTTTCTGCCATCATCTTCATTTTCTGAATGCTGAGCTTTAAGCCAACTTTTTCACTCTCCACTTTCACTTTCATCAAGAGGCTTTTTAGTTCCTCTTCAATTTCTGCCATAAGGGTGGTGTCATCTGCATATCTGAGGTTACTGATATTTCTCCCAGCAATCTTGATTCCAGCTTGTGCTTCTTCCAGCCCGGTGTTTCTCATGATGTACTCTGCATATAAGTTAAATAGGCAGGGTGACAATATACAGCCTTGACGTACTCCTTTTCCTATTGGGAACCAGTCTGTTGTTCCATGTCCAGTTCTAATTGTTACTTCCTGACCTGCATACAGGTTTCTCAAGAGGCAGGTCAGGTGGTCTGGTATTTCCATCTCTTTCAGAATTTTCCACAGTTTATTATGATCCACACCGTCAAAGGCTTTGGCATAGTCAATAAAGCAGAAATAGATGTTTTTCTGGAACTCTCTTGCTTTTTCGATGATCCAACGGATGTTGGCAATTTGATCTCTGGTTCCTCTGCCTTTTCTAAAACCAGCTTGAATATTTGTGTTCTTAGATATGTTTATTTTATAATATTTCAGCTTTACCTTAACTGGTTTACATATGTCATGATCAGACACATGAAATTTAAAGTTATGTAATTTTTAGTTATGTCAAAACTACCTCTTATGATATATTTATAGGTTTAATCCAGTTTGTTATCCCATGGATATTTTCAAATTAATCTACTCAATTACACAAGTGGTTCTGAGCTGCTCTTTATGCGTGATTCTGTGCTAGCATTGGAGAACAAGGAAATAAGGCCAAAATATTGTCTTTAAAAAGCTTAGAGCCTAATTTACTTCGAGTAAATAAAAAATAATAATAATGAAAAAATGTGAAAGATGCTACTGAGAAGAAAGTATAGCTGTCCCTCAGTATTCATGAAAGATTAGTTCGAGGAACACTACCCTCCCCCATGGACACCAAGATCTAGGATTCTCAAGTTCCTTATATGAAATGGCATAGCACAGCTGGCCTGCTGTATCCCCATGTTCTGCAACCACGGATTCAACTATGGTGGGTGGACCCAACCCACCATGGAGGGCTGGTCATATAAGCTCTAAAGAGGCACATAAGAAAGACAGCTGTACAAATGGTAGATCATAGGAGGACTTCAGGGATAAATGACTGAATGTAGGCGAGTAGGAGCTATCCAGGCAAGGTTAGCTGGGAAGAGGAAGGAGTCAGTGATATTAAAAAAGCTGTAAACATAACAGCAAATTATATCACAACATAATTTTATGCCATATTAAACTTTTGTGATATTTTCTAAGAACAAATAGATACCATTTATAGGTTTAAATCAAAAATTACATTCTTGGAATAGTACTTTAGAAAGAACAATTTAACATCTTGGATTGAAATATGTTAAATCTAAATTCAGGATACAAGGGAATGTTAAAAATTCCATGCAGAAGAATGTGCATCTTAACTGGTGTAAGAAAAATGGGTAACAAAAAAAGACGTGGCAATATTCAAGAGTTAGAAGTATGAAGTATCAATAGGACAGGTAAGGTGCATGATTGATGGGTAAATATGCTTAATCTGGAAAATAGTTAATCAAGGTCTTCAGGTTTCTGTCATGGTATTACTCAGGGAAAACAGGAAGCTGAATTGACTTGGGATACAGACAATAAGATTTGAATGTACTATGTAGAATTATGTATTAACATTGGAAATTTTAAGTAAAATTATTTTATAGCTGCTCTGGAACTCAGAAATTGATCTTGACTGAAAATAACCATGCACAATAAATGAGTACACCAAACACATAGAAAACATTGCCTAAAACTTGTATAGGAAGGAGTGACCAATAAGGCAGAGTAGGAAGACTCTGAGCTCACTTCCTCCAATGGACACACAAAATTGCAACTATTTAGAGAGGAACTGTTAACAAGAAAGACCAGAACACTAGCATAAAAAACCTATTCTTAAGTATATAAAGAAGGAGCCGCAACAAGAGAAGCAGGATGGGGAATAGATGTGGTAAAGACCCATCCATACCTGCATGTGGATGATGCACACACATGAGGATAATTATAAATGAAAAGTTTCTTCCAAAGGAGGAGAGGGAAGGATTGTAGCTCCACACTGAGCTTCAAAACCTAGGATTCCAGAGTCATGAAGATGAGCTCCCAGAATAGTTTATTCTGAAGGCTAGTTAGTCTTACTATCAGGAGAAACTAATGGCTATAGGAGACAGAGACTCCACACATAAAATAAGCTAACAAAATCTCACATGGTCTGGGACACAGGATAAAAGGAGTAATTTAAAGGAGCCTGGGTCAGACATACCTGTTAATCCTGGAGGAATGCCAAAAGAGGCAGGCAGCAAATTGAGCTCATCCTGGGGACACAGATGCTAGCCTCTGCACAAAGCAGGGCCTGGAAATTAACTGAAGTGCGGACCAGCTGTGCCTACCAGACCACACAGAGTAGTCAGCCCACTACAACAGAAAAGCCCATGAAGCCCACATGGGGACATCTCTAGAACATACAGCTCTGGTCCCAGAGAGGAGTGCACTACTGGGTCACACAGGACACCTCATAAAAAAGGCCACTTCTTAAAGATCAGTAGAGTAACAACCTATCAAATACAAAGGAAAAAAAAAAAAAAAACTATAACAGTGAATTAGGCAAATTGAAATGACAGAGGAAAAGAGTTACAAATGAAAGAATAAGAATAAATACCAAAATTCACACATTGTTAAGAAAGTTTTAGGATACACAACAGATTTGCTAACCTGGGGATCTTGCAAAGGGACTGAGAATCCCCAGGAAATTTGACTTCGGAGGCCAGTGGTATTTGATTACAGAATTTCCACAGGACTGGGGAAACAGAATCTTGGAGGGCACAAACAAAATATTGTGTACACCAGAACCCAGGAGAAAGAAGCAGTTTCACCACAAGAGACTGAGCCAGACTTGCCTGTGACTGTCCAGGAGTCTCCAACAGAGGCATGGGTGAACAGTGGCCTGCTGCAGGGTGAGGGGCACTGAATACAACAGTGTGGTATAAATTCTTTTGAAAGAGGTTTCCATTAACATAATTGTGCCTACCATAGTTTGGCTTCATGCCAACAACAGGGAGGGAACACAGCCCCACTCGTCAAGAGAAAATTGGATTAAAGATTTGCTCAGCATGGCCCCACTCTCAGAACAAGACACAGATTCCTCCAGAGTCAGTCTCTCTCCTCAGGAAGCTTCCACAATTCTCTTATATTTATCCATCAGAGGGTAGACAGAATGAAAATCATAATCACAGAAAACTAGCCAAACTGATCACATGGATCACAGCCTTGTCTAATTCAATGAAAATATGAGCTATGCCATGGAGGGCCACCCAAGATGGATGGGTTGTGGTAGAGATTTCTGACAACACATGGTCCACTGGAAAAGGGAATGGCACCACTTCACTATCCTTGCCTTGAGAACCGCATGAAGAGTATGAAAAGGCAAAAAGATATACTGAAAGATGAACTCCCCAGGTCAGGATCTGCCCAATATGCTACTGGAAAAGAGTGGAGAAATAACTCCAGAAAGAATGAAGAGACAGAGCCAAAGAAAAAAACAATGCTCAGTTGTGGATGTGAATGGTGATGGATTTAAAGTCTGATCCTGTAAAGAACAATAAAGAATAAGAACCTGAAATGATAGGTCTATGAATCAAAACAAATTGGAAGTGGTCAAACAGGAGATGGCAAGAGTGAACATTGACATTTTAGGAATCAGTGAACTAAAATGGACTGTAATGAGTGAATTTAATTCAGATGACCATTATATCTACTACTGTTGGCAAAAATCCCTTAGAAGAAATGGAGTGGCCCTCATAGTCAATAAAAGAGTCTGAAATGCACTGCTTTGGTGAAATCTCAAAAGTGAGAGAATGATCTCTGTTCATTTCCAAGGCAAACCATTCAATATCACAGTAATCCAAGTCTATGCCCCAACCACTATGGTTGAGGGAGCTGAAGTTAAAAGGTTCTGTGATGATCTACAAGACCTTCTAAAACTAACATCTAAAAAAGATGTCCTTTTCATCATAGGGGACTACAATGCAAAAGTAGGAAATCAAAAGATATCTGAAGTAATGAGCAAATTTGGCCTTGGAGTACAAAATGAAGCAGGGCAAAGCCTAACAGTTTTGCCAAGAGGACACACTGGTCATAGCAAACAGTCTCTTTCAACAACCCAAGAGCCGGCTCTACACATGGACATCAACAAATGGTCAATACTGAAATCAGATTGATTATATTTGTAGCAAAGAGGCAGAAGCTCTATAGAGTTAGAAAAAAAAAAAAACAAGATTGGGAACTGACTGTGGCTCAGATCATAAACTTGTTTTGGCAAAATTCAGACATAATTTGAAGAAAGTAGGAAAAAGCACCAAATTGTTCAGGTATGACTTAAATCAAATCACTCATGAATATACAATGGAAGTAACAGATTCAAGGGGTTAGATTTGACAGACAGAGTGGCTGAAGAACTATGAATGGAAGTTTGCGACATTGTACAGGAGGCAGTGATCAAGATCATCCACAAGAAAAAGAAATACAAAAAGGCAAAATGATTGTCTAAGGAGGCCTTACAGATAGTTGAGAAAAAAAGAGAGGCTAAAGGCAAAGGAGGGAAAGGAAAGATACACCCATCTGAATGCAGAGTTCCAAAGAATAGCAAGGAGAGATAAGAAAGATTTCATCCATGATCAGAGCAAAAAAGTAAAGGAAAACAATAGAATGGGAAAGACTAGAATTCTTTTCAAGAAAATTAGAGATATCTAGGGAACAGCTCATGCAAAAATGGGCACAATAAAGGACAGAAACAGTTTGGATCTAATAGAAGGAGGAGATACTAAGAAGAGGTGGCAAGAATACACAGATGAACTATACAAAAAAGATCTTCATGACCCAGATAACCATGGTGGTATTATGGCTAACCTAGAGCCAGATATCCTGGAATGTATAGTCAAGTGGGCCTTAGGAAGCATCACTAGAAACAAAGCTAGTGGAGGTGATGGAACTCCAACTAAGCTATTTCAAATCCTAAAAGATGATGCAGTGAAAATGATGCATTCAATATGTCAGCAAATTCAGAAAACTCAGCAGTGGCCACAGGACTGGAAAAGGTCAGTTTTTATCCTAATTGCAAAGAAAGGCAATGCCAAAGAATGTTCAAACTACCGCACAACTGCACTAATCTCACACACAAGTGAAATGACGCTTGAAATTCTCCAAGTGAGGTTTCAAAAGTATGTGAACCAAGAACTTCAAAATATTCAGGCTTGATTTAGAAAAAGCAGAGGAATCCAACATAGTTTTGGAAGTTTTAGCCACAGCAATCAGAGAAGAAAAAGAAATGAAATCCAGATTGGAAAAGAAAAATTAAAACTCTCACTCTTTGCAGATGACAGGATCCTCTACATAGAAAACCCAAAGACACCACCAGAAAATTACTAGAGCTAATCAATGAATGTAGTAAAGTTGCAGGATATAAAATTAACATGCAGAAATCCCTTGAATTCCTATACACTAACAATGAAAACCAGAAAGACAAATTAAGGAAACAATTCCATTCACCATTGCAGCAAAAAGAATAAAATACTGAGGAATAAATCTAGCTAAAGAAACAAAAGACCTATATATAGAAAACTATAAAACACTGATGAAAGAAATCAAAGATGACACAAATAGATGGAGAAATATATCATGTTCATGGATTGGAAGAATCAGTACAGTGAAAATGAGTATATTACCCAAAGCAATCTACAGATTCAATGCAATCCCTATCAAGCTATCAAGAGTATTTTTCACAGAACTAGAGCAAATAATTTCACAATTTGTATGGAAATACAAAAAATCTCAAATAGCCAAAGCAGTCATGAGAAGGAAGAATGGAACTGGAGGAATCAACCTGCCTGACTTCAGAATATACTACAAAGCTACAGTCATCAGGAGAGTATGGTATTGGCACAAAGACAGAAATAAAGATGAATGGAACAAAATAGAAAGCCCAGAGATAAATCCCCACACCTATGGACACAGTATCTTTGAAAAAGGAGGCAAGAATATACAATGGAGAAAAGACAATCTCTTTAACAAGTGGTGCTAGGAAAAATGGTCAACCACTTGTAAAAGAATGAAACTAGAACACTTTCTAACACCATACAAAATAAACTCAAAATGGATTAAAGATCTAAATGTAAGACCAGAAATTATAAAACTCCTAGAAGAAAACATAGGCAAAACACTCTCCAACATAAACCACAGCAGGATCCTCTATGACCCACGTCCCAGAGTAATGGAAATAAAAGCAAAAATAAACAAATGGGATGTAAGTAAACTTAAAAACTTTCGTACAATGAAGGAAACTATAAACAAGGTGAAATATTTGTTAGTTGCTTTGTTTGAATGGGAGAAAATAGCAAACAAAGCAACTGACAAATATTTAATCTCAAAAATATACAAGGAGGTCATGCAGCTCAATACCAGAAAAATACACGACCCAATCAAAAAATGGGCCAAAGAACTAAACAGACATTTCTGCAGAGAAGACATACAGATGGCTAACAAACACATGAAAAGATGCTCAACATCATTCATTATCAGAGAAGTGCAAATCAAACCACAATAAAGTACCATCTCACGCCAGTCAGAATGGTTGTGATCCAAAAGTCTACAAGCAATAAATGCTGGAGAGGGTGTGGAGAAAAGGGAACCCTCTTACACTGTTGGTGGGAATGCAAACTAGTACAGCCACTGTGGAGAACAGTGTGGAGATTCCTTAAAAAACTGGAAATAGAACTGCCATACGACCCAGCAATCCCACTGCTGGGCATACACACCGAGGAAACCAGAATTGAAAGAGACAAGTGTACCCCAATGTTCATTGCACAACTGTTTACAATAGCTAGGACATGGAAGCAACCTATATGTCCATTGGCAGACAAATGGATAAGAAAGTTGTGGTATATATACACAATGGAATATCACTCATCTATTTAAAAGAAAATATTTGAGTTAGTTCTAATGAGGTGAAACTGGAGCCTATTATAGAGAGTGAACTAAGTCAGTACACTATATTAACAATTATATATGGAATTTAGAAAGATGGTAACGATGACCTTATATATGAGACAGCAAAAGAGACACAGATATAAAGAACAGACTTTTGGATTCTGTGGAAGAAGGTAAGGGTGGGATGATTTGAAACAATAGCATTGAAACATGTTTTATACCATATGTGAAATAGATTGCCAGTCCAGGTTTGATGCATGAGACAGGGAGCTCAGGGCTGATGCACTGGGATGACCCTGAGGGATGGAATGGGGAGGGATGTGGGAAGGGAGTTCAGGATGGGGGACACATGTACATCCATGGCTGATTCATGTTGATGTATGGCAAAAGCCACTACAGTATTGTAAAGTAATTAGCCTCCAATTAAAATAAATGAATTAATTTTAAAAAAAGAAAAGGCAGAGGAATCAGAGATTAAATTTTCAACATTCATTGGATCATAGAAAAAGCAAGAGAGCTCCAGAAAAACATCTATTTCTGTTTTATTTACTACAACCAAAGCCTTTGACTGTGTGGGTCACAACAAACTTGAAAATTCATCAAGAGTTGAGAATACCAGACCACCTTACCTGCCTCCTGAGAAATCTGTATGCAGGTTAAGAAGCAACACTTAGAATCAGACAGGGAACAATGGACTGGTTCCAAATTGGGAAAAAAATTCATCAAGGCTGTATATTGTCACCTTGCTTATTTAACTTATATGCAGAAGCTCATCATGTTAAATGCCAGGCTGCGTGAAACACAAGCTGGAATCTAGATTGCAGGGAGAAATATCAATAACCTCAGATATGCAGATGACACCACCCTTATGGCAGAAAGCAAAGAAGAACTATAGAGCCTCTTGATGAAAGTGAAAGAGGAGAGTGAAAAAGTTGGCTTAAAATTCAACATTCAAAAAGCTAAGATCATGGCATTGGGTCCCATCACTTCATGGCGAATTGGTGGGGAAACAATGGAAACAGTGAGAGACTTTATTTCTTGGACTTCTAAATCTCTGCAGATTGTGACTACAGCTATGAAAATAAAAGACACTTGCTCCTTGGAAGAAAAGCTATGACCAACCTAGACAGCATATTAAAAAGCAGAGACATTACTTTGCCATCAGAAGTCCATCTAGTCAAAGCTATGGTTTCTCCAGTAGTCAAGTATGGATGTAAGAGTTGGACCATAAAGAAAGCTGAGTGCCAAAGAATTGATCCTTGTGAACTGTGGTGTTGGACTGCAAAAAATCAGTCAATCATAAAAGAAATAAGTCCTGAATATTCATTGGAATGACTGATGCTGAAGCTGAAACTCCAATAGTTTGGCCACCTTATGCAAAGAACTGACTCATTGGAAAAGACCCTGATGCTGGGAAAGATTGAAGGCAGGAGAAGGGGATGACAGAGGATGAGATGGTTGAATGGCATCACCAACTCAATGGACACGAGTTTGAGCAAGCTCTGGGAACTGGTGATGGACAGAGAAGCCTATAGCAAAGAGTCAGATACGACTCGGTGACTGTATTGAACTGAACTGAAAATACCAAAAGACAAAATAAAATAAGTGGAGACAAGTAATCTACCATATGTTCAAACAACTCAGAAAAATGGATGAGCAGTTAGAAGTTTGTTTTTTTTTTTTTTTTAAGTCTTGTTAAAAAGCCTTATTATTATTGAAAATAGAGTAGTAGAAATCACTGAAACTGAACAAAAAAACAGAAAAATAATTTTAAAAACTGAGAACATTTTAAGAGGCCTCTGGTACAACATCAAGGGCACTAATAGTCACATTATTCAGTTCAGTTCAGTTGCTCAGTCGGTCCAACTCTTTGGGACCCCATGAATTGCAGCACGCCAGGCCTCCCTGTCCATCACCAACTCCGGGAGTTCATTCAAACTCACATCCTTCGGGTCGGTTATGCCATGTAATAATATTAATAGTAAAAAATAACTAATGATTTACATGTCCACTTAGAATATGAGGGATGCAGTTCTCTAAATAAACTGTTAGGCAAAAAAAATATATTATCCCCAAATCTCTCCTTTCTAACTTCTTATATCACTCAGTACAGACTCTTAAAACAGTGACATATTAATTTTACACCTCATCAAAATAGAAGCATAGTGACGTTGATAATGAACAGGAATTGCATTCAGATCAGATCAGTCGCTCAGTCGTGTCCGACTCTTTGTGACCCCATGAATCGCAGCACGCCAGGCCTCCCTGTCCATCACCAACTCCCGAAGTTCACTCAATCTCACATCCATCAAGTCAGTGATGCCATCCAGCCAACTCATCCTCTGTCGTCCCCTTCTCCTCTTGCCCCCAATCCCTCCCAGCATCAGAGTCTTTTCCAATGAGTCAACTCTTCGCATGAGGTGGCCAAAGTACTGGAGTTTCATCTTTAGCATCATTCCTTCCAAAGAAATCCCAGGGCTGATCTCTTTCAGAATGGACTGGTTGGATCTCCTTGCAGTCCAAGGGACTCTCAAGAGTCTTCTCCAACACCACAGTTAAAAAGCATCAATTCTTCGGCCTTACAAATAGCTGTGAAAAGAAGAGAAGCGAAAAGCAAAGGAGAAAAGGAAAGATACAAACATCTGAATGCAGAGCTCCAAAGAATAGCAAGAAGAGATAAGAAAGCCTCTTCAGCGATCAATGCAAGGAAATAGAGGAAAACAACAGAATGGGAAAGACTAGAGATCTCTTCAAGAAAATCAGAGATAACAAAGGAACATTTCATGCGAAGATGGGCTCGATAAAGGACAGAAATGGTATGGACCTAACAGAAGCAGATGATATTAAGAAGAGATGGCAAGAATACACAGAAGAACTGTACAAAAAAGATCTTCACGACCCAGATAATCACGATGGTGTGATCACTCACCTAGAGCCAGACATCCTGGAATGTGAAGTCAAGTGGGCCTTAGAAAGCATCACTACGAACAAAGCTAGTGGAGGTGATAGAATTCCAGTTGAGCTATTCCACATCCTGAAAGATGATGCTGTTAAAGTGTTGTACTCAATATGTCAGCAAATTTGGAAAACTCAGCAGCAGCTACAGGACTAAAAAGGCCAGTTTTCGTTTCAATCCCAAAGAAAGGCAATGCCAAAGAATGCTCAAACTACCACACAATTGCATTCATCTCACACGCTAGTAAAGTAATGCTCAAAAAAATTCACATTATAGAGGTTCCATAAAGAGAAGAGAAACAGAAAGAGGAAGAGAACATATCTGAAGACATAATAGCTGAAATTTTCTAAAACCTGGGAGGGGAAATAGATTTCCAGGCCCAGGAACCACTGGGAATTCCAAACAGGATAAAACCAAAGAGGGCCAGATCAAGATACACTGTATTTAAAATGGAACAATTAAAGATAGCCATGAAATTAAAAGATACTTGCTTCTTGAAAGAAAAGCTATGACAAACCTGGACAACATATTAAAAAGCTGAGACATCACTTTGCCAACAAAGGTTCGTATAGTCAGAGCTATGATTGTTCCACTAGTCATGTTCAGATGTGAGTGTTGACCATAAAGAAGATTGAGACTGAAGAATTGATGCTTTTGAACTGTGGTGCTTGTGAAGACTCTTAAGAGTCCCTTGGACTTCAAGGACATCAACCCAGTCAATCCTAAAGGAAATCAACTCTGAATATTCATTACAGGAACTGATGCTGAAGCTGAAGCTCCAATAATTTGGCCACC
Source organism: Bos indicus (assembly GCF_029378745.1). Taxonomy (NCBI): domain Eukaryota; kingdom Metazoa; phylum Chordata; class Mammalia; order Artiodactyla; family Bovidae; genus Bos; species Bos indicus. The sequence continues at coordinate 37,342,782 of NC_091776.1, read as the reverse complement.
TGATGGAAAGGAGTAACTCTCTGGAAGACTTTGATGCTGGGAAAGATTGAGGGCGGGAGAAGAGGATGACAGAGGATGAGATGGTTGGATGGCATCATCGACTCAATGGACTTGAACTTGAGCAAACTCCAGAGGATAGTGAAGGACAGGAAAGACTGCTGTGCTGCAGTCCATGGGGTCACAAAGAGTTTGACATGACTGAGCAACTGAACAGCAACAAGAAAAAATAAAAGTATTAAAAGCATCAAGAGAAAAGCAACAAATTACAGCTCCCCAATTGCCATGAGCGTACTTTCAGCAGAAACTCTGCAGCCCAGAAGGGTGTGGAATAATATATTTAAAGTAATGAGAGGGGAAAAAAAAAAAAAAAAAAAAACTACCAGAAAGAATACTCTGCCCAGCAAGGTCTTATTTATATTTAGAAAGATCAAAAAGTCTTAGACAAGTGAAGGAAAGGTAAGAGTTCAGCACCATGAATCCAGCTTTATTAGAAACGTTACAGAGAACTCGTTAAGTAGAAAAGGCCACAACTAGATATATGAAAATTACAAAATAAAAAACATACTAGTAAAAGCAATATACTGTAAAGGTAGTAAATCAACCATGTATAAAGCTACTGGGAAGGTTAAAAATCAAAATTAATAAAATTAATTACATCCACAATAGATAGTGAAGAGACACTCATAAATATGTAAAATGTGATGTCAAAATAGTAAATATATGGGAGGGTAAAAACGCAGGGTTGCTAAAATGCATACAGATGTAAGGGATCAGCAACTTAAAATAATTAGATAGATAGGAGATTGCTATAAATAAATGTCATGTTAACAAAAAGTCAAAATTCTATAATAGATGCACACATAAAATAGAAAGGAACCAAAATACAACTAAAGATAGATAGACATCAATCTCTCTCCTTTATCTTCTATTTTTCTTATTCCCTCTTCTCTCCCTCTCTCCACATATCTAACATTTCTCTGTAATTTAAAACATTTTTGCTTCACAAAATTTAATAATATTCTCATTGAGAAAACAGCAGGCTCTCAAGACAGAAAGTTATTGCACTTATTACTTAAGAACAGCAACCAACCCCCTCAAAAAGGAAAGCAAATAAACAGCCCAGTGGGAAGAGGAAGTCCCAGGGATGCTACATTTCCTAAATGATACTTATGTTCTTGTTGTTCGCTAATTCCTAAATTTGCTTTAGTCCATTGCTGCTGAATCTTCACTTCTAGCAGCTTTACCATGAAAAACTTCTGCTCCTGTAAATATTAAAACTAAGGAAACTTCAAAAATTAGATGTATTTTAAAAACAGAAGAAATGGTCCTGCTTTATTTTGTTGCATTTCCTTGTGTGTGTGTGTGTTTTTTTAAACAAAACTCAATTTATCAATTCGAGAGAGGGTAGAACATAAAAGTAAAGAATGTTGCCATAAAAGTTGGAAATATATCCTCTATAACAGCTTCTGGGGCCGATCTGCATAGCAAGTTCTTGGTTGTTTATTCAGCGTGAAAGCTAATAAATCTATCTGTGAGAACTCCTAAAAGGCAATCATTTTCAGAAAGAGTGAATTCTGGCAAAACCTATTGTTTCAGCAAATCCAAATGACAAGAGCTTTAATATGACAACATTTGCAGTTCCGGGGGCACAGTACGTTTTGGAATCATAAAAGTAGCAACACATTCTGTGTGGCAAAACATACTGTGTTTAAATCTGTCCTATTGAATCGTGCTGCTAATGGTTATACACACTATATTAAGGAAAGGAAGGATGACAAATTACAAACCTACATAGATCTAGTCATTTTGCAAGACTATCTTTATTTTCTTTTCATCCATCTGTTTTGGTTTCACACATTCTCCATTCTCCACATGCAGTTAGAAAATCTCTCTCTCAAGAGTTTTCTTACGCTGTGTTTCTACTTTTCTTAAGAAAGTATGTTTTAGATTTTCCAATAAAAAATTCTACTTTATTGAAAGTCTCAAATAAAATATAATTATTTTTAAATTCATGAATTAAAAAAAACACTTTTTTTTTTTTTACTTTGCTACATGTAAAATTATGATGCCTAGAAAAGTGAAATTCATTTCTTATTTCATTTACTTCTCCAATTTCTTCTTTCTCACTGAGGTACAGAGCACAGAACATTGTGGAAAATGAAAAGTTGGTAGTCTTTTCTGTAACTCTTACAATCTGAGAAAAGAAACATGACACAGTTCAGTTCAGTTCAGTTGCTCAGTCGTGTCCGACTCTTTGCGACCCCATGAATCGCAGCACGCCAGGCCTCCCTGTCCATCACCAACTCCCGGAGTTCGCTCAAACTCATGTCCATCGAGTCAGCAATGCCATCCAGCCATCTCATCCTCTGTCGTCCCCTTCTCCTCACAGGTAGAGTCAAAATAGGGAAACTGTAGCAAAGTGAAGGTAGATGATGTTAGAAGTAAGGCAGTAAGAGGGAAAACAATACACTGTGAACTTGGAAGTATAGACAAATAACTGTCTTTATTTAAGAACTGTCAATCTCTCAGGCTGCATGCTGCAAGTTTGCCACTCTTACAGTTAGTTTAGGTTTTTGTTTTTGTTTTTTAATGGATTTATAAAGATACTTCTTGTTTGGAGTCTGGTTACTGCCTCAATCCATACTTCAGAGAATTGCAGGAAAACACAAAAGTTTCTGAAGGCATTTCTTCACACACATCTGACTTCCTTTTTCTTTTTTTCTTTCACATGTCACATTTAATCTAAACCTATCAATCAGTCTTTTAAAGTTCTCTATTAAGTGAACTCAGGATTCTTTCTTTCTTTTTTTTTTTAAGGGTCACACAAAGTGAAGTTTCTATTTGTAGCAAATAAGGAGACCACCAGGACTCATTTCCTAAAGCCTGGCTCCTCAGCAAGGAAAGGTTAGTTCTTCTATTAGGGTAGGGGTTGAATGCTCAGGCAGGAAGATTCTGTCAGTACCTATAAAGACAGACATGATCCTACACATGGAACTTGAGAACATGCTTCTTCATACAGCTCATGTTACATGAATGGTGCTTAAGCTTCACCTGGGGAAGAGATTTTAGCATTGAAATGAAGCAAAGGTGACTTTTGAACACTTTGGTCTGTCTGATCAAACTCTAGTCTTATGGTCAAGCTCAAGGCTTAAACCAGTTGTTACAAAGGAAGTTAAGCCGGGAGTCGGTGATGGACAGGGAGGCCTGGCGTGCTGAATTCATGGGTTCGCAAAGAGTCGGATACGACTGAGCGACTGAATTGAAGCATGAGCAGCAAGGAGTGGCCTAGATAAAAAAGATTCTAACTGATCTCTAGACCCCACCACAGACATGCCCCAATAGGGCCCAGAAGAGCTCACTGATATGCTACAAAATAACCACAGAGATCTTTCCAACTCTGCTGCTTGGGCTCTAGGCACACAGTGGATACAAACTAACCACAGAGACTTATCCAATTCTGGTACACGTGCCCTTGATGCACAGCAGTGTTCTCAAGTTACTTTGGGTAACTGGGAGCCCATTAAGGATTCAGAAATATTCTATACCTACATACGTTTGATTTTAACAGACTGAATTATTGGAAAGACATATGCAATAGAGCATGTTGTTATAAAAGTTGCAGCTATCAATCAAAACTGTCAGCCCATGCCCTCCTAGATGAATATATGAAAGCTTCATCTTGAAAACCCCATACCTCATCATTCTGGCACCAGTGACTCTCATGGCTTGGCTCACCTTTCCCTTGAGATATTCTTTCTGTTCTTTCTTCAATAAAGTTATTTTTGCCATGGGTGAGACCTCAGATTCTTCTTTACGTCCTTACCAAGAACTGAGCCCCAGGAGGAAGGGTCCTCTTTGACCCTCCCTCTCTGGTTTCGGGGCTTTTGATGATGCAATCTCTTGGAGCTGTCCTTCCCCTGAAAAGAAACAGCTCAGTAAACGGCACTGGGGACTTTCTGTACTGGAGCCACCTAGGGACACAATGGCCTCCCTGGATCTTATTCTTTGCTTGAGGCGGACTTATAGAATGTGAATCTACTTTCACTGAAGCACTTTCTTAGGAGAATTGGGATTTCTCATGACTAACAGATTTTCACTAGGTATCTTCAAGTAGAGGAATCTATACTCATTTCAAGGAGTGAAAGATAATGTATCCAACTGATGAGAAAATTCAGTGGATCTCTGCAGGTCTCTGAATCCTAACTTCATTTTTCCTATTGCTATTCAGGAGTTGGTCATTATTGAAAGGGTCCACCTGAACCCATTATGAGCCCCCATGGCCCTGGCCTTTGAAGTGAAAGGCTTTTCCTTTAGGTTACCAGGTCTCCTCTGAAGCCACTTCAGAGCTAATGACTAGGAATGTGAGGGCGTATAAGCAAAAAATAGCTGTTGGGCTGGGGAACAGGTAACAATTTAGACTGTAAATCCACCATAGAGCAGAATCATCTAACTCCCAGTTCCCTGAAGGATACAGATAAAGGCCTGGCACACATTTCTAAATTGTTTTTATAGTGAAAGGACCCCCACCAGATGAAAATTAATGGCCACAAGAATACAGACTCTAGACTGGTCTAAACAAGAAGATTGATGATGCATGAAGCTTTACTTTGCTGCTAACCAATCTGGGAATTGTGCGTGAGCTGATCACATAACTTGCAGCCCCTCCCTCACACTGTCTTTAAAACCTCTTCTCTGAGAGCCATTGGGGAGTTCAAGTCTTTTGAGCATGATCTATGTCCTTGGCACATGCAATAAATACACAGGCAGATGTATCAAAGTTTGTTTCAGTAACACACTATTCCCAGCAGATAATCAGGCCAGTTTCCTGTGATCTACTTTCTTGATTTGAGGTGCTCAGCTTTCTCTGCTCCCTGTATTCAAATCCTGTCATCAGGATCCAGATCCATGTCTTCCACTGTCCTGAGACTGTGCTCTCTCTTAGAGATCTCAATTACTAAATTATACAAAGATTTGGCTCCTAGACTGTCAGCTCCTGTTTCTGTTGCTCCTTCAAATGGAAAATGTGCTGCTTTAGGATATCTGTGATATATTACTTGCCCACATCTTTCAAAATGCCCTGAATAGAATATGCCTTTGCTATTCTCAAAGCCAATTCTGTGTGATTAAATGACAAAAAAGCACACTGTTTCTTAGACAGGTTCTTCCATTAATAAATATATTAGATAGAAGTGATGGGTTAATAAAGGCAAGCATAATTTAATCTACTTTAAAAATTCCATTTTTATCCTTAAAAAAGTTTTTGGAATATAGCAGCTTACTCTAAGAGATTTCCACTGTAATGTTTTTCCTAATTTTTCTCCACCCAATTCCATTCTAATTAATATGAAGAGTGGGAAGGGGTTCCTTGCTAATAATTTTCAGTTAAAATAATACAAAAGAAAAAAGTGTGTTTTCTCTTGAATACAAGCAGATACACATACACACATAATGATTCAACTAAATTGTTTTAATGATTAACAGGCTCTTATTGGGTTATAATTAGAAGAACATTTTATCAAATTCAGCCACCTTTCTCTTCATAAATTGCTCATATGCAAACAAATGATAGTATTTATTTTATATGAACATAAATTTTTCAAGATAATATTAATTTAGTTTTGGCTTAAATTCAGTAATATTATTTGGCAAAAATACAATATATATTAATGAAAGATTTCCTGCAGTAATTTTGCTACTGTAGCTAATGTTTTTTCAGAAATTAATACGACTTCGCAAAATGAAAAGAATATTCACAATTTTCTTAAGTATGCCCACAGCAGAAAATGTTGGAAAATGGGGTTAAACTTCAAACCCTGACCTCTCTGCCTGCTACTCTTCCATTTTTCCACCCTGCAATTTATCTTTCTGTTTTTATGTGCTCAAAGTGATGCAGTCATAAAACAGAATATCTTATGGATGCCGAGGAAGTTCCTGCATAAAATTAAATTAATCATAAGCATTTATTAGGTTATTTTTTTCTTAGTGAATATGTGTTAATTAATGAACAGCATTATCTTTCTCTCGGAGAAGGCAATGGCACCCCACTCCAGTACTCTTGCTTGGAAAATCCCATGGACGGAGGAGCCTGTTAGGCTGCAATCCATGGGGTCGCTAAGAGTCGGACACGACTGAGCGACTTCGCTTTCACTTTTCACTTTCATGCATTGGAGAAGGAAATGGCAGCCCACTCCAGTGTTCTTGCCTGGAGAATCCCAGGGACGGGGGAGCCTGGTGGGCTGCCGTCTATAGGGTCGCACAGAGTCGGAAACGACTGAAGTGACTTAGCATGTATTATCTTTCTCTAACTCATAGAAATTATTTTTATCCCAAATATATTTCCACAGAAATTCTCACATTTCACTTAAAATGCAGTTCAAACTCATTCAGTTCAGTTCAGTCACTCAGTCGTGTCCAACTCTTTGCAACCCCATGAATCGCAGCACGCCAGGCCTCCCTGTCCATCACCAACTCCCGAAGTTCACTCAGACTCACGTCCATCGAGTCAGTGACGCCATCCAGCCATCTCATCCTCTGTTGTCCCCTTCTCCTCCTGCCCCCAGTCCCTCCCAGCATCAGAGTCTTTTCCAATGAGTCAACTCTTCTCATGAGGTGGCCAAAGTACTGGAGTTTCAGCTTTAGCATCATTCCTTCCAAAGAAATCCCAGGGCTGATCTCCTTCAGAATGAACTGGTTGGATCTGCTTGCAGTCCAAGGGACTCTCAAGAGTCTTCTTCAACACCACAGCTCAAAACCATCAATTCTTCGGCACCCAGCCTTCTTCACAGTCCAACTCTCACATCCATACATGACCACAGGAAAAACCATAGCCTTGACTAGACGGACCTTTGTTGGCAAAGTAATGTCTCTGCTTTTGAATATGCTATCTAGGTTGGTCATAACTTTCCTTCCAAGGAGTAAGCGTCTTTTAATTTCATGGCTGCAGTCACCATCTGCAGTGATTTTGAAGCCCCAAAAAATAAAGTCTGACACTGTTTCCCCATCTATTTCCCATGAAATGATGGGACCAGATTAGCTGTGTTTTATCCAAGTCTTCTGTTGCTATCCTCACAATACTTTCCAATGGATTCAACTCAAATTTTTTGCAGTTTTAGAAACATGACCTGATATTTCTCATCAGTTTTGTCACTCTTCTCATTTCACTGTGCCTGGGATTCTTCCCATTTTCCTCCTAATTGCTAATGTAAAAGCTTTGCTCAAAAGTTGCTGTCTTTTTGAAGACGTCACAATGTACTCCTTTGCTCAGTTCCATTTCTCTCTCCTTCTTTTGGTATCCTGAGGTACCTGAGTTCTCTTTGACAGTGGTCCTTGTGGGCTACAGTGTGGGTCATCTGAAGAGGATTGTCTTAGTCATCTCTGTGAATTAGAGACCAGAGGCAGTGGTGCAGCAATACAGGGTCTCAGAAAAAATACCTTTACTGCTATTGCTGAATATATTATGTTAAATTTTTGTAGAAGGGCAAAAAAGTAGCATGAATTTCAACTTTCAGAAATAAGGAGTTTAGAAGCCATCCTTTGAAGTTATTATAATGGAGATGTGTGGACATTTTTACACTGCAGTTTCCTAGAACTGACAGTCTCAAAGAAGGTTCTGTAGGGAATGACAGAGGGGACACCAAGGAGCTATGTCAGGGATGTAGCATCTATCCTGTACCAGGCCTTTGTCTATAGCTCTAAAAATACATGTAGTTCTGCACGTATATGTAGGTAAATTCAATGCATAAAGAAAATTTTTAGGATTTTTATGGCTAATTTGATAGCTATAAAATTAATAATATAAAAGTAAGTGAAAATGTTAGTTGCTCAGTCATGTCCAACTCTTTGAGACCCCCATAGACTGTAGCCCCACAGGATCCTCTGTCAATGGAATTCTCCAGGCAAGACTACTAGAATGGGTAGCCATTCCCTTCTCCAGATCTTCTTGACCAAAGAATCAAATCCAGGTCTCCTGCATTGCAGGCAGATTCTTTTACCACTTGAGCCACCTGGGAATATAAAGTATATGTTAATATTATTATAAAGCTTAAAGATTGAGAAGTTAGGATGGGGGAAAAATTCTCCAATCAAGAATAGAAACTTTATAATAGAAAAGGAAAATTCAATTCTATGAAAGATACTTCCATAATCTTATTATTGGCTAGCGGAAAATAACTGGAACAAGAATTATCAATATTTTCTCTTTATTAGTTTGCCTCTCCACTCATTCAACAGCTTAAGAACTTTGAAGATGTTTCTGTCTATATACCCAGATTCAATGCCATAACTCAACTAAATTATTAAACCAAAGATCCTTTCTATAGCCTGTAACCAATGAGTTTTACTTGGATAGCAGAGTATCAGCCCGCATCTCCTACACTGCAAGCAGATTGTTCACCTCTGAACCACGTAGAAATCTCATATGTATGTATACTGTCCTTATATTCTTTACATATATGTGTTTATATTTTTATTTTACATTCTTTGCTGGTTCATTTTCTATTTTTAATCTCAAGCCTCCATGTGTTTATTGCAATCAGTCATCATTTTTCAAACATTCTTTCATGTTTTAATGGCCAACTTTACCCTCTATGTTTTACTTCTTCTTTAAGGGAATTAACATCCTTTATATGGAAAATACTAGAAACATTAACTTTTATTTTACATTTATATGAAATATTATTGAAATCTTATGGCATCAGGATAGCATCACTGACTCAACAGACATGAGCTTGGGCAAGCTTTGGGAGATAGTGAAGGACAAGGAAACCTGGACTGCTGTAGTCCATGGGGTCACAAACAGCTGGACATGACTTAGCAACTGAATAACAAATTGAAATCTCGACTAAAATACATTTTCCATGCTTAAGTTATTTTTATGGGTGAAACCACAAGAATCCTCTTTCTGATTCTCATAGTCTATTGATGATTTCAATAGCTACTTTACCATGAAAATGGAAGCATTAAGAAGAAGACTTCCAGATTTTCACCTTCCTCTCATATCTAGTTCCTTCCAGTGTATTCTAAATTATATCTCTTCTCATCTTCTCAAGTATATCTCTCAAATAATTTTATTCTGTCTTTTCTAATCCCATTAAAAATATATTAGTATTAGATATCTCTAATCTGCTACCAATTGATGCTTTTGAACTGTGGTGTTGGAGAAGACTCTTGACAGTCCCTTGGACTGCAAGGACTTCAAACCAGTCAATCCTAAAGGAAATCAGTCCTGAATACTCTTTGGAAGAACTGATGCTGAAGCTGAAACTCCAATACTTTGGCCACCTGACATAAAGAACTGACTCATTAGAAAAGACCCTGATGCTGGGAAAGATTCAAGGTAGGAGGAGAAGGGGACGACAGAGGAGGAGATGTTTGGATAGCATCACCAACTCAATAAACATGAGTTTAAGTAAGCTCTGGAAGATTGTGAAGGACAGGGAAGCCTGGCGTGCTGCAGTCCATGGGGTCTCAAAGAATCAGACATGACTGAGTGACTGAACAACAACAAATCAGCTACCATAATGAAGCAATTTATCCTTAATTTAAAAAAATGAAAAACATTTGTCTATACTAGCCACTACCTCCATCTCATTGCGTGGATATCTTTGAAAGGCTTACAGGCTCCAATTTTCCTTGTCTTTGTTCTTTATTTTTTAATTTTTTTTTCAGTTGCAAGATAATTGCTTTACAATGTTGTCTTGAACATCATGAACCAGTCATATGTCCAGACTGGGCTCCCTGTGTTATATGGTAGCTTCCCACTAGTGATCTATTTTACACATTTCCTGGTGGCTCAGGGGTAAAGAATCTGCCTCCCAATGTAGGAAACGTGGATTTGATTCCTGGGTTGGGAAGATCCCCTGGAGAAGGAAATGATAATTTACTCCAGTATTCTTGCCTGGGAAATCCCACAGACAGAGGAGCCTGGCAGGCTACATACCATGCGGTCACAGACAGACAGGACTTAGGGACTAAGCAACAACAAACAAGAGTATGCACATCAATGCTACTGTCTCAATTCATCCCACCCTCTTCTCCCACTGCTGTGTCCACAAGTCCATTCTCTACATCTGCATTTTCATTCTTGCTTTGCAAATAAGTTCATCAGCACCCTTTTTATAGGTTCCATATATAAGCTTTAATATACTATATTTATTTTTCCCTTTCTGATTTACTTCACTCTGTATAACAGGCTTAAGTTCATTCGCCTCACTACATCAGACTCAAATATCTTTCTTTTTTATGGCTGGGTAATATCCCATTTTATTATATGTATGTACCACATATTCTTTATTCATTCATCTATAGATGAATATCTAGATTGCTTCCATGTCCTGGCCATTGTCAATAGTGTGGCAGTGAACACTGAGGTACATGTCTTTTCAAATTGTGGTTTTGTCAGGGTACATGACCAATAGTGGGATTACTGGGTCATATGGTAGTTTTATTCCTATGGTAACTTTTTGAGAAATCTCCACACTATTCTCCATTGTGGCTGTATCAATTTACATTCCCACCAACACTGTAAGAGAGTTCCCTTTTCTCCATATCCTCTCCAACATTTAATGTTTGCAGATTTTTTATGGTGGCCGTTCTGACTGGTGTGAGGTGGTACCCAGTTGTAGTTTTGATTCACCTTTCTCTAATAATGAGAGATGTTGAGCATATTTTCATGTATTTATTGGTCATATGTGTATCCCTAACCTCTGGTGGAGGAAACGGCAATCCACTCCAGGGTTCTTGCCAGGGAACTCCCATGGACACTAGAGCCTGGAAGGCTACAGTCCATAGCATCAGAAAGAATCAAATACAACTGAACATGCATGCACATGTCTTCATTGGAGAAGTGTCCGTTTAGGTATTCTGCCCATTTGAGATTGAGTTGTTTGCTTTCATAATATTGAGCTCATTCTTTCTTAATTCCAATTTAATCAGGTTTGAAAGTCATCTCTGCACCAAGATTGTTCTCAAGATGAACAATATCATCCACATTGATTAATCCTAGTATAAGTGCTCAGTAAAATATCTTACATACAATCTTAGGCAAGTTGGACATATTTACACCATTGATAACCATTGTTCACATAGTTTACAGAATGTTATATTACATTATTTTTTAAACTAATTCACTTCCCTTTTTTTTTGGTTCCCTCTTTTTTTTTTCAGAATTGCTTGGTGTTAATTTTTGGTCTTTTCTTTTCTTATTTATAGCTAATATCTTGATCTCATTGGGTTTCATCATTTTAAATTTTCCAAAAGTTAACAATTTAAAAATATACAACTCTAGCTTGTATATCAAACATGTCAAATTCAACAAATCTAATGTTTAACTCCCAGTTTTTTTCTTCTAGGCTTGCTCTAGTATAGTGTTCCCAATTTCTATAAATAATAAATCCTCTCGGTTGTTCTTTTATAAAAATTCTACAGTCATCTTTTTTTTACCTACCAATTCCACCAAGAAATTTCATCATCTATGAAAGGATAAAGTATATATCAAACAATATAGCATAGGACCTGGAATGTTAGGTCCATGAATCAAGGTAAATTAGATATGGTCAAGCAGGAGATGGAAAGAGTGAATATTGACATTTTAGGAATCAGTGAACTAAAAAGATAGGAATGAGCAAATTTAATTCAGGTGACCATTTTATCTACTACTGTGGGCAAGAATCCCTTAGAATAAACGTAATATCCCTCATAGTCAACAAAACACTATGAAATGCAGTATTTGGGTGCAGTCTCAAAAATAACAGAATGATATTGGTTTGTTTCAAAGGTAAACCATTCAATATTATAGTAATCCAAGTCTGCCTTAAACACTGATGCTAAAAGCTGAAGTGGACCAGTTCTATGAAGACCTAAAAGACCATCTAGAATTAACACACAATAAAAGATGTTGTTTCATCATAGGGGATTGGAATGCAAAAGTAGGTTGTTAAAAGATACTTGGAATAACAGTATCTTGGAGTAAAAAATGAAGCAGGGCAAAGGATAACAGAGTTTTGTCAAGAGAACATACTGGTCATAACAAACAAGAGATAATTCTATACATACACATCATCTGATGGTCAATACTGATGTCAGGTTAACTATATTCATTGCAATTGAAGATAAAGAAGCTCTATACAGACAACAGAAATAAGACCTCTATATAAGAACTGACTGTGGTTCTCATCATGAGTTCCTTACTGAAAAATTCAAGCTTACATTGAATAAAGTAGGGAAAACAACTAAGCCATTCAGGTATGACCTAAATCAAATCCCTCATGATTACACAGTGAAGGTGATGAATAGATTCAAGGGTTAGATCTGGTAGACAGAGGGTCTAAAGAACTATGGATAGAGATTCATAGCATTGTATAGGAGGCAGTGACCAAAATCATTCCAAAGAAAAAGAGATGCAAGGAGGCAAAGTGATTGTCTGAAGAGGCTTTACAAAGGCTGAGGAAAGAAGAGAAGTGTAAGATGTGTAAGGTAAGGGAGAAAGGGAAAGATATATTGTACTGAGTGCAGAATTCTAGAAACTAGCAAGGAGACTTAAGAGGGCCTTCAAAAAGAACACTGCAAAGAACCAGAGGAAAACAATAGAATGGGGAAAACTAGATATCTTTTCAAGAAAATTGGAGGTACCAAAGGAATATTTCATTCAAGATCGGGCATGATAAAGGACAGAAATGATAAAGACCTAACAGAAGCAGAAGAAATTAAGAAATGGCAAGAATACACAGAAAGACCATACAAATAAGATCTTAATTACCCAGAATACCACCATGATATGGTCACACACTTAGAGCAGGGAACTTGAAGTGTGAATTCAAGTTGGCCTTAGGAAGTATTACTAGGAACAAAGTGAGTGGAGGTGATGGAATTCAAGCTGAACTATTTCAAATCCTAAAAGATGATGCTGTTAAAGTGTTGTACTCAATATGTCAGCAAATTTGGAAAACTCAGCAGCAGCTACAGGACTGAAAAGGCCAGTTTTCATTCCAATCCAAAGAAAGGCAATGCCAAAGAATATTCAAACTACCATACAATTGTGCTCATTTCACATGCTAACAAGGTTATGCTTAAAATCCTTCAAACTAGGCCTTAGCAGTATGTGAATGGAAAACTTCCAGACAAGGACATTCAAGTAAAACATCTACTTGGTTGTATGGATCACAATAAACTGTGGAAAATTCTTAAAGCGTTGGGAATATTAGACCACTTTACCTGTCTCCTGAGAAACTGGTATGCATGTCAAGATGGGACAGTTAGAACTGGACATGGAATGAATGACTGGTTCAGAAATGGGAGAGAAGTACAAGGCTGTATATCTTCACCTTGCTTATTTATCTTCTATGTAGAGCACACATCGTTGATTATACTGAGTTGTGTAATTGACTAAAATGGCTCAGACGGTAAAGTGTCTGCCTGCAGTGCTGGAGACCCAGGTTTGATCCCTGGGTTAGGAAGATCCCCTGGAGACTTCACTTTCATTTTTCACTTTTCTGCATTGTAGAAGGAAATGGCAACCCACTCCAGTGTTCTTGCCTGGAGAATCCCGGGGACAGGGGAGCCTGATGGGCTGTCGTCTATGGGGTTGCACAGAGTCAGACACAACAGAAGTGACTTAGCAGCAGCAGGGATTATACAACAACAATGTACCCTGCTTGAGGACAGTTTCTCCTTCCTGAAAACTTTCTGACTAATCCTGATATCTTAGAATGTATATTATGGGAGTGGGTCTGGTAGGATCTTTGTATTGTTAAATTCTAATCTTGTTATCTAAAATGTAAATTGTGGGAATGGGTCTGGTAAAATTTTCACAAACTTGAGACATTCTTTTGATTCATTGTAATAACTAACTAAAAGGTAATAACTCCATTTTTAACACTAGCAAGGGGGTATTCTTTCTGCCTCCTCCTGATGTCTATGCAGAAGCTTTCTACATCTCCATTATACTTTAATAAAACTTTATTACACAAAAGCTCTGGCTGATCAAGCCTCGTCTCTGGCCCCTGATTGAATTCTCCTTTGGTGGCCAAGAATCCTGGCGTCTTTCGTGGTTCAGCAACAACCTTTCAATACTAGAAGCCAAAATACATGTAATTGTATAAAAATTCTGAGTGAACATAAATTAGAAATCAAGCTTTCTATACTGAGCTAAACAACTGGAATGAAAATGTCATAACTTTTTTTAGCTAGGCAAAAATTCAAAAATTTTCTAAAATATATATTTATCATATTATACATACTATATACATGCATATGTACAAATGCTTTTCTACTACTTTTGGTAAAGGCTTGAGAAAGAACAACAACCAAAAAAAAAAAAAAAAAACCCATGGAGAAATAGGAAAACAAACTAAATGCAATGGAAGAACTGAATACAAAATAGAAAAAGTGAAACAATCTACATAAAGGTGAAAGGTCATCATATAATCCAGTTGTTTTTAAAATGGCTGTTTATTAGAAACACATCTGGAGCTCTGGAGATGAATAGCAATACCTGGGCATTTGTAATATTTGTAATAATGAAAAAATATCACAGATAATTCTGTTAAGCATTTGGATTTTAGAAAGTGATTAAAAAGTTTTCTATTAAGTTGTAGTTTTAGTGTTATATGATAGAATTCTGTTATTGTCTGTTGACCACTCATGATACAATGGTATTAAGCAATTCATAGTTACATTATCACAATAGTAAAAGATGTTTATCAGTTTTAACATTCAGTAGACAGACAAAAAAACACAAAAGATAATTAAACTTGCAAGCCATAATAGAAATATAATATTAACTTAGTAAGATAAAAATCAGTTCTGTCATTCAATTGTGTCTGACTCAGTTGTCACCAACTCATGGAACTTGCTCAAACTTTTGTCCATTGAGTCGGCAATGCCATCCAATCATCTCATTCTCTATCATCCCCTTCTCCTCCTGTCTTCAATCTGGTCTTTTCCAGTGAGTCAGTTCTTCACATCAGGTGGCCAAAGTATTGGAATTTCAGCATCAGCATCAGTCCTTACAATAAATATTCAGGGCTGGTTTCCTTTAGGATGAACTGGTTGGATCTCCTTGCAGTCCAAGAGACTCTGAAGAGTTTTCTCTAACACCACAGTTCAAAAGCATCAATTCTTTGGCACTCAGCTTTCTTTATGGTTCAACTATCACATCCATACATGACTATTGGGAAAACCATAACTTTGACTAGACAGACCTTTGTCAGCAAAGTAAGGTCTCTGCTTTTTAATATGCTGTCTAGGTTGGTCATAGCATTTCTTCCAAGGAGTAAGCATCTTTTAATTTCATGGCTGCAGTCACCATATGCAGTGATTTTGGAGTCCAAGAAAATTAAGTCTGTCACTGTTTTCATTGTTTCCCTATCTACTTGCCATGAAGTGATGCGACCGGATGCCATGATCTTAGTTTTCTGAATGCTGAGTTTTAAGACAGCTTTTTCACTCTCCTCTCACTTTCATCAAGAGGCTCTTCAGTTCCTCTTCACTTTCTGCCGTAAGAGTGGTGTCGTTTACATATCTGAGGTTATTGGTATTTCTCCCCACAATCTTGACTCCAGCTTGTGCTTCATCTAGCCTGGCACTTTGCATGATGTACTCTGCATACAAGTTAAATAGGCAGGATGACAATATACAGCCTGATGTACTCCTTTCCCAATTTGGAACCAGTCTAACCATGTCTGGCTCTAACTGTTTCTTCCTAACTTGCATACAGATTTCTCAGGAGGCAGGTAAGGGGTTCTGATATTCCCATCTCTTTAAGAATTTTCTGCAGTTTGTTGTGATCCACATAGTCAAAGGCTTTGGCATAGTCAGTAAAGCAGAAGTAGTTGTTTTTCTGGAACTCTCTTGCTTTTACTATGATCCAGAATATGTTGGTAATTTGATTTCTGATTCCTCTGCCTTTTCTAAATCCAGCTTGAACATCTGGAAGTTCTCAGTTCATGTACTGCTTAAGCCTAACTTGGAGAATTTCTAGCATTACTTCACTAGCATGTGATATGAGTGCAATTGTGTGGTGTTTGAACATTATTTGACATTGCCTTTCTTTGGGAGTAGAAGGAAAACTGACCTTTTCCAGTCCTGTAACCACTGCTGAGTTTTCCAAATTTCCTGGTATATTGACTGCAACACTTAAATAGCATCATCTTTAAGGACTTGATTTAGCTCAACTGGAATTCTAATACCTCCACTAGCTTTATTCTTTGTCATGCTTCCTAAGGCCCACTTGACTTTGGACTCCAGGATGTCTGGCTCTATGTAAGTGATCACACCATTGTGATTATCTAGGTCATTAAGATATTTTTTGTATAGTTCTTCTGTGTATTCTTGCCAGCTTTTCTTAATATCTTCAACTTATCAGTCCATGCCATTTCTGTCCTCTATTGTGTACATCTTTGCATGAAATGTTTCTTTGGTATCTCTAATTTTATAATAATATCTCTTATTTTGTAATAATATAAAATAATTTCATACAATTTGAGAGGTTAAGCAGAGTTTGTGATAAGTGGAATTGCATACATGCACATGTTCTCATCAGTCCAGCCAGCCTATGGTTTTTGGTTGGTACATTTAATCCGTTTACAGTTAAGGTAATTATCGATATGCATGATTATATTACCATTGTTTTAAATGTTTGGCTTTGTTTTGTATATGCCTTTTCCTTCTCTTGTGTTTCCTACCTAGAGAAGTTCCTTTAGCATTTCTTGTAAAGCTGGTTTGGTGGTGCTGAATTCTTTTAACTTTTGCTTGTCTGGAAAGCTTTTGATTTCTCCACAAAATCTTAATGAGAGATTAGTTTGGTAGAGTTTTCATTGTTGTAGGTTCTTTCCTTTCATCACTTTAAATATATCATGTCATTCCCTTCTGGCTGGTCATTTCTGTTGAGAAATCAGCTGATAACCACATCAGCATTCCTTTCTATCTTATTTGTTGTTTTCCCCCTGTTCCTTTTAATATTTTATTATTGTCTTTAATTTTTATCATTTGATTACTTTGTGTCTCCACGTGTTCTTCCTAGGGATTATCTTGCCTGGGACTCTCTGCACTTCTTGGACCTTGTTCACTATTTCCTTTCCCATGTTAGGGAAGTTTTCAGTTATTTTTTCTTTAAATATTTTCTCAGATGCTTTCTCTCTTTCTGGGACACCTAAAATGTGAATGTTGTGGGTTTAATGTTGTCACAAAAGTCTCTAAGGCTGTCTTCATTCTCTTTTCATTCTTTTCTCTACATTCTGTTCTGTGATAATGATTTTCACCATTCTGTCCACCAGGTCACTTACCTGTTCTTCCGCATCAGTTTTTCTGCTACTGATTCATTTTAGTGTATTGTTCATTTGTTTTTTGTTCTTTTGTTCTTCTAGGTCTTTGGTAAACATTTCTTGCATCTTTTCAATCTTTGCTTCCATTCTTTTTCCAAGATCCTGGATCATCTTCACTATCATTATTCTGAATCCCTTTTCTGGAAGGTTGCATATCTCTACTTTATCTGTTTGTTTTTCTGGGCTTTTGTCTTGTCCCTTCATCTGAGACAAAAACCCTCTGCTTTTTTATCCTGGTTAACTTTCTGTGATGGGTTTTGGCTCTAGCCATTGGGCAATTGTAGTTTTTCTTGCTTCTACTGTCTGCCCTCTAGTGAATAAGTCTAAGAGGATCATGTAAGCTTCTTGATGGAAGGGACTGGTGGTGGGAAGAACTGCGTCTTGCTGTGGTGAAAAGCCTGGTTAAGTAAAACTTTAATTCAATTATCTGTTGATGGGTAGGGTTGTGCTTCCCTCCTATAACTTGTTTGGCTTGAGATGACCCAAATTTAGTTTCTAAGGGTCTATGGGAAATAGATGGGGAAACAGTGGAAACAGTGTCAGACTTTATTTTTCTGGGCTCCAAAATCACTGCAGATGGTGATTGCAGTCATGAAATTAAAAGACTCTTACTTCTTGGAAGGAAAGTTATGACCAACCTAGATAGCATATTCAAAAGCAGAGACATTACTTTGCCAACAAAGGTCTGTCTAGTCAAGGCTATGGTTTTTCCTGTGGTCATGTATGGATGTGAGAGTTGGACTGTGAAGAAGGCTGAGCACCGAAGAATTGATGCTTTTGAGCTGTGGTGTTGGAGAAGACTCTTGAGAGTCCCTTGGACTGCAAGGAGATCCAACCAGTCCATTCTGAAGGAGATCAGCCTGGGGATTTCTTTGGAAGGAATGATGCTAAAGCTGAAACCCCAGTACTTTGGCCACCTCATACGAAGGGTTGACTCATTGGAAAAGACTCTGATGCTGGGAGGGATTGGGGGCAAGAGGAGAAGGGGACAACAGAGGATGAGATGGCTGGATGGCATCACTGACTCGATGGACGTGAGTCCACGTGAACTCCGGGAATTGGTGATGGACAGGGAAGCCTGGCGTGCTGTGATTCATGGGGTTGCAAAGAGTTGGACATGACTGAGTGACTGATCTGATCTCTGATGGTAGGGCTAATGTCAAGCTTCAAGAGGATTTACACCAAGGGGCCCTTTTCAGGACAGCTGTTGCTAGTGCCTCTGTCCTCATGGTGAGCCACTGTCAATCCTCACCTCCACAGGAGGCCGTCCAACACTAGTAGGTAGGTCTGGTTCAATCTCCCATGGGCTCACTGCTCCTTTCCCCTAGGTCTTGGCATGCACAAGATTTTGTTTGTGCCTGAGTGGCGTCTCCATTTCCCCCAGTCCTGTGAAAGTCCTGTAATCAAATTGGACTGGCCTTCAAAGTCAGATTCCCTGGGGATTACCAGAACCATTTCAGGATTCCCAGGCTACAAAGCCTGACAAGGGACTCAGAACCTTCACAACAGTGTGAGAACTTCTTTTATATTATTGTTCTCCAGATTGTGGGTTGCCCACACAGCCGGTATGGGATTTGATTTTATTGTATTGGCACTCCTCCTACCATCTTGTTGCTGCTTCTTTTTTGTCTTTGGACACTGGGTATCTTTTTTGGTGAGTTCCAGAATCCTCCTGCCAATGGTTGTTCAACAGCTAGTTGTGATTTTAGTGCTTTCATAGGAGGAGATGAGTGCATGTTCTTATGTTCCATCAGCTTGAACAGGAAGCCTAAGAGCTTCTTGATGAGGGTGAAAGAAAAGTGAAATAAACTAAGATCATGGCATCTAGTCCCAACACTTCAAGGAAAATAGATGGGGAAAAGTGGAAGTAGTGACAGATTTTATTTTCTTGGGCTTCTAAATCACTGTAGATAGTGACTGCAGGCATGAAATTAAAAAAAAAAAATTCTTTCTCCTTGGAAGGAAAGCTATGACAAACCTAGACAGCATATTGAGAAGCAGAGGTATAACTTTTCTGACAAAGGCCCAGATAGTCAAAACTATGGTTTTCCCAGTGGTCATGTATAGATGTGAGAGTTGGGCCATAAATAAAGTTGAGCACAGAAGAGTTGGTGCTTTTGAATTGTGGTGCTGGAGAGGACTCTTAAGAGATCCTTGGACTGCAAGAAGATCAAACCAATCAATCCTAAGGGAAATCAACCCTGAATATTCATTGAAAGGACTATTGCTGAAGCTGGAGTTTAAATACATTGGCCACTTGATGCAAAGAGCTGAATCATTGGAAAAGACCCCAATGCTAAGAAAGATTGAATGCAAAAGGAGAAGATGATAGCAGAGGATGAGGTAGTTAGATATAGCATCACTGACTCAATGGACATGAATTTGAGCAAACTCTGAGTGATAGTGTAGGACAGAAGAACCTGGGATGCTACAGTCTACAAGGTCACAAAGAGCTGGACACTTCATGACTGACCAACAACATATCAACATATATATATATATATATATATATACACATACATACACACACACACACACACACATACCTACACACAAACAACGGGATACTACTCTGCCATAAAATATGAAATAAATGTTATTTGCATCAACTTGGATGGACCTAGAGCTTATCATATTAAGTTATGTAAGTCAAACAGAGAAAGTCAAATATCATATGCTATCACTTATATGTGGAGTCTGAAAATAAATACAAATGAACTGATTTACAAAACAGGAATAGACCTACAGACATAGAAGACAAATTTTCAATTAACAAAGGGGAATGGTGGGATAAATTAGAAAGTTGATATTAACATATACATACTACTATATATAAAATAGTAAAGAACAATGATCTACTGTATAACACAGGGAACTATACTCAATATTTTGTAATAACTTATAAGGTAAAAGAATCTGAAATAGAATATATATATATGTGTGTGTGTGTGTGTATCACTGTACTGTATGCCTAAAACTGCTGCTGCTGCTGCTAAGTCGTTTCAGTCGTGTCCAACTCTGTGCGACCCCATGGACTGCAGCCTACCAGGCTTCTCCATCCATGGGATTCTCCAGGCAAGAACACTGGAGTGGGTTGCCATTTCCTTCTCCAATGCATGAAAGTGGAAAGTGAAAGTGAAGTCGCTCAGTCGTGTCTGACTCTTAGCGACCCCATGGACTGCAGCCTACCAGGTTCCTCCATCCATGGGATTTTCTGGGCAAGAGTACTGGAGTGGGGTGCCATTGCCTTCTCCCATGCCTAAAACTAACATTTCTTAAATCAACTAGACTTCATTTAAGAAAAAAAGAAATCTTATCATCTTATCTCTCAGTCTCTTCATATCTTCATGTCTTATAAACATGATCTGTACTGCTGTCCTCAAGAAGGAAATGGCAATTCATTCCTGTATTCTTGCCTGGGAAATTCCATGGACAGTGGAGCCTAGTGGGCTACAGTCCCTTGGGTTTCAGAGTCAGACACAATTTAGTGACTAAATAACAACAAACTTCTCTCATTTCACGTTCAGATTGCTACCATAACTACTAGATCTCAATTTCTACTGGAACTCTCTACAGTCTATTCTTAACTGCTGGGATCCTGCAAAATGTGAGGTAGTTCTTTGGCCAAAACCAAGCAATGATTCTTCATTTCACTCAGAGTAAAAACCAAAGGACTTACAATAATTTAGAATGCCTGGCAAGATCTTACTCTACTATGAGTTGAATTAAATTCTCCATCTCCCCACCCCCAACAACTATATATATATATATATATATATATATATATTTTTTTTTTTTTTTTTTTTTTTTAATGTTGAAATCCTACACAAAGTGATGATGTTTGGAGATGCGGCCTGTGGGAAATATTTGGGTTTAGATGAAGCCATGAAGGTGGGATCCTTATGATGGGATTTGTGTCCTTATAAGCAGAGACAGCAGCAAACTTGTGTTTTTGCTCTCTGCCATGGGAAGACACAGGAAGAAAGCAGCCATTTAGAAGCCAGGAAGACAGCCCTCACCAGAACTCAACAATACTAGCAACCTGATCTCAGACTTTCAGCCTCCAAAACTGTGAGAAAACTAATTTTTGTTGTTTAAGCCACCCAGTCTGTGGTATTTTTTTTATTATTATTATTTTTTTCTGGCAGCCCAAAATCACTAATACAGATATCTGTTAGCTTTCTGAGTTATCTTTATCTCTTTTACTCCAGGAAGAGTCTCCTTTTTCTTTCTGAAACTGCCAAGAATGGTTGTGCACTGGAATCTAGCTCTACATATATCCTATGCCTGAAATGGTCTTTTGGAAGACATTCACTTGTCAAAAGATTTCATCTTTCAAGTCACTGCTCAGATCACACTTTTTCAGTAATCTGCTCCACCTGTCCTATTTCAAACTACAATTAGCCACAAGTACACCTGCCCCAAGGTTCTACCTCTTTATTCTGTTATACTTTTAAATTTTATTTATTTACCCATTCAATTATTTTTAAAAAATGTTTAATAAGAAAATACCTATGTTATAAAAATGTCAAGTGAAAGGAATATACAAAACTGTATACATCATTTGATCCCAGTCAAGGATAAAATACACATTTCTCATGGCCTGGATGAATATAAAAGTTTATATATAAAAGAATATATATATATATATATATAATATATATATATATATATATAAAGAAATATATATATTATAAAAGAAAAAAAGACCCTAAAAGACATAATGGATGGATCTATCTGGTTTATGATATTTGGGGTGATTTTTTTCTGTTTACTTGTTATTTTCATGCAGTGTTTTTTTAAATTAATTAATTTACTTCCTATTGGAGTATAGTTGATTTCATATTGGAGTACAGCACAGTGCTGTGCTAGTTTCAGGTGTCCAGCAAAGTGATGCACTTATACATATACATTTACCTGTTCTTTTCCAGAGTATTTTCCCATATAGGTCATTATGGGACCTATATGGAGTATAGTTTCTTTTGCAGTACATCAGTTCCTTGTCGGTTATGTATTTTTTATACAGAAGTGTGTATCTGTTAATCCCAAATTCCCCGCTCTATTTTTTTTAATGGAACATATTATCTTCTAGTCATAATGCATCATTTACTGATATTGTTTATTATTAAATGTCATTCTCTTCTTATTAAACTTCACAAAGACAGGGATTATTTTCCTTTACTTTTTTTTCCTCATGAACCCCAAATGTTCATTAAAATAATATATATTTTCCCTTAATGATTAAATGTTCATGTGTGTTATACTATCTAAAGTATTTTTTCCTGAGTGCTCAAACATTCATCCACATGATAATTATGAATTATTATGCAGATTTCATATTCTCTTTTCCTCCTGATATGTATTTTAATAAGTGCTTTATTTTCTTTTCATTCTCATTCTCACTATTAACATTAAAATTTTGTATGGAGTTAGCTTCTTTTTTTCTTAACATTTCTTTTGTTAAGGAATGAAGCATAATCACATTAGGTTATTTTCATTTGAAACTCTGAATCTGATGTTTCCTGATGTGCCTTGCTCACAAAAATGTTAATTTTGTAAAGAATTTGAATCATAAACCTCATTGTAATATCATAATCAAAGGCACTTGGCATGTATCTGTGATCAAGAAGAAAACACCACTATTTTCAATCTTATATTCCAGTGACCATATTTCGATATGCTATGAATACATATCCAGCTGTGTGAGTTTTAAACACTACTGTTTTCTTTTGACACTCAATTTAAAAGTCCATTTCATTTCACAAGATTTGTCTAAAACCTTTTTTCAAAAATTTTTGCTAAAACCATTCCCATGGAACTCATCATGTCCTTCCAAAATTGTGACATTTAATCTTTAATTTTAATCCTTCAAGTAAAGATGCTTTCAAATTGTGGTGCTTGAGAAGACTTTAAGAGTCCCTTGGACTGCAAGGAGATCAAACCAGTCAATCCTAAAGGAAATTAACCCTGAATGTTCATTGGAAGGACTGATGCTGAAGCTGAAGCTCCAATACTCTGGCCACCTGACTCATTGGAAAAGACCCTGATGCTGGGAGAGATTGAGGGCAGGAGGAGAAGGGGTAGACAGAGGATGAGATGGTTAGATGGCATCGCTGACTCAGTGGGCATGAATTTGAGCAAACTCTGAGATAGTGAAGGACAGGGAAGCCTTGCATGCTGCAGTTCATGGAGTCACAAAGAACTGAACACAATTTAGTGACTCACAACAACAAATGCCAGGATGTTTCTCTGAAACTTCCATATGGTTTATGTAAGGCTTTTCTTTATTTTTTTTCCTGAATTATTAGTCCCTCCCTTCAAATGAGTTGATATCTGTAATATAACTTTGAAGGTAAATGCAGATTTTTAACATTCATCTCCACTTTTTCACTTCAGACATGATACACTTTTACTCTGTTTCATCAGTGCTTTTAAAAATTCTAGATAATAAAAAAAGCTTTTTTGTAATACAACATACACTTTTCATTTCATTATTATGAACAGATTCCTTTTAGGTTTTTTTTTTTTTTTTTCTCCCCCCACATATTGCCACTCCATTAGTGAGAATGAGTGTAAAATATTTCAGCCACACTGAGTAAGTTTGTTCTTCTGTGGACTCAATTCTCTGCCTGAGACTGAATGAGGTACTTGGAGAGGACCATTAGCACCTGCTGTGCATGTGTAATGCTCAGAACAGCACCCAAGTGCCTCAAAAATTTATGCATCTCATCTCAAAGATATTTACAGAACTTGACCTCAATCCCCAAGAGGAAGGGATGAAAGGATCCCGGGAGATTAACTGATCCAGCTTTTGTGTTCAGGCAGGCTTATTTTGAAACTATTCAGGACAGATCATTTTCTAATTATTGTTCTGAATCATTGCACTTCTGTGTAATTTCATTCTCTTTAAAAGGAAACAAAGCAGACGCTGCAGTGCCATGCAGCTAGTGCTTTCTAATACTTCCTGCACTGAATGGTTACCTTGGATCTTTTTTGTTGTTGTTATTTGTAAGTATCCCCCTAGCAAAGGTTAATGTATTTCATTATCCATGCTTTTAAATGGAAAATAAAATTATTCTACTGGTTTAAATATAGATATCAAAGATAATCTAAGGACAATAAGTTCCCTACTTATGAATGAGTCCTGTTTAGAGAGCATGTTGTTTGTAAGTCCAACAAAGTCAGCCTGGGTACACAAATAACATGATTGGCTATATAGAGCTGTACTATAATAGGATTATAATACTTTTAACAAAAATGATACATAAAAATAGATACAAAAAATAAAGAAAACAGTTTACTCTTACAATACAGTAGTGCACTAAAATAGCTGGCATACAGTGGCTGGCCTCTAATGAACACACAATAAGAGTTACTGACTAGAGGAGGAAGAGGAGGTGGGAGATGGTAGAACTGAAAGATTGTCAACAACAGGAGACAGAGGGCAAGCTGAAGTTTCCCTCACATCCTGGGGTTGAATGAAGATACTGGACTACTGTGTACTTTGCTGTACAACTGTGTACAGACAGTAAAGTACACAGAAGCACAACCACTTGTAGAGGATGCATGCATGAAAATGTACATCAGTCACGAGAACTAACTCACATGATTGGACATGTGAACACACATTCGCATCTTTGAAAGTTCACAGTGTGAAGGTTTGCGTGTAGGGGACTTATTGTAACACAAAAGTAGGAACTGATATTTTTATTAAGAGTTCAACAGAGATTCAATCTAGTTCTGCCATTGGAGCCTGACTACCTTTAACACATCTCCCCTTGTTAAGTGTTTAGAATAATATTTACATTAACTACCTTATTGGATTGTTTAAGGATTAAATAAGCTAATGCATGTCACAGTGCCTAGAAAACTATAGGGTGTTTTTGAATTATTAGGCTTTTAATCTTTATCACTTCTATGTCCCTGGCAAAATTTTGTTTATATGGCTATTGTGGCATTCAGGATGTTATTTCTTTGTATTAAATGGCAAAATTTTGTTTATATGGCTATTGTAGCATTCAGGATGTTATTTCTTTGTATTAAATGT
The DNA here is from genome assembly GCF_029378745.1 of Bos indicus. NCBI lineage: Eukaryota > Metazoa > Chordata > Mammalia > Artiodactyla > Bovidae > Bos > Bos indicus. The sequence goes on along the minus strand of NC_091776.1, from coordinate 37,317,417 downwards.
CTCTGTTCTTATTCCCAGCCCTAAGGTGGTCAGCTACCGGAAAGCAGCTAACTTACTGTCAGGTTCCTTGAACGCAAACAAGTACAGGGCCATAAATGTAATAACCAATAAATACATGTGGAATGAACAAGCAAATGAAATATATAGGTTTCATTACTGATTATTTGCAATACTAATATAAGTTACTAGACTAAGTTGGAAACAGAAAACCAAGGCATAATGAAAATAGTTAAAGCTATTTTGATTTTGATGGGGAAAAAAATCCCATGTGATGTAAATCTATACTCCAAGTTTTGCCTATGCAGATTTTGAAGAGAATATTCATGCTTTGAAACTATTGGAAAGGAATAATATATTCCAACAAAGAAGTCTGTATTACCATTGTGTTTATGTCTGATGCTACTGAGGTCCACTGAACTTTAAAAAGTAATGGACACCAGAGTCCAGGTACTAGATGAGCCATATTCTAGCTCTGTGGTCTTGGGAAGCTGGAATTTAATGGTCTGTAAAAGACAATGATGTCTACTACTTAAATGTAAAGTATTGTGAAATATTACTTCCTTTATAAACATCTCAATCTATCTCAATAGATGCAGAGAAAGCTTTTAACAAAATTCAACACCCATTTGTGAAAAAAAAAAAAAAAACTCTCTAGAAAATAATCATAGAAGGAACATATATCAACATAATAAAGGCCATATTTGAGAAACTCACAGCAAACATTATCCTCAATGGTGCAAAGCTGAAAGCTTTTCCTCTAAGATCACTCACAAGACACAGGTGTCCACTCTCACCACTGTTATTCAATATAGTTTTAGAAATCCTAACTACAGCCATCAGAGAAGAAAAATAAATAAAAGGAATCCAGATTGGAAAAGAAGAAGTAAAACTCCCACTGTGTGTAAATGACATGATACTATTCATAGAAAACCTTAAATATGCCACCAGACAATTACCAGAGCTAATTAATAAATACAATAAAATCACAGAATCTATGAATATAGTAAACTTGTAGGATATAAAATTAATGCACAGAAAACCCTTGCATTTGTATATCCTTATTTCAAAGCTGTAATTAAGCCTGCGCCACACATTGCTTGAATTGGGCGCCTGGACTGTTCAGTTGATTTTTGTCAAATGGAGTAAAATTAAAGCTTTGTTCTCACCCTGACACTACAAGGACGAAGTTTGTGGTAGAATATGAGCTCTGCTAGAGTAAAGAGATAAAATGACCACTGCTGAGGTGAAGAGAAACTTCCCTGTCCGCACATATGCAGAAGGCTCTTTGGGCATCTAGAAGGAAAGGCATGACCCCATAATAAGTTTGGACATGCACCCATGGCTTCCCAGATGGTAAAGAATCTTCCTGCTGATGCTGGAGATACAAGAAATGCAAGTTCAATCCCTGGGTCAGGAAGATCACTTGGAGTCGGAAATGGCAACTCACTCCAGTATTCTGGCCTGGAAATTTCCATGGGCAGAGCAGCCTGGTGGACTATAGCCCATGGGTTTTCAAAGAATTGAAACCCCTGAGCATACACACGCATGCAACCATAGGCTTCTGCAGTGGGATCCATCTTAGCAAAATGTGTTGCATACATGTTGGGCAGGGTTCTAGGACTGGTCAGGTGTGGGAAGATAAATAAAATAATTGGCCAAAGGTAAAAGAAGACTCAGAAGGAGTCTTATGTATGAGATTTAAGTCACCTTTTTACTGTGTGCCTCCTCATTATAGAGAACACTTAGACTCTCTCTGGGTATGCATTTCTCTCTTGTTTCAGTCTTACAAATAGTTTGTCTGTATGAGCTCTCACTTGTTGTGCTGTGTCTCCAATAACATACTTTGTGACTGTTTTTATTGTTTTTGCCTTCTTGAAAATTCTTGCTTTCAAATGGAGGAAAGAAAGAGCCAGGACCACTTTGCTTCAAGTTTCTAGCTCCTGATGGTCTACTGGCTAGGATTTGTGGTTTCACCCTGGCTCAGATCAGGTCAGATCAGATCAGATCAGTCAGTCTTGTCCGACTCTTTGCAACCCCATGAATCGCAGCACGCCAGGCCTCCCTGTCCATCACCAACTCCCGGAGTTCACTCAGACTCACGTCCATCGAGTCAGTGATGCCATCCAGCCATCTCATCCTCTGTCTTCCCCTTCTCCTCTTGCCCCCAATCCCTCCCAGCATCAGAGTCTTTTCCAATGAGTCAACCCTTCGCATGAGGTGGCCAAAGTACTGGAGTTTCAGCTTTAGCATCATTCCTTCCAAAGAAATCCCAGGGCTGATCTCCTTCAGAATGGACTGGTTGGATCTATCTGGGTTCAATTCCTAGGCAGGGAATTATGATCTCTTTTTAGGACTGCTCATTGCTGTCTCCCAGAGATCAGAATCAATGGTAATTTAAGAAACAAGTAGCAATGAAATCAGCAGAAGCCATATATATACAGTCTGGTGTAGCTAAAAGGAATATAAAAACACCAAGACTCACTTAAAATATTTGACTAAATACTGATAATCTCACCATACTTGAGAGAAGTATTAATATTTATGTAATATTAATAAAATAATAATTTATAATCAAAAAGCTTGAATATGAGAATATTTAGATGATTAAAAATCATGGTACATAATAAGGGGAGAAAACTGTGAAGAAGCATAAAGCACAGTCTACTTTTGAAGAAGTGAATTTTTTCACTTGAAATAAAATGCTTAGAATTTTGGTGAGCTTAGAGCATAGGATTTCAAAATATTTAATTCAGAGTAATTTGCTTTTCATTTAGTGAATCTACACTAAAATTCTGAAAGAAGATACAGCAATTAATGATATTATTCAGAAAATATAAGAAAAAGACACTAAGGATAGTTTTCTGTTTCTCCCCTTTTTATATTTATATATACTGTTTTTTTTGTTTTTTTTTTTCCTATCCTACCAAAAAGAAAAAGGAACAAAGCCAATAGCTAAGGAGGTTTCTGTTCTGAATTGCACATTTGTCTAATTCTTTTGAAACTTATGGGTTGGCTAGAAGAGAGCTAATGCTGAGGAAAAGGAAGCAAGCACAAAGGAAAGGATGGTTCATTCATGCAGGGATGACTAGTTTACTCTGTGACCACTCACAACATTTTTATTCAATCTGATGTTATATTGATTGTCACAAAGTCAGAAATGTGTACAATTTTCTTGTTTAGATATTTTTAATGGGTAACTATATGGCATTTAATAAATATATTTAAACCTATTGTAAAATATTTGCAAAGTTTTACTAATATTGTTTTATATAAAAATCAAAAGAATTTTGTATGTTTTATAATTTCTGGGCTATCAGAGTCATTTGTTAGAATAGTTTCTGTGAGGTATTAAGCACCAGACACAAAAGGAGGAAAAGATCTTGAACCAATAGGATAGGCTCGGGCGGGGTCGGGGGGGGGCGGGGAAGGGGCACCAATTCTTGATGAGAAAGAATATATTTTAGGTTACACTATAAGAAAAATCTCTGCACTCTACAAACAACAAAACAAAAATACTACGTAAGTTTATGGAAATCCTGATCCTCTAATCAATTTATCAGTACTTTAAGTCATATAACTAAGTCGTGAAGCATTGTCAGAAGAATGATTTATCTTCTCGAAACGTATTTGGTAGGGTGAACAAAAAGCACTTGCTGATAATAAAATCAACTACTAAAAAGCCTCTTATGAAAGTGAAAGAGGGGAGTGAAAAAGTTTGCTTAAAGCTCAATGTTCATAAAACTAATATAGCATTTGATCCCATCACTTCATGGCAAATAGATGGGGAAACAATGGAAACAGTGTCAGACTTTATTTTTGGGGGGCTCCAAAATCACTGCAGATGGTGATTGCAGCCATGAAATTAAAAGATGCTTACTCCTTGGAAGGAAAATTATGACCTACCTAGATAGCATATTCAAAAGCAGAGACATTCCTTTTCCAACAAAGGTCCGTCTAGTCAAGGCTATGGTTTTTCCTGTGGTCATGTGTGGATGTGAGAGTTGGACTGTGAAGAAAGCTGAGCACCGAAGAATTGATGCTTTTGAACTGTGGTATTGGAGAAGACTCTTGAGAGTCCCTTGGACTGCAAGGAGATCCAACCAGTCCACTCTAAAGGAGATCAGTCCTGGGTGTTCATTGGAGGGACTGATGCTAAAGCTGAAACTCCAATACTTTGGCCACCTCATGCGAAGAGTTGACTCATTGGAAAAGACTCTGATGCTGGGAGGGATTGGGGGCAGGAGGAGAAGGGGACGACAGAGGATGAGACGGCTGGATGGCATCACCAACTCGATGGACATGAGTTTGAGTGAACTCCAGGAGTTGGTGATGGACAGGGAGGCCTGGCGTGCTGTGATTCATGGGGTCACAAAGAGTCGGACATGACTGAGCGACTGAACTGAACTGAACTGAACTGATCCGAAAGGTTTAAGCAGTTACCAGTAGTATCCAAGATTCCTCTTAGTCATGTTCCAATGATGAAAGCCAAGCTGGAATCTCATATTGAGTTTCTACTTTCCTAAGGCCCCTTGAAATATTAGTCAAAACCTGATAGGAAGCAGATATTCTTGGTGTAATTGGAGGAAAGCTTGTGCTATTGGAAAAGATTTAGAAATACCAGGAGGGTTTAGAAATAGCAGGAGGAGATAGGGCAGTCCTTCAACCTAGGGAGCCTGTCATGGGGTCTGAGTGTGGATGTGGGTTTTCCTGGATGGGAGTGGGGGGAGAGCTAAATGGAGAAGACTCCTGGCTCAAGTTGTGTTCTCTGACAGTGAAATGCAGCCTCCGTAGTGATACAGAAAGACTCAGGAAACAAAGGACCCTAACTGCTCATATGGATACCAGAAAAGATACATCATTTTGATTAGGAATATCATCGAAAGGAGGGTTGAAGTGTGGCCTGGAGGTATCACATTGCATTAGCCCCTGGTTCTGCACATTTGTCTCCTGAAGTCACTGTACAAGCACTCTAAGAGGTATTTTCCCTTAAATTGTTCCTCTCTAGTTGAATACCACAGGTAGAAGATTGTACAGGGTCATCAGAAACCAGTACATTTTTATTGCCCATGCTTTGTTGTTTTCATGGTCAGTCTCTTGTTCAGATGTTAAAAAGTTTGCTTTAAATGCCATTTCTCTGTGCATCATGGCTTCATTGAGTGTAAAACAAGGTGTCTTTGCCTTCTGCCTTAATGCCTATGTTTTAGGAGGCTGTCCCTGGGCCTGCCTCTGTCATTCTTGCCTCAGTGTTGTCCTCTATATGGTATTCTGGTGCTCTCAGGGGGATACCAGAGAGATGGGGAGTGGCTGATGCAGTCCACATGGCTTATCTGCCCTGGGCGTAGGAGGATAAGGAGTGATGGGGCCTGAGAGAAGTATCCACCTACACTTTCTTAGAAATTTTACATTCCTTATCTGCTTCTCTTTCTTAAATTATATTATAGTGTGTATTCTTTCAGTGTAAACAACCAGTTTTGTTGAGCAGGGTCCTTCCTGTTTAAATGTATCTTTGATATTGCCTAAAGTAGCATTGGGACCTCTTCATAGAGTTATTTGAGTAGTCTTCAGTAATGGTGTTACCAGACAGGGTTCTTGGTCTTCTTAATTAATAGAAATTGACAGGAGATCACACAGGAAATTCAGATAAGGCTTTATTAGGGCCCCTGGTGCAGCAGGCGGAAGCGAGAACAAGTAACAGTTTCCCTTGTTAGTGTGGTCAGTGAGGGTGGGACAAGTTTGTTCTTTTTATGGGATGAGGGTAGTGGTAGGTCCAAGGTTCAGGCCCGAGCAATGGCTTAGGTGGTTTGTCCACCCCTTAGGTGGTGTTGCGGAGAAGGCAATGGCACCTCACCCCAGTACTCTTGCCTGGAAAATCTATGGACAGAGGAGCCTGGTAGGCTGCAGTCCATGGGGTCGCTAAGAGTTGGACACGACTGAACGACTTCACTTTCACTTTTTACTTTCATGCATTGGAGAAGGAAATGGCAACCCACTCCAGTATTCTTGCCTGGAGAATCCCAGGGATGTGGAAGCCTGGTGGGCTGCAGTCTGTGGGGTTGCACAGAGTCAGACACGACTGAAGTGACTTAGCAGCAGCAGCAGCAACAGTAGGTGGTGTTGAGTGCAGGGGGCATGTGCAGTACCCTGCTTTTGTGTCAAGTAGCAGTTGGGCTCTTCTGGTGTTTTTGTATCTCAGTGTCCATAATTTGCCCCAGCTGTACATGTGTGCAGTTATTTTTAGTCCCTCATAGTTTGTATTTTGTTGCTCAAAGAGATATTTGTCTAGGTGCAAGCACTACACCAAAGGGTCCCAGGTCCCAGCCTCTCTTAATGGAACCAATCTCGATCAGCATCAAACATGAGGCTAGTAACCATCTTTGACAGAGAGTAGAAGATAATATCTGGAAATAAGGGTCACTGTGTCTACAAACTGTGGGTGCTGCAGTCTCTGTGTAAGTCCCTGCAGCTGACACTAAATATCACAGAGCAATGAGGAAGCTTTATAAACTATTTCAGAAACACTCTTTTTATAAGTGATTTGACATATGTATTTCCAAATTCCTTACAGTTTAAGAATATAATTCCATCCTAATCCAAAAAATTTTATCCTTTGATATGTCACCTTAGGACAGACTTAGAAGCAATCATGATGCTACTTTCTTTCTTTTTTAGCAGCCCATCTTAGTATCTCATGTGCCTTCTCAGATTGAGAAATCATTTCTCTACTGGTTCGAATGTGATGTCAACACCATTTATTAGAGTACAGGTGGTGAGTGTCATGACCTGCCATGACAGATTACATTCTCTTCTGCAATATTAATATAATTAAAATTGAATCTACTTTTTTCTAGGGCAACATGCTAGTGGTGTACTGGATCTTTTTCCCAAGTAAATGCAAACTCTCCCAACTGTCTTCTGTAACAGAGTTGGAAAAATTAGCAGGAACAAGGTCAGTACCAGCACATCATTCTCTTCCAGCAAACTGAGCTTCTACTGCTCAGAGATTAAAAGTATGTGGACTCTAGAGCCAGACATTCAGGATTCTTACTCTAGCCTCACTTCTTAGGAGCTGTATGACTTTGGCCAAGTTCCTTAAATTCCTTGTACTTCATTTTCCCTAATCAAGAAAGTGAGTTTCAACTGTATCTACTTCATAGTTTTGCCATGAACATTAAAACAGTTAAAATACTTCAAGCATGTAAAGGAGTGCCTATAAATACCAAGCACTATATCAGTGTTTGTTACTACTCTTATATACCTAAATGCTTTATAAATACCATTTTTAAAAAATAGAAAGTATACTTCCTGAGGTCTTCCTGAGAGCCATTACTGTTTCAAATTTCCCACTGGTTTTAGCTTTAGTGAGATTGAAAATTTCTACTAAGCATGTCCTCTTAAACCTGAAAGGAAATCAGGCACTCAGCATGTCAGCCAGGTCTTAGCTTTTGGTTATAGTTCCCACATCCCCAGATTATAATCTCAGCATGTCATAGAACAGAGCTCATGTTAAATATTTTTAGCTTCTCCTTTATCTGTGACTGTTCACCACTACCAGCTCACATCCATTCAGCATTACAGCAAAGCTTTTCTCTATGTTTTGAACTAATATTAATCCATAGAACCCAGAATCCTCTTCCATAGCGTTCTTGCAACTTCTGTTGTCTTAGTCTTCTCCAGAGAAATCACCAGGGAAATGCAGTTGTTTTTGTTTTTGTTTTATTTTTCTTTACAAAGTCTAATATAATCTAATGAGCCAGGCCCCTAAGAGGTAAGTTCTTCATACTCTACTGGAAATTCTATTTGTCATTACATATCTTAATGTCTAGAGAAGGCAGTGGCAACCCACTCCAGTACTCTTGCCTGGAAAATCCCATGGATGGAGGAGCCTGGTGGGCTGCAGTCCATGGGGTCGCTAAGAGTCAGATGTGACTGAGTGACTTCACTTTCACTTTTCACTTTCATGCATTGGAGAAGGAAATGGCAACCCACTTCAGTGTTCTTGCCTGGAGAATCCCAGGGACGGGAGAGACTGGTGGGCTGCCGTCTATGGGGTCGCACAGAGTCAGACACGACTGAAGTGACTTGGCAGCAGCAGCAGAAGCAGCATCTTAATGTCTGAGTCATAGAAGAGGATCAGTTCAACCAAGCATTACAAGGTACTCCCCACCTCTGCTCTCTTTATCACCTTGGTATCTTTCCACCAAAATGTGCCCCAAATGGCCTATGATTCCCATAGAAATGCATTTAAACTGCTTATATATAAGTGTGTGCAGTCAGAATATATGACAGAAAGAAGCTGCTTTCTTCTAAGAGATAGTGGTATAAAGTTCTTGAACTTAAAAATCCTCATGTGCTCCAGGAAATAATAACATGAGAGAGAAGGTCATATCATATCACTAGTATGTTCAACAGAGCCATTGAAACTCATCTTTATATCTAAAAGGCTAGAGTCATTGTATCATGTTGGACAAAATGTTTGTTCAGGTTTTTCCATAAGGTCTTACACAAAACATGAAGAAACTTTTTGCAATAACACCTAGTGAGATCTGAAGTAGGCTGTGTCTCTCTCATTAGTCTCAGCCTTGGGTAGTGCTATATACGAAATGCCAACAGAGTGAGGGAATCCACAGAAAAGAGTCAGGAACACGATCGATCCTCAGATGTCAGCTGAAGCCTCCCGGACTAATAAAGCAGAGCACTGTTACTGAGTCCAAGCTCATACTGCTCGCATGAATACATCAAGAGATGAGTTGTTGGAGCAAGAAATAGTAAGTTTATTTGGAAAACCAGCAGGCCAAGAAGATGGTAGACCAGTGTTCCAAAGACCCATCTGACCTGCATTATGATTCAAATTTCTGTTGTACTAAAGGAGGAGAGAGTAAAATCAAACACTTCCTGGTCCCCATCAGCCTCAGAGTGGGATGTGTTAATTTCTTCCCTGTAGTCATTCACAGGTGGGCCTAGTCAGGATGTTTCCTGTGAGCTAAACAAAGGTATTTTAGCTTAATCCTCCTCCTCAATCCTACGTGGGAAACAGGGTTCCCAGAGATGGGCCATTATGTCTAATCTAAGCTTATAGGCAAAACGTTTTAATGATTAACTTGCCATAGACTATAAATGTCCTTCCCTATTGTAGCACAAGTGTGTTCTTGAACTCAGAATTGCAGAGTTACAAGAGTCACATACAAGTTTCTGGGCATCTGGATCTCAGCCCCTTAGGTAATCACATAGCCTATGCTTAGTACTCAAATTTTAAAAATAAACTTGTTAAACATAAAATTGCCAAACCTATCATATGTGATCAAATTATTTGTATTGACTCATTTATGCTATGATTTGTAAAAATTTAGAGTGAAAAGTTTTATTATTGTCTGATAATTTTATTAAACTAGGAAATAAAATTTCTTCTTAGAAGATGCTCAGTGACTTTGAGTGTTTTGAGGGCAGCATGCCAAGCTTGATAAAAAGAGCATGGCATTGTTACCAAATCAGACTTGGGTCCACTTGCCCACATGCAGTAAAGCCAATCTACTGACACCAGGCTGTGTGGTAAAGGAATGTACACTATTTACTGCAGCTGCCAGGTAAAGAGAATGGGAACTCATAATCAAAAAGTCCCCAACTTTCCAATGGTTTTAAAAGCAGTGTGAGGGAGAGGGCTGCAGAAGGTATGATCATCTCATACACAATTCTTGGATTGGTTGGCATCAAGGTAAAGTTCCAAGTAATGTCAGTCTTCTGGTTTCAGCTGCTCTCCTGTTTATGTTCTTGTGGTCAGCAGTTTTCACCTGGTTGGAGTTGGCTTCTTGTAAAAACAATTTAGAAATATGTCATGTCTTTATGTATCTTTCAGGGAACTGGGAGTTTGGTGATTCTGCCACATGGTCAATTTATTCTAAATTGTTACCAGTTTCCCAGCCCAACAGCTATTCTTTTTTTCTATATCTTCACATTCCTAATCTTCAGCTCTGAAGCAGCATTAAGAGATGCAAGAGAGGCCCTAGAGACTAAAAGCAAATCATTTTTACTTTTTCTTCAAAGGACAGGGACACATCAGCTTGTACATGGTTTCTATCCCCTCTTTTCTTTGATACTCCTCGAGAACATGTTCAGGAAAAGAAAGGAAGTAAAGTTTTGGATAGAGAGATTAATCATAAACTCAGAAGAAGAACTTCTTTGGAGAGATTCAGCTTCATCACTGGCAACTCTGGGTAAAAGTCCCTAGGCTAGCTCTGTGAAATTTTGTGTCTTCTCTCTAACTAGTTTTAACTTAACTCAGTATGTTTGTGTACAAGTGACATTTCTTTTTCCCCAGAAAATCCTGTACACTATGATTGAGAACTGCAGAGATTAAAGGGGAGGGATGAGAGAATCACCTGGAGAGAAATAAATAACAAAGCACAGAAAATAGAAATGGGAATTGGCTAAAACACAGCTTTTGAAATCACTAAGAATAACAGTAGACATAAGACCAAGATTTAAAGATTTAGGAGGGAAGAATTTTGTTCTGTTGGCTCCCTGCCTCCCCCTCACTAGAAAGTAAGCCTCCTTTCAAGAAGAATCTTTGCTTGCTTGCTTCTTATAAAACCAATACCTAGAGCAGAGGCTAGTAATAGCTGGTACTTAATAAATATTTCATAAATAAATGAATCAAAGAGTAAAAGTAGCATAGAAAAAGTAGAATTTGAAAATTAGAAGATCAGTTTAGCTATGGACACAGAGAAGTCTGCTAAAAATGTCAGGTTGCTCACATATGCAATGCCCATTTATTCCTAAAGTAAATATTTACCAATTTGGGAAAAGCTATGCTGCTATGTAACAGTAACATCACACTCACATAACACCTTCTTGACTAGTTCCCAAACTAGCAGTGTGGCAAAACACAGATACAAACAATCAAATTGACAAAAGACAAGAAGTTGCCAAACAACAACTTCAAAATATTCGTTTTATCTGATGGTTTAGTCCTCACTGGATTGGAAACTTCTTATGGACAACAGTAGTATATCATCTGTCTTTGTTTCCTGGTGGTGCACAGTATCTGATTCAGAGAGCACACATTTATTAATGTAATTGAACTAAATCCTGAGAAACTTTCTCAGTAAAGCAGATATCATGCCAGATCAAATAGAGCTTGTCCTAATCTCTGCAAGTAAACGATGCACTGTTGTTACTTCATTAAATCTCCTCAAAATAGGTAACTCTTGGCAATTCCTCCTCTAGTTGGAAAGAACCATTGTACTGAAACTGAGTTGATTATTGAATGTCCATATACTTTTTTTCCACTTTTTTTTTTTTAAACTGGAGGATAATTGCTTTGCAGTATTGCATTAGTTTCTGCCATACAACAACATGAACCAGCCATAGATCATACCTGTGTGTCTTCCCTCTTGAACCTCTGTGGGAAGAGAGTAAATTAGTCAAGATGGCATATTCAGGGTCTCTTGCCCCATGTTTTGTAAATGATGACAATGGAACTGAGATCATTTGTAGCACTGCATATGTGCATCAGGAGGTCCTCACTTGGTCACAGGTTACTGTGTGAGGCACACCTAGCTCCACCCATAAAGCAGCGGGAATTAATGCTGTGTCATGGCTGTGATTGTTGGGTCAGACAGGAGAGGAGAGAAAATACATGAATTAGCATGAAAATTCCTGAAGTAGCATGAATACTACTACAGCTGCTGCATCAGCCAGGAGAGAAAACTGTTACGGCTGCTGTGTCAGCTAGGAGAGACGTTATGTGCGGTTATGCTGTGTCATGTCTTCTGCTATGGCTGCTGTGCCAGCTAGAAGAGAATAAACGTGTCTGCAGCTACTACGGCTCTTCACATGTGAACAGCAAACAACTGACGACACGAACAGAATGAAAAGCAATACAACCTCCCTCCCACCTTCCACATCATCCCACCCCTCTAAGTTGTCACAGAGCACTGGGTTTCAGCTCCCTGCATCATATAGCAAATTCCCACTATGTATCTATGTTACATATGGTAATATGCGTGTTTCAATGTTACTCTTTCAATTCGTCCCTCCATCTCCTTCCCCCACTGCATCTACAAGTCTACTTTCTACGTCTGCATCTCCAGTGCTGCCCTGTAAATAGATTCTTCCATGCTATCTTTCTAGATTACACATATATGCATTAATATACAATATATATTTCTCTCTTTCTGGCTTACTTCACTCTGTACAGTAGGCTCTAGGTTCATCTATCTCATTAGAACTGACTCAAATGTCTTTCTTTTTATGGCTGAGTAACATTCCATTTAATGTATGTACCATGATTTATTTATCCATTCATCTGTTGATAGACACCTAGGTTGCTTCCATGTCCTAGATATTGTAAATAGTGCTGCAATAAACATTGGGGTATTTGTGTCTTTTTCATTTATTGTTTTCTCAAGGTATATGCCCAGTAGTGGGATTGCTGGGTCATATGGTGGTTCTATTCCTAGTTTTTTTAAGGAATACACTTCCCTGGTGGCTCAGATGGTAAAGCATCTGCCTGTAATGAGGGAGACATGGGTTCTATCCCTGGGTCAGGAAGATCCTGTGGAGAAGGAAATGGCAACCTACTCCAGTACTCTTGCCTGGGAAACCCCATGGATGGAGGAGCCTGATAGGCTATAGTCCATGGGGTTGCAAAGAGTCAAACACAACTGAATGACCACTTTTTTTCTTTTTTCCTTTCTTGTTTAAGGAATCTCTATACTGACTGCAGCCATGAAATCAAAAGATGCTTACTTCTTGGAGGGAAAGTTATGACCAACCTAGAGAGCATATTCAAAAGCAGAGACATTACTTTGCCAACAAAGGTTCATCTAGTCAAGGCTATGGTTTTTCTTGTGGTCATGTATGGATGTGAGAGTTGGACTGTGAAGAAGGCTAAGCACCTAAGAATTGATGCTTTTGAACTGTGGTGTTGGAGAAGACTCTTGAGAGTCCCTTGGACTGCAAGGAGATCCAACCAGTCCATTCTGAAGGAGATCAGCCCTGGGATTTCTTTGGAAGGAATGATGCTACAGCTGAAACTCCAGTTCTTTGGCCACCTCATGTGAAGAGCTGACTCATTGGAAAAGACTCTGATGCTGGGAGGGATTGGGGGCAGGAGAAGAAGGGGACGACAGAGGATGAGATGGCTGGATGGCATCACTGACTCGATGGATGTGCGTCTGAGTGAACTCCGGGAGTTGGTGATGGACAGGGAGGCCTGGCGTGCTGTGATTCATGGGGTCGTAAAGAGTCGGACACGACTGAGCGACTGATCTGATCTGATACTGTCTTCCACAGTGGCTATATCAATTTACATTCCCACTTGCAATGCAAGAGGGTTCCCTTTTCTCCACACCCTCTACAGCATTTATTGTTTATAGACTTTTTGATGATGGCCATTCTGACTAGTGTGAGGTTGTATCTCATTGTAGTTTTGACTTGCATTTCTCTAATAAGGAGCAATGTTGAACATATTTTCATGTATTTGTTAGCCATCTGTATGCCTTCTTTGGAGAAATGTCTGTTTAGGTCTTTCGCCCACTTTCTGATTGGGTTGTTTGTTTTTTTGGTATTGAGTTGTATAAGCTGCTTGTATATTTTGGAGGTTAATCCTTAGTTGATTAATTTGCTATTATTTTTCTCTCATTCTCAGAGCTGTCTTTTCACCTTATTTATTATTTCCTTTTCAGTGCAAAAGCTTTTAAATTTATGTCCCACTTGTTTATTTTTGTTTTTATTTTCATTATTCTAGGAAGTGTGTCAGAGAGGATCATGCTGTGATTTATTCTTATGTTATCGTCTAGGAGCTTTATAGTTTCTGGCCTTACATTTGGGCTTTTCTGATAGCTTGGTTGGTAAAGAATCTGCCTACTATGGCAGGAGATTCCTGGGTTGGGAAGATCCACTGGAGAAGGGATAGACTACCTACTCCAGTATTTTCAGGCCCAGCTGGTAAAGATTCTGCCTGAAATGTGGGAGACGTGGGTTTGATCCCTGGGTTGGGAAGATTTAGTGTCCAAATACTTAAAAGAAATAAGACATAATAGTCTTCTCAATATATATCAAATGTAAATACATCCTCTAATTATTATAGATGGTAAATTATCCAATCCTTAATATCTGTAAATTTGTAAAGTGTGCTTTGATATTCATATCCTGTATCTCTCATGATAAATTGTTTATTTGCATACTTTTTTTTTTTCCCCTTCAGATTTGGGCTAAAGGAACTTCAAAACTTAGAATTTAAAAAGTATTAAAAATTATTTGGCCCAGTCCTTTCATTTTACAGATGTGAGGACAGAAATTCAGAGGAACTAATTCCTACAACTGAATGGAATGATTTTCCAAGGCCAGGTAGCTCACTATAATATGGCTTAGACTAGAATTCCAATCTTCTGAATCCCTAGTCCTGAGCTATAACTGACTCCAGGACTGAGTTAGCTCAGAGTTCTGAGCTCTCTTACTAAACTCCACCAAAAGAATATAAAGAAATTTATTTGATTTTTAAAAATGTTTACCATTCTATAATCCCAACATTTGAGGAATTCACTGCAAACCCATGTTGTTTGACAGTTTTCTGCCACCCACTTCCTGTCAGTCTCTCTCAGAGGATGAGAGTTCCTAGAGAGAAAGTGCATTCACATCTCTGTGATTCCATGAATTGGTTTAGAAAAGTGCCACTTCTAACACAGCACAGCTTCTGAACCACAGGGAAACTTCATTCTCTAGTCCCTTGGGCTTCAATCTGATTTGTGTTGAATAGTATTATCTGTATGAACCAACTGAGACAGGGAAAATGGGACGCCAGGAGGTACTGGCAGACATAAATATTTTAAGTAAAACAGTAACAGCGGGAACTGAGATAATATATAGAAACATGGGACCTGAAAGTGTTCTAATTCTTTCCTTTTAAAGATAAGTAAACCTTTCTAAAAAGATTATGGGCTAATAAGGATCACATAGATAAAAAGTGGTAAGAGTAAAATTGCAAATGAGAAACCATATATCCCATGCATTGCATCAAAAGTATTGTTTTCAATACATTTGTTAATGGTTTTCAAACTAGAACTTTGAAGGACTATTTCTGTCAAATGTGTAGACACTAGACAGATGTAGTTGACACTGAGATTTAAATTAACTAAATTAAATTACCAATTCTGGTCCTCAGTCATAGTAGCCACATTTCAGGTATCCACTAACCACAGGTGGCTCATGGCTCTTTATTGCGCAAATGAAGATGTAGAACTTTCCATCAGTGCAAAATGTTCTTTAGGACATTACAGGACTGAAGATCCTCTTTGCTGATGGTTGTGTTTTCATAGCAAATTAATTATTTCTGAAAGTTTCTTCAACTTAATATATTTGACTTTGGTATTTTAAAATATGTTTTAAATCATAATGTAAATACCACACAACTCCTTGCCTTTGTTTCTGCTCCTCTAGCAACATATTGACTCACCAAGGTGACATCACAAAATATGAATCCCTAGAGCTGGATGGATTATTAACTATATTTTCCATAAGTGACAAATATATAGTTCTTATTTACCACATCCATAAAAATGGGCATTAGTAGTACTTTAGAACCTGCCTGCCAATGCAAGAGACATACGAGATGTGGGTTCAGTCCCTGGGAAGATCCCATGGAGGAGGGTATGGCATCCCACTTCAATATCCCTGCCTGGACATGGGCACAGAAGCCAGGTGGGCTACCATCCATAAGGTCACAAAGAGCTGGACATGAATGAAGTGACTTAGCATGCACACATGCAGTACTCAATTTCAATAAAAATTTCAAAACATCTATTTTGAAATAATTATAGGTTCACAAGAAATCACAAATATATATTCAAGAAGGCCCTTCATACTCTTCATCTAGACTTCACAAGATTTAACATCTAGAATGCTACAGTACAATATTGAAACCAGGAAATTACCGTAATTCAAACTGTAGAATTTCTTCAGAATTTAGCAGTTAGACATGGATGTGTGTGTGTGTGTGTGTGTTTGTGTGTGTAGTTCTATATGATTTTATATATGTGTAGCTTAGTGTAGCCACCATCACAGGGATATTTAACTGTACCATAACAAGCCTCCCTTGTGTTATAGCCACATCTACTTCACCTTACCCTCTACCATTATTACCAAGTCCATGTTCATATTGCTTGTTGAAGGATAAACCCATAAATCAAGAGACAAGTTCTTGGGGCAAGGAACAGGGGCTTTATTTAGAAAGCCTGCATACTGAGTAGATGGTAGACCTTTGTCTCAACAAACCATCTTACCTGGGTTAGAATTAAGTCTCCTTTTATCCTAAAAGGAGAGGGGGTGTGGTTGGTTATTTCAAGCTTCCTGGTGTTCGAATCCTTTGTTCTTATAGCTGTCCACATGGGTTAGGTCACAATGTTCCTGTAAACCTCAATCAAGAAAAATTTTACTTTTTATTTTGAACTTTTTATCTCTGTATGAATGGAAATGTGTTACACCTTTAAAAGTCAGAGCCTTGAGAATGGACTATCAAGTATATTTCAGGTTAAAGCCAACATTCTTGTAGCAAAAGCAAAGGAATACAAATGTTAAAGTAAAATAAATGGATATGGTATTGAGTGAAATTTGCTCTTCCCTATTATACTGTGGCCATGAAGATCCATCATCATCTATGCAATCAGGTTATTTAACAAATGTTATATAAATGAAATCATGCAACTTTTGTTCATCATAGGCTTTTTACACTGAGCTTAATTTTCTTGAAGCTCATCTAAGTTGTGTGTATCAGTAGTTAAATTCTTATTATTGCTAAGAAATATTCCATGATATGAAGGTTCTACAGTTCACTGAATCATTCATTCACTGGAGAATATTATAGAAGTTTTCTGTTTTTGCCAATTAAAAATAAAATTTATATGAAATTTCACATGCAGGTTTCTACATGTTAAAAGCTTTCAGTTCTTTGAAAGAAAAGGCCAAGAGTACAAATCCTGGGTAATTGAGATCATTTTTAGTTTTATTACTGTTAAATCCTTTTCGTAACTTAATTTACAACTTCACATTCAAATAAGCAATGTATGAATCATTCAATTTTGATAAATCCTTACCAGCTTTTGGCTTTATCACTATTTTTAGCCATTCTGATGTTTGTATAATGATAACATATTATGAGTTTTATTTCTATTATTCTAAAGGCTAATAATAGTGAAGTTTTTTCCATATGTTTATTTGTCATCCACATATTTTCTTCAGTGAAATATTTGTTCATATCTTTTGCTTGCTTTCTAACTGCATTATTTGTTTTATTAATACTGAAATTACACATTCTTTACACATTATACATATGAATCCTGTGTTAAATGTGGGATTTGTGTTTTCTCCTAATCTGTAACTTTTTTTTTCTTTTAATCTCAGGATTTATTGCAAAGAAAGTGAAAGTGAAGTCGTTCAGTCTGGTCTGACTCTTTGCGACCCCATGGACTGTAGCCCACCACACTTCTCCGTTCATGGGATTTTCTAGGCAAGAGTGCTGGAGTGGGTTGCCATTTCCTTCTCCAGAGGATCTTCCCAACCCAGGGATCAAACCCAGGGAAGCTTATTGCAAAGAAAACCTTTAATTTTGATGCTTTCAATTTATCTATTTTTCCTTTTATGGATCATGCTTTTGATGTCAAGTGTAAGACATTTTGCCACACATGTTTTCTCTTACACTTTTTCTAAATGCCTTATGTTTTTAGTATTATGTTTTATATTTAATCCATTATGATTTTTGTATAAAGTGTCAGATCAATGTGTAGGTTAATTTTTGCCTTGAGTTGTCCAATTGCACCAGAACCACTTTTTGAAATAATTTTAGTTTATCTATTCTGTTACACTGATCTAAATCTTTCTTTTCAGCAGAACCACACTGCCTTGATTCCTCTAGACATAGAATAAGCCTTCATGTTTAGAAGAATGTTTCTTCTCACTTTATTTTCTTTTATTGTCTTTAAAAAAAATCTATCTTAAGGAATTTCCACAAAATTTAAAAAATAAATTTGTCTACATTTAGATCATTTTTATGTAGACATAAATTTGTCTACATTGAGATCATTTTTAGTTTTATTACTGTTAAATTCTTTTCTTAATTTACAACTTCACATTCAAATAAGCAATGTATGAATCATTCAATTTTGATAAATCCTTACCAGCTTGTTGATTTTCCTTAAAAGCTTGTTGATTTTCTGGTTGGAACTTTTGGTGGTGAGCACACTATAGTGCAGGAGAATAGTATAGCAAGGAGAGATAAGAAAGCCTTCTTAAGTGAACAATGCAAAGAAATAGAGAAAAACAATACAATGGGAAAGACTAAAAATCTCTTCAAAAAAATTAAAGAGAGATACCAAGGGAATATTTCATGCAAAGATGGTCATAATAAAGGGCAGAAATGATATGGATCTAACAGAAACATAAGACATTAAGAAGAGGTGGCAAAAATATAGAGAAGAACTGTACAAAAAAAGTCTTAATGACATGGATAACCACGATGGTATAATTATTTATCTAGAGCCAGACATTGTGGAGTGTGAAGTCAAGTGGGCCTTAAGAAGCATTACTATGAGCAAAGCTAGTGGAAGTGATGGAATTCCAGCTGAGCTATTTCAAATCTTAAAAGATGATGCTGTTAAAGTGCTGCTCTCAATATTCCAGCAAATTTGGAAAACTTAGCGGTGGCCACAGGACTGGAAAAGGTCAGTTTTCATTCCAGTCCAAAGTAGGGAAATGCCAAAGAATGTAAAAACTACTGCACAGTTGCTCTTACTTTGTATGTTAGCAAGGTAATGCTTAAAATCCTCCAAACTAGGCTTCAACAGTATGTGTAATGAGAAATTCCAGATGTACAAACTGGATCTAGAAAAGAAAGAGGAACCAGAGATCAAATTGTGAAAAAGCTGTTGATCATAGAAAAAGTGAAGGAATTCCAGAAAAACATCTACTTCTGCTTCATTGACTACACTAAATCATTTGACTATATACATTACAACAAACTATGGAAAATTCTTGAAGATATGGAAATACCAGACCATCTTACCTGCCTTCTGAGAAACCTGCATGCAGATAAAGGAGCAAAAGTTAGAACAGATCATGAAACAACTGACACAAATTGGGAAAGGACTACGTCAAGGCTGAATACTGTCACCCTGCTTATTTAACTTATATGCAGAGTGCATCATGCAAAATGCCAAGCTGAATGAAGCTCAAGTTGGAATCAAGATACCAGGAGAAACATGAATAACCTCAGATATGCAGATGACACCACTCTAATGGCAGAAAGGGAAGAGGAACTAAAGAGCCTCTAGATGAAGGTGAAAGAGGAGACTGAAAAATCTGGCTTAAAACTCAACATTAAAAAAACAAAGATCATGGCATTTGGTCCTATTATGTCACGGCAAATAGATGGAGAAAAAATGGAAACAGTGATAGATTTTATTTACTTAGGCTCTAAAATCACAGTGGATAGTGACTGCAGCCATGAAATCAAAAGACGCTTGCTCTTTAGAAGGAAAGCTATGACAAACACAGACAGCATATTAAAAAGCAGAAACATCACTTTGCCCACAAAGATCTGTATAGTCAAAGCTATAGTTTTGCTAGTATTCATGTATAGATGTGAGAACTTGACAATAAAGGAGGCTTAGCGCCCAAAAATATACGCTTTCAAACTGTGGTGCAAATAGTTGAGCAACTGAACAACAACATCAACACACTATAACGTAGAAAGTCAAAATATAATGCTGTACAAATAAAACATACAAAGTTATAAATGAAGACTGCTGTTTGTCAGTCGCTAAGTCCCGTTTCACTCTTTGTGACCCCATAGATTGCAGCTTGCCAGCCTTCTCTGTCCATCACTATCTACTAGAGTTTGCTCAAATTCATGTCAATTGAGTCGTGATGCTATCTAACCATCTCATCCTCTGCTGCACCCCCCTTTTGCCTTTAATCTTTCCCAGCATCAGGATCATTTCCAATGAGTTGCCTTTTCCCGTAGATGGCAAAAGTTTAGAGCTTTGGCTTCAGCATCAGTCCTTTCAATAAATATTCAAGGCTGATTTCCTTTAAGATTGACTGGTTTGATCTGCTTGCTGTCCAAGGGACTCTCAAGAGTCTTCCCCAGCACCACAGTTCGAAAACATCAGTTCTTTGGTGGTCAGCCTTCTTTATGGTCCAACTGTCACATCCATACATGAATACTGGAAAAGCTATAGCTTTGACTAAACAGGCCTTTGTTGGCAAAGTGATGTCTCTGCTTTTTAATATGCTGTCTAGGTTTATCATAATTTTCCTTCCAAGAAAGTAGCATCTTTTAATTTCATAGCTGCGGTCTCTATCCTCAGAGATTTTGGAGCCCAAGAAAACAAAATCTGTCACTGTTTCCTCTTCTATTTGCCATGAAGTGATGGGACTGGATGCCATGATCTTTGTTTTTTGAATGTTGTGTTTTAAGCCAGCTTTCTCCCTCTCCTCTTTCATCAAGAGGCTCTTTAGTTCCTCTTCTCTTTCTGCCATTAGAGTGGTATCATCTGCATATCTGAGTGTGTTGATATTTCTCCTGGCAATTTTGATTCCAGCTTGAGCTTCATCAAACCTGCCATTTTGCTTGATGTACTCTGCATATGAGTTAAATATAGTGAGAATATACAGCCTTGCCATACTCCTTTCCCAATTTTGAACAAGTCTGTTGTTCCACATCCACTTCTAATTGTTGTTTCTTGACCTCTATATAGGTTTCTCAGGAGACAGGTAGGTGGTCTGGTACTCACTTTTCTTAATAATTTTTCATTTTTTTTGTGTGATTCACACAGCCAAAGACTTTCCCATATTCAGTGAAGCAGATGTATAAATTTTTCTGGAATTCCCTTGCTTTGTCTATGATCCAATCTATGTTGGCAGTGATCTCTGGTTCCTCTACCTTTTCTAAATCCTGCTTTTACCTCTGGAAGTTTCCATTTCACGCACTGTTGAAACCTAGCTTGAAGGATTTTGAGGGTAACCTTTCTAAAATGTGAAATGAGCACAATTGTACAGTAGTTTGAACATTCTTTGGCATTGCCCTTCTTTGGGACTGGAGTGGAAACTGACCCTTTCCTATCTTGTGGCCCTTCCTGAGTTTTCCAAATTTGCTGACATATTGAGTGAAGCACTATCACAGCATTATCTTTTAGTATTTTTAGTAGCTCAGCTCTAATTCTATCACCTCCACTTCCTTTATTTTTAGTAATGCTTCCTAAGGCCCACTTGACTTTACACACCAGGTTTTCTGGCTCTAGGAGAGTGACTACACCATCGTACTTGAGTCATTAAGAATTTTTTTGTATAGTTTTTCTATGTATTGTTGCCAACATTTCTTAATCTCTTCTGCTTAGGTCCTTAAAATTTTCATCCTTTATTATTCACAACCTTTTATGAAATGTTCTCTTAATCTCTCCAATCTTCTTGAAGAGATCTCTAGTCTTTCCCATTCTATTTTTTCCCTCTATTTTTTGATCTATTCATTTAAATAGAGCTTCTCATCTTTCCTTGCTATTCTGTGAAACTCTCCATTGTGTTTCTTTCCGTTTTCCTTACTTTCCAATTCTCTTTTTCCTCAGCTATTTGAAAGACTCTTCAGACAACCACTTTGACTTCTTACATTCATTTTCCTTTGGGATGGTTTTGATCACTGCCTTCTGTACAGTGTTGCTAACTTCCATCCATAGTTCTTCAGGCACTCTGGCTACCAGATAGAGCTCCTTGAATCTATTTGTCACCTCCACTGAATAATCATAAGGGATTTGATTTAGATTATATGTGAGTGGCCTAGTGGTTTTCCCTTCTTTCTTTCAATTTAAAACTGAATTTTGCAATAAGGAGCTCATGATATGAGCTATAGTCAGCTCCAGGTCTTATTTTTGCTGACTATATAGAGCTTTCCATCATCATCTGCAAAGAATATAATCAATCTGATTTTGGTATTGACCATTTGATGATGTCCATGTGTAGAGTAGTCTTTTGTTTGCTGTAAGAGGTTGTTTGCTATAACCAGTATTTTCTCTTGACAAAACTATGTTAGCATTTACTCTGCTTCATAACCAAACTTACCGTTTACTCCAGGTATCTCTTGTCTTCCTATTTTTGTATTCCAATCTCCTATGAGGAAAAGGATATCTTGTTTTGGTGTTAGTTCTAGAAAGTCTTACAGGTCTTCATAGAACCAGCCAACTTCAACTTTTTCAATATCAGTTGTTGGGGCTCAGACTTGGATTTCTGTGATGTTGAATGGTTTGCCTTGAATATGAACCAAGCTCATTCTGCTGTTTTTGAGCTTGCCCTCAAGTACTGAATTTTAGACTCTTTTGTTGACTATGAGGGCTATTCCATTTCTTCTAAGGGATTCTTCCCTACACTAGTAGATATAATGATCATTTGAATTAAATTTTCTCATTCCCTTCCTTTTTAGGTCACTGATTCCTGAGATATTGACATTCACTCTTGCCATCTCGTGCTTCACCACTTCCAATTTACTCTGACTCATGGACCTAACATTCCAGGCTTGCAATATTGTTCTTATAGCGTGGGACTTTACTTTCATCACCAGACACATCCACGACTGAGCTTCATTTCCACATTGGTACAGTTGCTTCATTCTTTCTGGAGGTATTAGTAATTGCCCTCTGCTCTTCCCCAGTAGCATATTAGACACCTTCCAATGTGAGGTGCTCAGTTTCTAGTGTCATACCTTTTACCCTTTCATAATTTTCATGGGATTCTCATGGCTAGAATAGATTTATTCGCCATTTGCTCCTCCACGTAATGAAGGCACATCAATTGGAAAAAAGAAAAAAACCTCTGCAGCAACAGAGAAAAAAATCCCTATAGATCAGTTTAAGAACTGATGTCTTTACTCAGCTGTGTGTTTAAATCAATGGACATAATATGCCTTTTCTAGTATTTATGATTCCTTTGATTTTTTTCTTCAATATCTTATTATTTTCTATATATGAATTATATACAAGTGTTGTTAGATTTATCCCTCATATTTCATTATCTCTGGAACAATTTTAAATGGTTTTGGATCATTAACTTCAGTCTTCACTGGTCCATTGTAAATATATAGAAATGCAATTGATTTTTGTGTATTGATCTTGTATCTTATAACCACACTGAATTCACTTATCAGTCCTAGAACCTTTCTTGCAGATTCCTTGGAATTTTCAACATATAAATTATGTCATCTGAATATTTCTCCTTTCATCTCCATCAGTTTTCACTTTATCATAGAACAGTGTTACTGAGATAAAATGCAATGCCACAAAACTCAGCTGCTTAAGTGTACAATTGAATAATTTTAATATATCTTAGTTGTGTAAATATAATCATAATCAATCACAGAAGACATTCATCACCCTAAAAGAAAATCAGTTCTTATTAGAGATCATGCCACCCAATCCTCCGTGAACCTCTAATATACTTTTATATCTCCGTAGCTTTGTATTTTAGAAATTTTATATGAATGGAATTGTTCAAGATATGGTCTTTTATGACTGACTTTATTTAATTAGCATAATGTTTCAAGGTTTGCGTATTTTAAAGTAGGTAACTATTCATTCTTTTATAATTGATAATTATGTGGCTATCCTGTTATAATTATTCCTTCACTAGATGTTAAACATCTGAATATATCCACATTTTTGCTATTATGAATAATGCTGCTATGAACAATTGTATACATGGATTTCTATATGCCTATATTTTAAGTCTTGTATGTATACCTAGAAATGGGACCCTTGAGTCATTTGATAATTCTGTATCAATACTTTATGAAGTTTACAGACCTTTTTTACAAAGTGCTGATAGTATTTTACATTCTCACCAGAAGTGTAAGAGATTTCTTATTTTTCCACATATACACCAACACTAGTTATTTTTTCATTCTGATTATGTTAGTTTGTGTGAAGTGGAATCACATTGTGGATTTTATTAGCATTTCCTTCATAGATAATTATCTTCTGTAGCTTTTCATGAGTATATTGTCTTTTTATTGTTTTTACAAGTCAAATGAGATGCAATTGACATTTTATTGTATACATTTGTTATTTTTTATAAAACTTAATTGAGTATAATTGACATATTACATTATGTACGTTTAAGGTGTACATTGTAATGATTTAATGCATGTATATATTGCTTATTATTTACCACAATAAGGTCAGTTAATACATCTTACATCTCACAAATTATCATTTTTTTTCTTTATTGTTGGTGTAGTGAGAACCTTTGCAATCTAGTTTCATAAGAATATTCAAGTGTACAATACAAGACTGTGAACTATAGTCGCCATTCTATACATTCAATCCCTGAATTTTCTTATCACTAGAAGTTTGTACCCTTTGACAAATATATCCTTATTATCCCCAATTCCCCAGTCGCAACCCTAGTAAACAATATATAATCTCTGCCTTTATGGATTCTACATATACATGAAATCATATATTATTTGTCTTTCTCTGTTTCATTTCACTTAGCATAGTGACCACAGTGTTCTCTTTTCTTTTGAGTTATAACATTCCGTTGTGTGTGTGTGTGTATAGCATTTTTTAAACCATTTATTTGTCCATGCATGCTTAAGTGTTTTTTTCCATACCTTAGCTATCATAACTAGTACTTCAGTGAACATGAGGGTGCACATCTCACTTCAAGATAGTGAATTCATTTCCTTTGTATTTATAAACAGATGTGGAAATACTGCTAATTCAATTTTCAGTTTTTTGAGGAAACTCCATGCCATTTTCCATAGAGGCCAGACTAATTTATATTCTCACAAAAAATGCAAAAGGGCTCAGTTTGCCCCACGTCTCTGCCACTACTTGTTAGCTCTTATCTTTTTGATAATAACTGATCTAACAGGTTTGAGGAGATATTGTGATTTGGGATCACTTCTCCCTGATGACTGGCAATGTTGAGCACATTTTCATTTACTTCCTGGTCATTTGTAGGTTTTCTTCAGGGGAGTATCGTTTCAGGTCCTTTGCTCATTTTAAAAAATCAAATTATTTACTGTTTGAGTTTTGAAATTGAGTTGCATGTGTTCCTCATGTACTTTTGATATTAACCCCTTATCAGTTATATTATTTGCAAATATTTTCTTTCACTTTTTTGTTGATGGTTTCCTTTGCTGTGCAGATTTTTTTTTTTTTTTTCAGTTTGATAGAGTTCCACTTATCTATTTTCGTTTGTACTGCTTTTAGTTTTGGTGTCCATTTGAAAAAATATATATATATCATTACTAAGACTGATATGAAGGAACTTTTTGCCAACATTTTTCTTTTTTTGGGAGTTTTATAGGTTCAACTCTTACATTCAAGTTTTTCATCTAATTTAGTTAATTCTTATGTGTGGTGTTAGATAGTAGTCCAGTTTCTTTCTTTCTTTTTTTTTTTTTTTTTTTGATGTGATGGTTCAGTTTTTCCAAGATCACTTATTGAAGAGACTGTCCATTCCCCATTGTGTATTCTTGGGTCCTTTGTTACAGGTTAATTGACCATATATGCATGGGTTTATTTCTGGGCTCTCTATTCTGTTCCATTGATCTATGTGTCTGTTTTTATGGCAATACCATACCATTTTTGATTACAGTGTAACTTTGTAATATACTTTGAAATCAGAGAGTATGATGCCTCCAGCTTTATTTTCTTTTTTCAAGACTAAATCGGTTATTTGCTTTGTTTGTCTCTCTCTCTCTTTTTTTTTTTTTTGTTCCATGCAAATTTTAGGACTCTGTTCTATATTTGTGAAAATTGACATTTGAATATTGATATTAACTGCATTGAATCTGTATATTGCTTTGAGTAGTATAGACACTTAACAATATTAATTCTTCCAATCCATTAACACAGAATATATTTGCTTTGTTTGAATATATGCATTTATTTGATTCTTCTTCAATTTGTTTTATTAGTATCTAATAGATTTCAATGTTACAGAACTTTCACTTCCTTGGTTAAATGTATTTATTCCTATTTTTTATATGTGATTATAATTTAGTTTTTCTTAATTTCTCTTTCTAATATTTTGTAATTAGTTCATAGGAATGCAACAGACTTTTATATATTGATTTAGTATCATGCAAATTTTGAATTCCTTTATTAGTTCTAGTAGTTTTTTTTTTTACATTCTCCGTTTCTAATAATTTGTTCCAGTGTATTCAAGTTATTGTCTGATTTAATTTCTTTATCCCAATACAGATTAATACAGCTTCTCTTTTTTGCTATTGCCTAACAAAATTCTGTGTTAAAAGACCAGCAATACTACTACAGCATAATGTCTGATAAAATTCTTTAACAAATCAATTAAAAGAATAGGGAATGAGTATGTATTTACACTGTATTTAGTAATTATATAATAGCCATTACCATGTTTTGATTTTTTCTTGTAAATTCACATTATTGTCTGGGTTCTTATGCCTTTATTCTGAAAACAATTCCTTTAGAATTTCAAGTTAGTTCTTTAAGCAAAAAATTCTCCAAATTTTGTTTATATGAGAATATTTCATTTTATAATTTCTTTATATTATAATTTGAAATAAAATTTTGCTGGATATAAAATTCTTGTTGACAATATTTCAGCATTTTGAACATGTCATACTGACAGTATAACATATGTCATACTGTCATACTGGCTTCCATTGTTTGTGATAATTCATCATTGTTAATATTACTGGTGTTACCATAAGGGCGATGTCATTTTCCTCTTGCTTTGACTTGTGTCTGTCATTGGCTGTCAAAACCTTTACTATGGTAACCCTGATGTGGATATTTTTGTATTTGTACTATTTGCATTTTATTGGTAGGTTAATGTTTTCCATTAAATTTTGGAATATTAATTTCTTATTTCTTCAATATATTTATTTTATTCTGTTAATCCTATTGCATATATAGTGATGTTGTTAGTGATATAACATTTTTATCTTAGACTGTGTTCTTTTGTCTTTATTTTCTATTGAATCATTCTTAGTATTTTACAATCATTATGAATCTATTTTCAGTGAATTAGTTTTTGGTTACTGTACTTTTCAACTCTAGAAATTCAGCTTTTTTTAAAAAAATTCTTTTTTTTTACAATTTTATTTTATTTTTAAACTTTACAATATTGTATTAGTTTTGCCAAATATCAAAATGAATCCGCCACAGGTATACCTGTGTTCCCCATCCTGAACCCTCCTCCCTCCTCCCTCCCCATACCCTCCCTCTGGATCGTCCCAGTGCACCAGCCCGAAGCAGCTATTCTTTCTTTGGTAGGACATTGTTATTATCTTTCCTTTGATGTTTTTAAAGCATAACGTCTCTTAGTTCTTTGAAGATATTTAAAACAGCTGCTTTGAAACTCTGCTTGTTTAGTAAAACAGTTGGAGCCCAAAATATTTTCTGTTTACCCCTCCCCTAATGTAAGTCACGTTTTTTTCCTTTGTATGTATGTTTTTGTTGTTTTTAAAAGTAAGATAATTTAGATAACATAGCAAATCCACATACTGTTTAACAGAGCTTCTTGTAGTTTTTATTCACTTATGACTTTACTGGACTATTAGAGTGAGATATAGTCCACCCTGATGCTAGGAAAGATTGAGGAGAAGGGGACAACAGAGGATAAGGTGGTTGGATGGCATCACTGACTCGAAGGCCATGAGTTTGAGCAAGCTCTGAGAGTTGGTGATGGACAGGGAAGCCTGGTTTGCTTCAGTCCATGGGGTTACAAAGAGGCAGACATGACTGGACGACTGAACTGAACTGATAGTCCACTCACACAAGTTGAAGTCTAATGCTACTGTACAGAAGGTATGGCCTTTAACATTTCCACAATAATTCTTGAATGACATTGGTTTTAGCAGGACACTCTCAGACTGTTTCCTTGTCTGATCTCTGTATTAATCTGTCTTTTATCATATCATACCAAATTACTAGGCTCCAGTAATTGCTGGCTGAATTCACTATTGCTTCAACAAACCCTGCCTGGGGACAATTTGCTCAAACGTCTGCTCAAATTACATTCAGAGTTTTTTTTCAGAAGTTCTATGATTCATCTCTGTGATTTGCTCTGAACTTGGGGTTGGAGGTGGGGGGCTTTTCTTACCTGTGCATTTCTCTGATTCTCTCTAGTAAAACTGTTGACCTACAATTTGTAAATTATAAACTTTTTTTTATTTTTATTTTTTGGAAGTGTCTATTAAACAAAGAGTTGATTTGTTAATATGCATGATTAATACAAACTATGAAGTGCTAAGAAATTTTAATACCTAAGTCATAGCAAGCAGGTGGCAATTCAACATCCAGGGTCAATAGAAAACTTGAGGGGGCTGCAACAGATTAGACTCCCATGGTGGAGGACACATTTTCAGAGGTGAAGTGGGTGCAGGTATAACAGCTTTTCAAGTCCCCTCTCACCACAGAGGATCAGTAGCAGCACTCCATTCAAGGAAAAGTGTGCTCTCTGGCACTCTTCAGGCAGGACGAAACTCAAAATCTAGTGGATTGAAGGGGAGGGATTTTTCTTTTTCTGGATAAGTGTTAACTGTGGTAGTCACTGAGCTTTTTGCTTAATGACCTTCCCAGTCATGTTTTTGGTAGAGAAGGTTGTGTTTCTATCTGAGTGGTTCACTAGTCTTTCTTGACTTTTCTGAGACTGACAGTTTCCAGTGCCTTTCTGGCAGCTCTGGGTAAGGTGGGTGGAGCATTAACATTTTACCAATATATGGTGTTGAAACCTAAGGTCTCCCCTCTAAAGTTTTACAGAAGGCTCAGACCCCAGCTTCACCTTGTAAATTGTAAGTAGAGTTACCAATCACTTACAGTTCACATCTTTACCATTTTTAAGAGTGCTCTTTAACCTTAATTTCCTCACATTCTGTTTCAAATAAAGTCAGGGTTTTTGCAGGTAATTTTGGAGCTATATCTATTCTTATGGCCTCCTTTTTCTCTTGTGACAAACATCAGATTACTTTCTGGAACTGGGAATAGGGACAGTAACTCACCTTTCTTGGGGTGACACTAGGCTGATGATACAGTCTCCAGTGCAGAGATCCCAACCATTTTTGGCACTAGGGATTGATTTAATGGAAGATATTTTTTCTGTATCAGGGGTGGGAGGATAATTTGGGGATGACTAAGTGCATTACATTTACTGTGCACTTTATTTCTAATCTAATGTCACTGATGATCTGACAGGAGGTACTGGCCCATGGCCTGGAGGTTGGGGACCCCTGCTCTAGTGTTCTTGATTTTTTTTCACCTTGCAAGTGAAAGTCTAACTTGCAAGTAAATTGGGCCAATGCTCAACAAGGCCCCAGTATTTTAGGCTTGTCTAGACTAGGGTTGATTCTCTGTTCTATGAGTGGGTTGCTGTGGAATTCAGTTGTTTTATTCAGTATATCAGATAATAAACATTTTATAATGTACAACTTAAGTTGTATAGTAATTTTACCCAGTGTTTAGTTTAGTTTAGGTTAGTCAAGAGTTTAGTCTCTGCCAGTAGTAAACAAACCTACTTTTCATTTAAAGAATGTTTTTCTTACCAAATATGACATACATATACTTCTAAGTCCAGTAGGATTTAATGGAGTTTCTTCTAATAGCACTGAAATAATAGGCCTAATACAAATACAGTCGTAGGACACCTTATACTGCAACCCAGACATTTTATAAGTCAAATTAATATCTATCCCATTATCAATATTGTTTATTTAGACACTTTTACAATAATATTAAGCTCTGAAATTTAATGTCTTTACTGTAAGGTCTATAGATGACTGTCTCTCATACCTAGATATATTCTACACATCTCACATAATATAAATTTTCCCATAGTTCTCTGTGTTATTTGCATTTTTCTTAGAATTCAACTATTAAACATGCCTTATTTTTTACAGTTAAAAGATATTGTTGTTGTTCAGCCACTAATTAGTGTCCAACACTTTGTGACCCCATGAACACATGCCAGGCTTGACGTACTCCTTTCCCTATTTGGAACCAGTCTGGTGTTCCATGTCCAGTTCTAACTGTTGCTTCCTGACTGCATACAGGTTTCTCAAGAGGCAGATCAAGTGGTCTGGTATTCCCATCTCTTTCAGAATTCTCCACAGTTTATTGTGATCCACACAGTCAAAGGCTTTGGCATAGACAATAAAGCAGAAGTAGATGATTTTCTGGAACTCTTTTCCTTTTTTGATGATCCAGCAGATGTTGGCAATTTGATCTCTGGTTCCTCTGCCTTTTTTAAAACCAGCTTGAACATCTGGAAGTTCACGGTTCACGTACTGCTGAAGCCTGGCTTGGAGAATTTTGAGCATTATTTTACTCACGTGTGAGATGAGTGCAATTGTGCGGTAGTTTGAGCATTCTTTGGCATTGCCTTTCTTTGGGATTGGAATGAAAACTGACCTTTTCCAGTCCTGTGGCCACTGCTGAGTTTTTCACATTTGCTGGCATATTGAGTGCAGCATTTTCACAGCATCATCTTTCAGGATCTGAAATAGCTCAACTGGAATTCCATCACCTCCACTAGCTTTGTTCATAGTGATACTTTCTAAGGACAACTTGACTTCACATTCCAGGATGTCTGGCTCTAGGTCAGTGACAACACCACCGTGATTATCTTTGTTTTGAAGATCTTTTTTGTACAGTTCTTCTGTGTATTCTTGCCACCTCTTCTTAATATCTTCTGCTTCTGTTAGGTCCATACCATTTCTGTCCTTTATTGAGCCCATCTTTGCATGAAATAATCCCTTGGTATCTCTAATTTTCTTGAAGAGATCTCTAGTCTTTCCCATTCTGTTGTTTTCCTCTATTTCTTTCCTTGATCACTGAGGACAGCTTTCTTATCTCTCCTTTCTATTCTTTGGAACTCTGCATTCAGATGCTTATATCTTTCCTTTTCTCCTTTGCTTTTCACTTCTCTTCTTTTCACAGGTATTTGGAAGGCCTCCCCAGAGAGCCATTTTGCTTTTTTTCATTTCTTTTCCATGGGGATGGTCTTGATCCCTGTCTCCTGTACAATGTCACGATCCTCCGTCCATAGTTCCTCAGGCACTCTATCATATCTAGTCCCTTAAATCTATTTCTCACTTCCACTGTATAATCATAAGGGATTTTAGTTAGGTCATACCTGAATGGTGTAGTGGTTTCCCCATTTGCTTCAGTTTAAGTCTGAATTTGGCAAAAAGGAGTTCGTGAATTGAGCCACAGTCAGCTCCTGGTCTTGTTTTTGCTGACTGTATAGACCTTCTCCATCTTTGGCTGTAAAGAATATAATCGATCTGATTTCGGTGTTGACCATCTGGTGATGTCCATGTGTAGAGTCTTCTCTTGTGTTGTTGAAAGAGGGTGTTTTCTATGACCAGTGCGTTCCCTTGGCAAAACTCTATTAGCTTCTGCCCTGCTTCATTCTGTATTCCAAGGCTAAAGTTGCCTGTTACCCCAGGTGTTTCTTGACGTCCTACTTTTGCATTCAAGTCTTCTATAATGAAAAGCGTATCTTTTTTGGGTGTTAGTTCTAAAAGGTCTTGTAGGTCTTCATAGAACCATTCAACTTCAGCTTCTTCAGCATTACTGGTTGGGGCATAGACTTGGATTACTGTGATATTGAATGGTTTGCCTTGGAAACGAACAGAGATCATTCTGTCGTTTTTGAGATTGCATCCAAGTATTGCATTTCAGACTCTTTTGTTAACCATGAAGGCTACTCCATTTCTTCTGAGGGATTCCTGCCCACAGTAGTAGATATAATGGTCATCTGAGTTAAAGTCACCCATTCCGGTCCATTTTAGTTTGCTGATTCCTAGAATGTTGACGTTCACTCTTGCCATCTCCTGTTTGACCACTTCCAATTTGCCTTGATTCATGGACCTGACATTCCAGGTTCCTATGCAATATTATTCTTTACAGCATCGGACCTTGCTTCTATCACCAGTCACATCCACAACTGTGTATTGTTTTTGCTTTGTCTCCATCCCTTCATTCTTTCTGGAATTATTTCTCCACTGATCTCCAGGAGCATCTTGCACACCTACCGACCTGCGGAGTTGCTTTTTCAGTATCCTATCATTTTGCCTTTTCATACTGTTCATGGGGTTCTCAAGGCAAGAATACTGAAGTGGTTTGCCATTCCCTTCTCCAGGGGACCACTTCCAATCAAGGCAAATTGGAAGTGGTCAAACAAGAGATGGCAAGAGTGAATGTCGACATTCTAGGAATCAGCGAACTGAAATGGACTGGAATGGATGAATTTAACACAGATGACCATTATATCTACTACTGTGGGCAGGAATCCCTCAGAAGAAATGGAGTAGCCTTCATGGTTAACAATAGAGTCTGAAATGCAGTACTTGGATGCAATCTCAAAAACGACAGAAAGATCTCTCTTCGTTTCCAAGGCAAACCATTCAATATCACAGTAATCCAAGTCTATGCCCCAACCAGTAATGCTGAAGAAGCCGAAGTTGAACAGTTCTATGAACACCTACAAGACCATTTAGAACTAACACCCAAAAAAGATGTCCTTTTCATTATAGGGGACTTGAATGAAAAAGTAGGAAGTCAAGACACACCTGAAGTAACAGGCAAATTTGGCCTTGGAATACGGAATGAAGCAGGGCAAAGACTAATGGAGTTTTGCCAAGAGAACGCACTAATCATAGAAAACACCCTCTTCCAACAACACAAGAGAAGACTCTATAGATGGACATCACCAGATGGTCAACATCAAAATCAGATTGATTATATTTTTGCAGCCAAGTCAGCAAAAACAAGACCAAGAGCTGACTGTGGCTCAGACCATGAAGTCCTTATTGCAAAATTCAGACTTAAATTGAAGAAAGTAGGGAAAACCACTAGACTATTCAGGTATGACCTAAATCAAATCCTTTATGATTATACAGTGGAAGTAAGAAATAGATTTTAAGGGCCTAGATCTGATAGATAGAGTGTCTATTGAACTATGGAATGAGGTTCGTGACATTGTACAGGAGACAGGGATCAAGATCATCCCCATGAAAAAGAAATGCAAAAAAGCAAAATGGCTGTCTGGGGAGGCCTTACAAATAGCTGTGAAAAGAAGAGAAGCAAAAAGCAAAGGAGAAAAGGAAATATATAAACATCTGAATGCAGAGTTCCAAAGAAAAGCAAGAAGAGATAAGTAAGCCTTCTTCAGCGATCAATGCAAAGAAATAGAGGAAAACAACAGAATGGGAAAGACCAGAGATCTCTTCAGGAATATCAGAGATACCAAAGGAATATTTCATGCAAAGATGGGCTTGATAAAGGACAGAAATGGTATGGACCTAACAGAAGCAGAAGATATTAAGAACAGATGGCAAGAATACACAGAAGAACTGTACAAAAAAGATCTTCACGACCCAGATAATCATGATGGTGTGATCACTGACCTAGAGCCAGACATCCTGGGATGTGAAGTCAAGTGGGCCTTAGAAAGCATCACTACAAACAAAGCTAGTGAAGGTGATAGAATTCCAGTGGAGGTATTCCAAATCCTGAAAGATGATGCTGTGAAAGTGCTGCACTCAATATGCCAGCAAATTTGGAAAACTCAGCAGTGGCCACAGGACTGGAAAAGGTCAGTTTCCATCCCAATCCCAAAGAAAGTCAATGCCAAAGAATGCTCAAACTACCACACAATTGCACTCATCTCACACACTAGTAAAGTAATGCTCAAAATTCTCCAAGCCAGGCTTCAGCAATATGTGAACCGTGAACTTCCAGATGTTCAAGCTGGTTTTAGAAAAGGCAGAGGAACTAGAGATCAAATTGCCAATATCCACTGGATCATGGAAAAAGGAAGAGAGTTCCAGAAAAACATCTATTTCTGCTTTATTGACTATGCTAAAGCCTTTGACTATGTGGATCACAATAAACCATGGAAAATTCTAAAAGAGATGGGAATACCAGACCACCTGAAATGCCTCTTGAGAAATTTGTATGCAGTCAGGAAGCAACAGTTAGAACTGGACATGGAATAACAGACTGATTCCAAATAGGAAAAGGAGTATGTCAAGGCTGTATATTGTTACTCTGTTTATTTAACTTATATCCGGAGTACATCATGAGAAAAGCTGGACTGGAAAAACACAAGCTGGAATCCAGACTGCCGGGAGAAATATCAATAACCTCAGATATGGAGATGACACCACCCTTATGGCAGAAAGTGAAGAGGAACTCAAAAGCCTCTTGATGAAAGTGAAAGTGGAGAGTGAAAAAGTTGGCTTAAAGCTCAACATTCAGAAAACGAAGATCATAGCATCCGGTCCCATCACTGCATGGGAAATAGATGGGGAAACAGTGGAAACAGTGTCAGACTTTATTTTTCTGGGCTCCAAAATCACTGCAGATGGTGACTGCAGCCATGAAATTAAAAGACGCTTCCTCCTTGGAAGGAAAAGTTATGACCAACCCAGATAGCATATTCAAAAGCAGAGACATTACTTTGCCAACAAAGGTCCGTCTAGTCAAGGCTATGGTTTTTCCTGTGGTCATGTATGGATGTGAGAGTTGGACTGTGAAGAAAGCTGAGCGCCGAAGAATTGATGCTTTTGAACTGTGGTGTTGGAGAAGAGTCTGAGAGTCCCTTGGACTGCAAGGAGATCTAACCAGTCCATTCTGAAGGAGATCAGCCCTGGGATTTCTTTGGAAAGAATGATGCTAATGCTGAAACTCCAGTACTTTGGCCACCTCATGCGAAGAGTTGACTCATTGGAAAAGACTCTGATGCTGGGAGGGATTGGGGGCAGGAGGAGAAGGGGACGACAGAGGATGAGATGGCTGGATGGCATCACTGACGCGATGGACGTGAGTCTGAGCGAACTCCGGGAGTTGGTGATGGTCAGGGAGGCCTGGCGTGCTGTGATTCATGGGGTTGCAAAGAGTTGGACATGACTGAGTGACTGATCTGGTCTGATCTGATCTCCAGTGAACCACATTCTTGCAGATCTCTCCACCATGACCCGCCCTTCTTGGGTGGCCCCACATGGCATGGCTTAGTTTTACTGAGTTAGACAAGGCTATGGTCCATGTGATTAGATTGACTAGTTTTCTGTGATTAGGGTTTGTGTGTCTGCCCTCTGATGCCTCTTGCAACACCTACCATCTTACTTGGGTTTCTCTTTCTCTTGTTTTTTTTTTTTTCCTAGAAGGTTGCATATCTCCAGTTCATTTAGTTGTTGTTTTCATATCTGTCATTACTGATATTTCTGCTGGCATCTTGATTCCAGCTTGTGATGCATCCAACCCAGCATTTCACATGATATATTCTGCATATAAGTTAAATGAACAGGGTGACACTATACAGCCTTGACACACTCCTTTCCCAATTTTGAAACACTCCTATTCCATGTTCAGTTCCAACGTTGTTTTTTGACATAATAATAATAGATCTTATGGGGGAAAAAAATCCCAGGAAAGTTTAAATGGGTAAATACTTTAAAGAATAAAACTTGAGCTTAGACATTTTCTGAAAGAATTAAAAAATGGAATTTCTAAGTAACATACTTAAGTATTTCAAGTATAACTAGTATATTATAATTATATTATATTATATTATAATTTTATATTATAGTATAATTTTCTTATATTCTTATATTATAATTTTCTTTAAAGATTACAACTTTTTTGGATGGTGGTTTTCAGTTCAGATAATTATAACTGACATCAGCAAAATTCAAAACTGAGGTAAGAACAAAAGAAGAAAATGAATATAGTTGAATAACAGTGAAAAATTTTATGCATAATACATACAAGTAAGATAAATCAAAAGCAAGTTATTTCATGTTGGATGTTGGAGTAAGCATAAATTTAGCACACTGTTGACAGAAATTTTAATAAAGTTGTAGATACTTTCAGTGATAAATGGTATACTTTTTATTTGATGAGTTAATTTTAAAACTTAAACATTAATATCCCCAAATATACTGATATTTTTCTGGAATACTATATATGTAACATCTTTTATTTATTTCATATAAACATGCTCTTTGTGTCATGGGTAATATAAAAAGGACCAACAGCCTCTATAACTAAATAAATATAATGCATAATAATTTGGATTTTAATTATATATGAAAGGGATCATTGTTTAACATAGCAAACATCTTGTTTACATAAGCATTTACATTTAATCTGAGATGGAAAATGTTTAAAAAAGCATCATCTATCCAAATGTTCATTATGTCTATTAACTCTAATACTTTAGAGACTTAGAGAATATTAAATAGAAAACACCTGCCTGAATAATGCTACTTTCAATTATCACAGTTTAATAACATTCAAGGCATACATTTTTGCATAATGATTTGAGATTATCAGAAAGTTCAACATATGCTCCAAAAACTACTTTGAGTCCAATTAAAATAATAATCCAATCATCTCCCATATGTTTATTTACTGCCTAATATGTGCTTACTGCATACACACCCTTTTTTGTTTGCAGTATAGATAAAACAGACAAATATTCCTGTTCTTGTTTGATTGCATAGTATGTATGTTTTGGATAGGGTTATATAGATAATAAACAGAAAATAAATTACGTAGCATGTTAGATATTGATTCAATTATGGCAATAAATATCAGCAAATGTGATAGGCGTATTCTGGAAGATCATTTCAAATTTTAAACAGGGTAGTCAGAAAAATCTCACTGGTAAGCAGATACATGAAGAAAGTAAAGAGACAATTTGTAAGAATGATTGGGGAAAAGTGCTCCAGGTAAAAGGACCAGCAAGTGTAAAGATTCAAGACTACAGATAATATTCTAAAGGAAAAGAAAAGCAGATATGACTGGAGATGAATGGAATGGAAGTGCTCATGTGATGATCACGGGATCAGAAAGTTAATGATATGCTACATCGTGCAGTTTAATGTAGACAATTTAAGAAAATCCTAGGATCTAAAAGAACAGAGAACTACCATTTCCTACTCACTGCCCTGCTCACAAAGCCGGAGGGTCACTCTGAGAGTAGGGAGGGACTATTTCCAATACCAGTTTCAGATATATGACTCAGATTATTTTGCAAATCATTAAGGTAGGGGAAAGGGATGGTATGGGGAGGGAGGTGGGAGGGGGGTTCAGGATTGGGAACACGTGTACACCCGTCACGGATTCATGTTGATGTGTGGCAAAACCAATACAATTGAAAAAAAAAAAAGAACAGAGCAACAAATCTGTTCTCTTAAATTCTGACTTTTCTACAGCAGAGTTTAAAGGGACTTACACCTGAAGACTCTTTTAAAACAATAGATTTTAGAGGTAACCAAATAAGAAACAGGTAGTTCCACATGGGTAAGGAGCTAAATCATAGGTCAGTTAATTTTTCAGAAATAACCAGGAAAACTGACACTAAGGAAAACCAGATCATAAAAGACCCTAAGACAGGACTCAAAAGCAACAAAGGGAAAATATTAAATTAATATTAAATTGTTTAATTAAAAATTATGTTGCCCTAAAGCAACAAAGACAAAAATATTTTTTCACACAGTGAAAAGATCATGAAAGGAATTTAAATGTAACCTTAGAAAATAGTCACCCAATTCAAAAATAAGCAGTAAAGTAAAAGAAGAGAATAGAAAGACATGGGGAAACAGTGGAAACAGTGATTGAATTTATTTTTCTGGGCTCCAAAATCACTGTAGATGGTGATTGCAGCCATGAAATTAAAAGATGCTTACTCCTTGGAAGGAAAGTTATGACCAACCTAGACAGCATTTTAAAAAACAGAAACATTACTTTCCCAACAAAGGTCCGTCTAGTCAAGGCTATAGTTTTCCCAGTGGTCATGTATGGATGTGAGAGCTCGATTATAAAGAAAGGTAAGTGCCGAAGAATTGATGCTTTTGAACTGTGGTGTTGGAGAAGACTCTTGAGAGTCCCTTAGACTGCAAGGTGATCCAACCAGTCCATTCTAAAGGAGATCAGTCCTGGGTGTTCACTGGAAGGGCTGATGTTGAAGGTGAAACCCCAATACTTTGGCCACCTGCTATGAAGAGCTGACTCATTTGAAATGACCCTGATGCTGGGAAGGATTGGGAGCAAGAGGAGAAGGGGACAGCAGAGGATGAGATGGTTGGATGGCATCACCAACTTGATGGACATGGGTTTGGGTGGACTCCGGGAGTTGGTAATGGACAGGGAGGCCTGGTGTGCTGTGGTCAGGTAGGAAGGGAAAAGATCCAGATACATATTGTTAAAAGGAAACATATTTCAAACTGAAAGATACAAATATAAAATAAGAGGGTGGAAAATATATGCAAATGTATTAAGAAGGCAGCTGGAGACATATGAGAGTTTACTACTATCAGAAAAATGAGAGTTTAGTAAAAAAAAAAAAAGAAAGAAAAGAAAAGATAAAACTTCCTACAATGTCCCTGTAAGTAGAATTCAGTTCTTTACATGGTCTCCTGACCAGGTTTACCAGGTTTCTGGCCTCTCCCCCAGCATCAGAGCATTCTTTCTGCCTGTGTCTTGAGACACTGAGTGCTTGCTACCCTACATCAGAGTCAGAGGGTCTGCTTTCACTCTTGGAAACAATGAGTTCTTGCCTGTTCCTGGGGGCGAGAAAGATGGCTGCCCCTTCCTTTAGGGGCTTAACATTTGGCTTCCTAGGTATGAAGAGTCTTAGCAAGGGCACAAGGATAGCCCCCCACAGCAGCTGGTCACCTGACTCACAGCACCTCCAGGGAAGCTGCCTCCAGTCTCCTGCCTGCCTCTGACCTTATATGCCATCTGAAACGATACTGAGTGTATGAACTCCTCCTGTGCTTGTGCCCCTGGCCCCAGACATTCCAAACTCATAAGGTAGCCCCTAGGAGCCTTTAAAAAGTTGTTAAACTTTTTGCTGATTTACTATTGCCTGCTTTCATGTAGACTACCAGGGTTAAATAATTCTTTGTTCCTCATTAGAAATGAGTTTACCTGTTGAACTTGCAAACCTAGCTCTACACTATGCTCAGGCAAAATTTTGATTTTGACAATTTTCCAACTTTTTCTCTTTATTAGAGTGGGAGGGGCTTTCTTTGAAAATTTCTTTTTTTCTAGCAAATGCCAGAAGCTTCATTATTTTTGAATTATGTTGCTTCATTTTCATCTAATAGAATCCATAGATTCTGTGCCTTTCAATTTGATTCCTTTTTTAAAGTCCTGTTTTGAATACTTGTACATGTTTACTAATTTTCTTATTTACATATTTATAGCTGATTTATTTGAAAATTTTATTTCTCAATTTATTTCCAATGAATTGAGAATGTTTTCTATATTATTTTTCTTTATTAAATTTGAGTCTGTAGTTGGTTTTAAAAAGTACTACTAATTGTTAAGAAATGTCAAAGAAGTGATTTTTGGATATATATATAAGTGTGAAAATGAAAAGTAAAAATGTTAGTCGTTCAGTCATGTCTGAAGCTTTGCAACCCATGGACTGTAGCCTGCCAGACTCCTCTGTCAATGGGACTTCCCAAGCAAGAATACTGGAGTGGGTTGCCATTTCCTTCTCCAGGGGATCTTCCTGACTCAAGAATCGAACCTAGGTCTCCTGCATTTTAGGCAGATTCTTTACCATCTGAGCTACCAGGGAAGCCATTATATATATATAGAAAATAGCTTTTTGTATGTATGTAAATATATATTTATATGCATGTGTACATGCATATGTATTCATTAGATGTTCAGTTTGGTTCAGTGTCCGATTCTTTGTGACCCTATGGATTGCAGTACGCCAGGGTTCCCTGTCCATCACCAACTCTCAGAGCTTATTCAAACTCATGTCCATTGAGTTGGTGATGCCATCCAACAGTCTCATCCTCTGTTGTCTGCTTCTCCTCCTGCCTTCAATCATTCCCAGCATCAGGGTCTTTTCAAATGAGTCAGTTCTTCGCATCAGGTGGTCAAAGTATTGGAGTTTCAGCTTCAGCATCAGTCCTTACAATGAATATTCAGGACTGATTTCCTTTAGGATGAACTGTTTGGATCTCCTTGCTGTCCAAGAGACTCTCAAGAGTCTCCTCCAACACCACAGTTCAAAAGCATTAATTCTTTGCTGTTCAGCTTTCTTTATAGTCCAACTCTCACAGCCATACATGACTACAGGAAAAACCAAAGCTTTAACTAGACAGACCTTTGTTGGCAAAGTAATGTCTCTCTTTTTCAGTATGCCATCTAGGTTGTTCATAACTTTTCTTCCAAAGAGCAAGTGTCTTTTAATTTCATGGCTGCAGTCACCATCTGCAGTGATTTTGGAGCCCTCCAAAATAGATGTTAGCATTACATTATTAAGCAGTACTTATTATTCTTTACCATCTGAGCCACCAGCCACCATTGGCAAGCCATCCACTTGCCAATGCAGGAGACACTGGAGGCACAGGTTCAATCCTTGGATCAGGAAGATCCCTTGGAGAAGGAACTAGCAACCCACTCTAGTATTCTTGCCTGGAAAGTCCAAAGGGTTGCAAAGAGTCAGACATGACTGAGCTAGTAACAACACACATTATTGCTACACATACTTGCAAAGCCTTAATCTAGCTGATTTAATAGAGTCTTCAGAGTCAAGACTCACTAGTCTTTTGTTTCTTTGATTTTTCTTACTCCTCTGTCGTTTATATTTTACATGTACATGGATGCTATAGTTAGTAGGTATTGCACAGATTGAAGTTATATCCTCATTTTCAGTTGATTATTTAGAAAACATATATATGGGTGTGTAGAAGAACAAGATTCTGTGACCTAAAATCATTCCACAAACTTATGCTAGATTCTTACGTATGATAAATTATATTTAAATAAATCTTATCCTAGGTTTAAGAGAAACTTCAAAGTACCAACAAGATATGTTTGAATGTTAAAATTTAGTTCTCCAATATTGTCAGATATGCTTCCATTTTTTCATATGCCCAAACTGAGACACACGCACGCACACACCAGTGTGGTTTCTAACTACCACATTATGTGACCCT
This sequence comes from Bos indicus, assembly GCF_029378745.1. Taxonomy (NCBI): domain Eukaryota; kingdom Metazoa; phylum Chordata; class Mammalia; order Artiodactyla; family Bovidae; genus Bos; species Bos indicus. Next base: position 37,276,424 of record NC_091776.1, on the reverse strand, counting down.
GCACGATGTGTGGCATATTTCTACCAGGATACAGAAAACAAAATCATTTAATATTTCTGTCAACAATCAGATTTTTTAAACTACATAAAACTAGCATACTATATGTTACTATCCTTAATCTAATTGATATATTTATTTTTGCTCAACCTATAATAATAATTATTTTCCTAAAAGACAATTAATATATCAAGATGTGTATTGATCTAAAGAAAATAATGAATAATACTTTATTCCCGAGTTCAGATGTGGCACATTTGTTATACTTTGGTAAGAATTCTGAACAAAGTATAGAACCTTGAATTAGAAGCAAAACTTTTTTGAAAATAGGTGTGCAGGACTTCCCTGGTGGTCCAGAAGTTAAGATTTATGCCTTGAAACACTGGAGTGCAAATTTAATCACTGTCAGCTAGCTAAGACCCCATGTGCCTCCCAGCCAAAAACCCAAAATATAAAACTGAAGCAATATTATAATAAATTCAATTAAGACTTTAAAAATGGTCCACATTAAAGAAATGTTTAAAAAATTAAAGAAAGTAAAGTAGGTAGATAAGCAGAGGTATAGAAGAGTAATTCAATGACTATTCATTTGTAATAGCTATATATTGTCATATATGGAGAGTCCCTTTCATGATTATCATGGGACTTTTCACTTGGACTTTGTAACACTGAAGTATGTAGCTCGAGGTGTAAAAAAACAGTGTGGTTTTTCATGGAAATGCAAAAAGAATTTATACACGTGAATAGGAAGAACAGATTTTAAATTGAAGTAGCAGTATATTCTTTCGATATTGAGACAATTCTGAATCTTCTTTTAAAAGTGGCAAAATGCACATGCAGAGACAGTCTTCAAGACATTTATTAGAACAACATATTTTATTTTTCAGTCTGTTCTTTCTCAGTTTCAGCCAAATTATTCTATGTGCAAAATTTAATTATGAACTTGAACACAAGTCCCAAAACATTGACAATTTTATCATCACTGAAAGCTGGTATAAAAGAAAAATGTTGAAAACTTTTCTAATTCACCAACTGTTAGCTGCACATTACTGTGAAATAGCTGTGTGGCACTCATTATATTCGACAGAGGCAGGGATATTTTGTTGATGAATATTACTGAGAAACTGTGCTTTTCTGTTTACTAATAGGACAATATAATTTATTAAATACAAGCAAACAAACAAAATCATATTCCCATGCTAAGATTTAGCCTTCTAGGAGGATGTGAAAAGGTTACCATGATTCAAGTCTACAATCATGAATTTATATAGCATGATTTTGAAAGCATATTTCTATGCTTGAAGATTCCAAGGAGAGGTAAATGATATTAGAGTGTGATTGGAAGAAAAATGAAAATAGGCTTTTGATAAGATATTGCTTTTTTTTCTTACCTGTTCACACAGGAAGAATAGCTAAATGGTAGATGCATGGACAAGTGACATTAGAAGTGACCTCTTATGAGTTCTTAGAGTTGTGACATTTGGGGTGTACATTTCATGTTATTTTAGAGTCATGTTAATTTTCATGATAGTCATATTGTTCTTGAATTTTTTTTCACTTTTAAAATTTGCGTAATATGATAAGCTGTCAAATATGATTAAGCATATTGTTTCATTCTGTAAAATCTGAAATACTTAATGTAAAATCCAGTCAAGTTCACTTATTGTTTTAAAAGAAAACCCTCTGAAGACCTTTTGAGTGGGAGTCTTAAAGGTGCCAAGATTCTAAAATTATACTTTTTAAAAAACACTTCTATTTTACTTTTATATTACTAGACAGACAATGGAATAATGCCTGAAAATTGTATTAGTTTGCTATAATACATGATGACACTACTCTGGAAATATATTCCATGTCCATCATTCTTATTTGTCTTTTATCTAAGCCCTCCTTCTCTCTCCCAATCTTCTTTTCTTTCATGGCTCTCATATTTTTACCACTGGTGTTGTAATTGAGACCTGCTGATTTGTCTCTTTTTATCACCCATATTTATTCAGTTGCCATCTCAAGCATGTTTCCTTAACACACCCTGTCTTATATGCATGCTTGTGTGCTAAGTAGCTTCAGTTATGTGTGACTCTTTGCGATCTTACGGACTGTGGACTGCCAGGCTCTTCTGTCCACAGAATTTCCCCAGCAAGAATACTGGAGTGACTTGCCATGCCCTCCTCCAGGGGATCTTCTAGACCCAAAGATCGAACCTGCAACTTCTGCATTGGCAGGCAAGTTTTTTTTACCATTAGCACCATGTGGGAAACTGATTTTTCTCTTTTTATCATCCATATTTATTCAGTTGCCCTTTCAAGTATATTTCCTTAACATGCCTTATCTTCAATTCAGTTCAGTTGCATAGTTATGTTCAACTCTTTGCGACTGCATGGACTGCAGCATGCCAGGCTTTCCTGTCCGTCATCAACTCCCAGAGCTTGATCAAACTCATGTCCATGAAGTCAGTGATGCGATCCAACCATCTCATCCTCTGTTGTCCCCTTCTCCTCCTGCCTTCAATCTTTCCCAGCACCAGGGTCTTTTCCAATGAGTTAGTTCTTCCCATCAGGTGGCCAAAGTATTGAAGCTTCAGCTTCAGCATCAGTCTTTCCAATGAATATTCCAGACTGATTTCCTTTAGGATTGACTGGTTGGATCTCCTTGCAGTCCAAGGGACTCTACAGTCTTCTTCAACAGCACAGTTCAAAAGAATCAATTCTTCAGTGCTCAGCTTTCTTTAGGGTCCAACTCTCACATCCATACATAAATACTGGAAAAACCATAGCTTTGACTAGATGGACTTTTGTTGGCAAAGTAATGTCTCTGCTTTTTAATAAGCTGTCTAGGCTTGTCACAGTTTTTCTTCAAAGGAGCAAGTGTCTTTTATTTTCATGGCTGTAGTCACCCTCTGCAGTGATTTTGGAGCCCAAGAAAATAAAGTCTCTCACTGTTTTCATTGCTTCCCCATCTATTTGCTGTGATGTGATAGGACAAGATGCCAAGGTCTTAGTTTTCTTAAGGTTGAGTTTTAATGTTGAGTTTCATCTTGTATATTATAGATCATAAACTTCCATTTTCTGCAGTAGCCTCCCAACTGATACCAGTTTCTCCAATTTCCTCTCAAATCTTCGTTATATTAGAAAATAAAAAATGTTAAAAGTGTTTTCATTGTTCTTTCTCCTTTTAAAAATTAGTCTTGAGTTCCTACTCTCTGGATTAAGTCTAGACTCTTTCAATTTGTTTCATTCTTCACTTCATGCTCAGTTGCTTCAGTCATGTCCGACTCTTTGCAACTTCTGTCTGTGGTATTCTCCAGGCAAGAATACTGGCATGGGTTGCTATGCCTTTCCCCAGGGGATCTTCCCAACCCAGAAATTAAAACCGTGGGGTCCTGTGTCTCCTGCACTGAAGGCAGATTCTATACTTACTGAGCCACCTGGGAAGCCCTATTCTTCACTTCCCTCCCTCCAAAATCTGATCATAATCCATTTTTCATGAATTACCACCTTCTTTACATAAATATTAACTTTTTCTAGTCAATTTTGCTCAAAGACCTTCCCATGTTCTATTTCCATTCTTGGTTTCACACCTTTTCTTACTTCATGCCTATTATGGTTATCACACAATTATTACCAGATAATTTGCAGCAAAATTATGTCATATTTTTTTGGCTACCTTGTTGCTGTTTTATCCTGTCTGTTAAAAATCTATTCTTTTTAGAGAGCAGTGATGTCATCTTTTATTCTAGTTTTTCTTCATGTTCAGTTTTCACACATACCCAGTTATTGATGAGATCATTATATTCAATACATGTTTATCAAGATGTGTATAGAGCAATGCTGATGCCCTGTATGCCGGCTCTTACTTTTTCTCTCTACCACTGAAGAAAGAAATATCTATCTTAGAAAATATAGTATTGCATTTCCTTATTTTTTTTAAAGTATCACAAATGTCAATATTTTAAACATTACACTGTTCAAAAGGGGGGCTTAGTATTTGTGTGGTTAATAGTGTAAGAATGTGGGGAAAAGGGGATTTAAGTCTATGTTTATGTTCCATTCTGATATTCATTCATTCCTTTAATACACAAGAAGGGATTCTAATGAAATAGACATCTTAAAAGGATAAATATCTTGCTTTACATATGAATATGAAGTGACAGAGCCACTTAGAATTGATATAATGAAGCTAAGTTGTCTTTCCTTGATTGGTCTCACTTTACCTGCCTTCTACCCCATCCCATCACTTTCAAAACAATGGGGACATAAACCAGTCTGTGTTTGAAGCACTGGGAGGAAAAATAAAACAAACATGGGTATTCACATTAAAACACTGACTGAACTCTCAAGGGTTAAAATGTAAGAGGTTTATTCTCTTTTATCAAGCAGTGTCTACAGACAAAGCAGCCACATGGTGTAAGCTACCAAAGAAGGGTGTATGAGACAGACTTAGGTTAAATCATTAGGTCACAGCCACTTTATGTGGTTCATGTTCACAAAGAAGAAAATTGCTAAAAAGGAAAGCAGGTAAGTAGAAACATAAGCTAACTTCTGTTGTCCATTAAATCTGCCTCCCATAATGTTTCCTTAAGCTAAGAATAAATCTACTGTTATCACATAGTTCAGGATGCTATATATACATAAGATAGTACACACTATAAAATTTCAGGTTTCTAAGCAGTTTTACACAATTAAGCTTGAGTAAAATTTGTATTTAAAAAAGACATTATTGGATTACCTTCAGGAAATGGAGGTCATTTCAACAGTACATTAGCATTTTTAGCAACAATAAAACAAAAATATAATAAGTAAAAAGATTCTCCAAACAACGTAAGCTTTTACTTTAAGCCTGGATAATAATCTGCTTATTTCAATAAACCAAGTTACTAGTTTTAATGCACTTCTACTGGCCTTTTATTTGCCCTGGAAAATGAAAGCAATGATTTTTACTTCTATGCAGTGTCTCAAATAAGAGGATTAGTTAGGTTTTGAACTTTGACACACAGTGAGAGAGTTGTTTAAGGATTACATAGGAGTTAAGCAGAAGTCATTTGGGAAAGTTATTAAGGAATGAGTCCTTTGATGGATTATATTTAAATAGCAAAGGCGATAGAGAAGTACATCTTTTCTCACCACTGTGGTGCTACCCCCTAATTCCCAATTTCTGTTACTAATTGTCCTAAACCGCTAATACTCATCAGTTCTCTAGTCAGTTTTTTTTCTCTCTGTTGTTAATTTCCCTAAATGTGGTTTACTCTAAGCAGACACAAATAATGCTTCTATTTTGGAAATAAAAGTTCCTGCTAATGCAACACTGGACTACATCATAAGAAACAAAAAAGTCTATTCCACTAATAAGAGATATTTGTAAGCAGTTGACATCCCAGACAAACTTGCATTAAAAATATAATGCACTCTCGTGATTGAAAGCAAAATGAGTCACGAATACACTGCAAACATATTACCATAATTATTTTCCTCCCTTCCTCCCCATTTTCCATAGCATGCTGCAGATTATACAGTGAGTGTCAAATAGAATTTGTCACCTGTGTACAGCCTAAGGACAGTTTATGTCTTCAAATGATATTTCATTGAGGGTTAGACAAATGACTGAAGGCTGGGTTTGGTGCAAAAGATGTTCAACTTTTCTCTTTAAATGACAAGAAATTTATAGTGATGAGAGTGGTCCGTATGCAGCTTTTAGCCTTCCTTTTCCTCTTGTGACATTCCTTTCAAGGCACGAAAGATTAGAAACAGTGGATGGGACAGAATATTTTGAATTAAGAATTTTAAGGTTCTACAACATCTTTTATTTCTGGTTTAAGCATACTAAAAGGACAGAAAAAAAAATAGACTAATAACCCTCAAGATGAAATGGTGTTTAGAATTCATTGGAAATTCCCTGCAGTTGAGTTATTTTTAATTATTTAAATTCCTATTCTATTGGAAAAAAACATAACAGTTGATTTGGTTCTTATAATTTAAATAGTTTCTCATTAAATACTGTGTTAACTATTTCTAATCAACCAATATTAATAATTGTGTATGTCTTTGTTTAAAAAAAAAAAAAACTATTTTATTTGGGCCATCCAAATAACTGATGTTTGGCTAGGATACAAACTTAGAAAGTTAAACTGTAAATTTAAATAATGGATTAGTGCAGTGTATTGGAAAACTCTTGATTTAATAATTATTTAACAGGGCTTCTAGGCTTCTCCAACCCAGATGACTGTGTTTCCCTTCTCAACTTCAGTGATCTCACAGTTTAATTTATTGAGTCGTCCATCAAGTATAAAGAGAGAGTCCTTGGAAGGAGTCATCAGGTATTGACCAAACAAGCCACTGTCCTGGATTTGTCTGTTCTTCAGGTTCCAAGGCCATTCTTCTGCCTTGAGTGGTTCCTTAAGGCTTTTTATCATCTTAACCTTCCCGGAGGCAAGCTCCACAAAGAGCACATCTGTCTGTGTGCTTGAACTACCATAAATGTTGTACTGATGGGCTTCCGTAAAGGATGGCTGAAAGGCCAGGTCAGATATGTGCAGATTAGTGTGAATATCAAAAGCCTCCTGTATTTCTCCTCTGATGGTGATGTACTGGACCCTCACAAGACCTTTCACGTCACTGATGGTGACAAGATAGTGTCCATCTGGAGAGACGTATGGAGTGCCCGTCACGTCACTGTTGAACCCAATGACTGAGTCGGTGACACCGTCCACCAAGAGCTGTGGGGGAGCTGCCCCAGTGCTGTCGGGTTTGCAGCCAATGAAGTAATATCCTCCCAAGTGTGTGTATGCTAGTGACTGCGGGATGCATTGATAGTCCTTCAAATTAATAGTCTTGATGTATGACATGGTTTCAAGATCAATCTTTTGTAGTGCAGCTTCATCTTTATGAAGAATAAATCCAAACCTGCAAAAATGAAAATCAAAGTTAGACAGGAAACTCCAAAGGGATGAAGGAAATGCACTATGGGCAGGTGAAAAGAGGACTCAGAGCCTGGGCACTAGTTATCAGGTTGTGCAGGAACTGGTGGCTGAATCTTGTTAGAGTCTGCTTTAAATCCCACTGCCCTCCTCCTTCCTTAGGTTGTCCTTTCATTAAAGCCAAACATTTATAACTCATGCTGTAGAAAGCAAAATAATTAAAAGCGATGTATCTAGTTAACTGGAGCAACACACTTTACTTTTATCATCAAGGGCCAAAAAGTAGACATATTTTGCATGTCTCAAAACCCACTGATATTGAATCAACTTAGTTAATGTCTAGGAAAATGAGAAAGAATAAAAACCTTGAGTATACATCTTTTCCACTCACTTCATTGACGTCTTATATTGCTTGTGATAACCAAATAAATTTGATACTCATCATTGTTTAGATAAGTATTCATATTTTTCTCATTTTAAGCTTTTTCCCCTTAATAGATGTAGATTTAGGGACTATAGAACTATTAGACTTCTATTTATTGCATTTTAGGATCACCTTAACTACCTTTACGATTTTAACATTTATTTTATTATGTTCTAAATCCAAGTTAAAGTTTCATCCTTGCCATGCTAATACTGTTATAATTATTAATGATACACCTGTGTTGTATTAATCATTTTATATTGAATAATGATGAACTTTGGATATTTATGGCATTTTTCTATTAAATTTAATTTAAAAATAAATATGTTTTAAAATATATTTTGGTGATCTCTTTGATTACTTCAATTATTTTTGTCCTGAATGCTAGCTATAGATGATCAGAAGTCCCTGTGAAATGGAGAAGTCAATTTTGTGGGGTTTTGCTTGTTTGGGGGTGAATATATATGGAAACCCTTATGTATAACATGGGTGACTTCCTAGCAAAAATAAGATAAAATGAGATAGAAACTACTTTACAAAGTTACACCCAAAATGCATAAAGCCCAACAGAATTGGAAGGGACTTTTATTTTTTTTAATAATATTGATTAAATCACTTTCTAATATTTCCAAAATTTCCTTAAAAATAAATATGAGAGAGGTATTCTTAACTGACTTTGCTCCTAAATGAAAAAAATAAGATTAAGATGACTTTACTATGAGTATAAAACAAAAGGCTTCTCATGTGGTTCAGTGGTAAAGCAGGAGATGCAGGTTCAATCCCTGAATCAGGAAGATCTCCTGGAGAAGGGAATGACAATTCCACTCTAGTATTCTTGCCTGAGAAATCCTGTGGACAGAGGAGCCTGGTAGGCTACAGTCCATGCGTTGCAAAAAGAGTTCAGTTCAGTTCAGTTCAGTCGCTCAGTCATGTCTGTCTCTGCAACCCCATGAACTGCAGCACACCAGGCCTCCCTGTCCATCACCAACTCCCAGAGTTAACCCAAACTCATGCCCATCAAGTTGGTGATGTCATCCAGCTATCTCATCCTCTGTTGTCCCCTTCCCCTCCTGCCCCCAATCCCTCCCAGCATCAGAATCTTTTCCAATGAGTCAACTCTTCGCATGAGGTGGCCAAAGTATTGGAGTTTCAGCTTCAGCATCAGTCCTTCCAAAGAACACCCAGGACTGATCTTTTTCAGAATGGACTGGTTGGATCTCCTTGCAGTCCAAGGGACTCTCAAGAGACTTCTCCAACACCACAGTTCAAAAGCATCAATTCTTCAGCGCTCAGCTTTCTTCACAGTCCAACTCTCACATCCATACATGACCACTGGAAAAACCATAGCCTTGACTAGACGGACCTTTGTTGGCAAAGTAACGTCTCTGCTTTTAAATATGCTGTCTAGGTTGGTCATAACCTTCCTTCCAAAGAGTAAGCGTCTTTTAATTTCATGGCTGCAGTCACCATCTGCAGTGATTTTGGAGCCCAAAAAAATAAAGTCTGATACTGTTTCCACTGTGTCCCCATCTATTTCCCATGAAGCAATGGGACCAGATGCCATGATCTTAGTTTTCTGAATGTTGAGCTTTAAGCCAACTTTTTCACTCTCCACTTTCACTTTCATCAAGAGGCTTTTGAGTTCCTCTTCACTTTCTGCCATAAGGGTGATCTGACACCACCCTTATGGCAAAAAGAGTTAGACACTACTTAGAGACAAAACAGTAACTACAATTAAAACAAAAAAACTCTAAAAATGGCCCATTTTATTCTTGTCACCTAGAAAATTTATTTTCCGTATACTATTTCTTAAAAAATTTATTTTTTGTAAATATCTACACACATAATATAGAAATATATGGATACATAATATAGAAATACATTCAGGATAATAGCACCTTAAAATTTCAATATAAGCATGTGACAAGCTCAAAATATGAATAAACACAGACCTTTAACATCATAGAATAAAACGAAATAAATGTTCTTAAAAAATCAGTCATAACGATGGAAGTTATGAAGTGCATAAGCACAAATATTTTACTAAAACAGACATAAGATTGTAACTGCTAGTATCGCTGATCCTGTTCATGAATGAGGCCAGTTGTCTTGCTGTTCACTGAACTCACTGTTCACTGAACCCATGGTAGGCAAGGGGCAAGCTAAGAGGCTAGAAGAAAATGCGAGGAGCCATAGGAGCTGCAGACTCCTTATTCTCGCCTCACTGGCGCAGCAGCCATAGCCACAGACACACTGTATTCTCTCCTCTGTTATTGACTCAAGGGATACAGCCATGATTGGCAGTAATGCCGCTGCTTTTTAGTTGGAACTCATATCACAAGTAGTCCACATCTTAGTAAGTACCTGGTAATGTGCATGTGCAGGGCTGTAAGTGATCCCAGCTGTTACATAATCATGATTTATAAAACGTGGGACAAAAGCAAGATGCCCTGGGGTGAGAAAGCCTGACCATGCCATCTTGGCTAATATGCTCTTTCCCTACATTGCTTCTATGTTACTACATTTCATAGAGTTAGGAAACTATGCAATAATTTTAGAAATATTTGAAGATTTGTGAGAGACTATTTGTTGCCTTTGGAGAGAGCATGACTTTTTCTACACAAAAGAAGAGCTACCATGTATAACTACTTTAAAAAGATTTCTTAAACATTTATTGAATGATTACTAAATAGAAAGCACTAGAAATATACTGGAGGTGAATATAACTCACCTTGCTTCCAAAGAGTCTAGAAATTTTAATGGATTAATGAAATTAAGTGATTAATGCTTAATTATAATATTCTGAAGTATTATTACTTGGTAACTATTACTTTTTCTATATATACTTGAAATGGAATAAAGTAATCATTTTGAAATAATATTTGTAGAATATTTCAGAATGACATGCACAATTTCTTATTAATTTCCTGGATCTTTATCTTGTCTTGTGTCAGTAATATTTGGGTCACTGTTCTTTCAGTAAACGAAGCTCATACCATACTAGTCGGGATACAATTTCAGTTTTGATTACAATGATATGAAGACACCTATATGATGTTAGCAATCACTTCCAAATGTTCCCATCAAAAAATGAATACCTGGTATAGGTTTTAAGTACTTTGTTGTTGTTCATCCAACTCTTTACAACCACACGGAGAGGCACATCAGTCTCCTCTGTCCCCCACTATCTCCAAGAGTTTGCTCAAACTCATGTCCTTTGAGCTTGTGGTGCTATCTAACCATCATATTGTCTATCACCCACTTCTCCTTTTGCCTTCAATCTTTCCCAGCATCAGGGTTTTTTCCAATGAGTTAGCTCTTCACCTCAGGTGACCTAAGTATTTGAGCTTCAGCTTCAGCATCAGTCCTTCGAATGAATATTCAGGGAATATTTATTTCATTTAGGATTGATTGGTTTGAACTCCTTGTAGTGCAAAGGACTCTCAAGAGTCTTCTCCAGAACCAGTTTGAAAGCAGAAATTCTTCTGTGCTCAGCCTTCTTTATGAACCAACTCTCGGATCTGTACATGACTACTCGAAAAACCATGGCTTTGAATATACGGAATTTGTGGGCAAAGTAGTGTCTCTGCTACCTGAATACTACCTGAATGCTAAAGAATTTAAAAACTCTCAAAATAAAAACCAAGTCCAATTATTTTTGTGTTATCAGCATCAAAAATACCATAAAATTTTAAATATAAATAATTTGGCTTACTTATACTTGTCTTAATAAATAATGGACTTGGGATATTGAAAAGAGGTGTGTTTCTATTCATTAACAGTGATAAAGGATATGTAAGTATGAAGATGTATACCTGTGTCTGGTATCTTTTATGAATTTGTTAATTATTATGGAAGATATTGTCTCTTTTCTGTTCTATATGATGCATGTGCTCAGAGGCAAAATCAGTAATTTTCACATTTAATAAAAGCCATAAACAATCAAGACTTGGCATTTCAGTTCTCTTAACTTTGTGTCTTCTGTTCCCTTTGGGCAATGTTATTTGACTGCTAAAGAAGAAGGAAGAGACAAGCTCTAACTACCTTGAACTAGTTTCACTCTGATACTGAAGGATGCACTCAAGTTTTCTGTGATACAATCCAGCCTCTTTTGGAGGTAATTAAAATTTTTAAAAATGGTTCAGTTAAAAATGCAAAAGCCCCTTGTAGGGTGATAAAATTACATTCCTTTTGGCATCCACGTTGTATGCTTCTTCAGGACTACAGATCTAGCTGCATAAGCAGATGCATTGAGAAAGCCTTCAATTTTTCACTACTGATTTATTGGGTAGGAAGTAGTGTCTCTAATTCAAAATTTCCCCCTAGTACAGATTGATATTCTGAAGTCTCCCACTGTTCATTAGTCTGTGATTATTATTTACAAGTCTCTTAACTGTCACGTCTACTTAATACCATAAAATTCTGCATAGTACTAGGCCTAATAGTTTGTCTAATATTTGTCAGAATGTCTATAGGAAGTTGCAGACTATGAGAAATGAGAGTTAAAACTTACTCTTGTGATCACTTTGTTTATTAGGGAAATATAGCAATTAGGAAAGTTGGACCTCTCAGCACGGCATTGTGTGGATTTGATGTCAGATTTGTTGAAGAGGGTGACAGTCTTTTCTTCTTTCCCAAATTATTTTGTTTTTCTGAGTGTTTAATCAATTTAGTTCATTATAAAGTTTATAGAAAGATTCAAGTTTAATTACTGCTTTTATGCTTTAAAGTGAGGTTTTGAGGTGATTCATGTTCAGAGAACTTGTTTTGGATGAAGTAAAGATTTTCAATATGGGCTGATTTAGTTTCATGACCAAGTTTTTCAACAGAATGGATATATGACCTTACATGAAGTCCTTGACTTCCACAAGTTTCAATTTCCTCATCAGCAGGAAGAGAATAAAAGTAACTTGTTTTGAGAATGAGAATAAATGTATGTTTATTACCAGGAAAATAGTACATTCTCAAGAAACAGAATTTGTCCATTTTTTATATCTTAAGTAATAAGAGTGTTAAGAGTCTCAGTAGGGGTCCCCAAAGGACAGGAGGAAATAAATCTCAAGGGGTAGATTTTTTTCCCTTATCTGTTGACGACACCTTGTTCCCCTAGCTTAAACTTTTCTCAAACCTTGAACTAACTGATGCGTTTTTCTTATGGAAATGTTCTTCTTAAGCTATGTTAATGAAACCATGTATTTGCTTTGAAAGTTGCCTTTCTTCAAATTGGTACCACCTAATATATTTTTCTTTTCTCAAACCTTGGGCTGACAATGGCTCAGTTCAGTTCAGTTCAATTCAGTCACTCAGTCATGTTGGACCCTTTGCTACCCCATGAACTGCAGCACGCCAGGCTTTCCTGTCCATCACCAACTCCCGGAGCTTACTCAAACTTATATCCTTCAAGTCAGTAATGCCATCCAACCATCTCATCCTCTGTCATCCCCTTCTCCTCCCGCCTTCAATCTTTCCCAGCATCAGACTCCTAATAAAAAAGACTCCTAATAAAGAGTCTTTTCAAATGAGTCAGTTCTTCCCATTAGGTGGCCAAGGTACTGGAATTTCAATTTCAGCATCAGTCCTTCCAATGAATATTCAGGACTGATCTCCTTTAGGATGGACTGGTTGGATCTCCCTGCAGTCCAAGGGACCCTCAAGAGTCTTCTTCAACACCACATTTCAAAAGCATCAATTCTTCGGTGTTTAGTTTTCTTTGTAGTCCAACTCTCACAGCCATACATGATTACTGGAAAAACCATAGCTTTGACTAGATGGACTTTTGTTGGCAAAGTAGTGTCTCTGCTTTTTAATATGCTGTCTAGGTTGGCCATAGCTTTTCTTTCAAGGAGCAAACATCTTTTAATTTCATGGCTGCAGTCACCATCTGCAGTAATTTTGGAGCCCAAAACAATAAAGTCTGCCACTGTTTCCATTATTTCCCCATCTATTTGCCATGAAGTGATGGGACCAGATGCCATGATCTTAGTTTTCTGAATGTTGAGTTTTAAGCCAACTTTTTCACTCTCCTCTTTCACACTCATCAAGAGACTCTAAAAGATAATGGCTCAACAAACCAGTATTCATGTCAATTATCTTATGGCCTGGGATGACACACCTGGTGCCATTTTATCTCATAAATGCACATTGTGGGAGAGGGGCCTGGTGAAACTCCCTTAGCCTGGAGGTGTCTCTCTTATCTGATTATCAGCTCTCACTACCAGACATAAAATGCCTTGCTAAAAACTTACAAGCAGGCATTCTTTCTGTCCCCTTTTGAGGTCTGTGTCAAAAGCTTTCTGTACCTCTATTATACTTTAATAAAACTTGGCTACACAAAAACTCTGAGTAGTCAAGACTCGTCTCTGTCCCGAGATCGAAATCCTCTCTTCTTGAACTCACAAATCCTGGTGTAGCACACAGCTTGCAACTGCAACCTTTCAGTAGCATAATTTTCCCTTTGACATCAAATATAATCTTTCTTATGGCATAATAGATTTCAGAATAGATTTTCCATAGATGGAAAAATAAGAACAAATGTCAGTTTTTTCTATGTAACCAGTATTCCCACAATGTTAAAAATAAGCATGCACTGTTACCCAAATTCGGAGAAGGCAATGGCACCCCACTCCATCCAGTACTCTTGCCTGGAAAATCCCATAGATGGAGGAGCCTGGTAGGTGGCAGTCCATGGGGTTGCACAGATTCGGACACTACTGAGCAACTTCCCTTTCACTTTTCACTTTCATGCATTGGAGAAGGAAATGGCAACCCACTCCAGTGTTCTTGCCTGGAGATCCCAGGGACAGGGAAGCCTGGTATCTGTCTGCTGCTGTCTATGGGGTCACACAGAGTCGGACACGACTGAATTGACTTAGTAGCAGCAGCAGTTACCCAAATATGATGAGATTTCTCCATTTGTGAATTCAACAGAGATCATTTTAATAATAGAAATTCACATTTTTCTTCTTGCCCTCACTTGTATCAACAGGATTCATGCCCAGTCCACACCTCACCCAATCACCAAATAGTCCACTTGATCGGGAACAAGGGCAGCCTACCTCACACCACCATCTTTTAGAGTTGTTGTTTCAGTTCTTAGGGAGGGGGTGAAACAGATGGCCATGGAATACTGGTGACTTTGAACTCTGCACAGATGAAGGGGTTTGAAATTGATACCTCAAGGACTTTCACTAAAAACACCAGAAAATTTTGTGGCTGACTTTAGGACCTGGTCTTTAAGAAGATGGAGAGTTTATGTCATGACAATTCAGGAGCCTTGCAGAGGAAGTGATTTGGCAGAGAGAGGAAAAGAATAGATACTTAGAGAGAAACATGATTGAAACATCATGAACCCTAATAAAGAGCAGCTGAACAAAGACCTCCAGATCCCACAAGACCAGGATATAGGTCTTGCATTTGTATAATGAATGATTTTCCCACATCTTTCACTAGACAGTCCCCAAATGAGTCTGATCACATAGAATCTCACAAAGCTGTTTTTAAGTCACTCACTCTACAGCATCTGCAATGTTATTCTGCTCCTGTTCTGCTTTCAAATCCATCACCTCAGATGCTACTGAAGGAATCTCATAATTGCAGCTAATGACTTGTATTAATTTGCCATATGGTCAGTCCCAAGAGCAACGATATTCCAAAACTTAGAGTAAAAGTTACTCCAAAGATTTGCAGAAAAACAATTATTTTATCTCCTGAGTTTTCATTTAGGGTTGCCTCTTACCAGAGTCCATGCATATTCCCACCTGGACAGTTCTGTTTAAAGCTGACTTCTAATATTAAAGCTGACTTCTGGTCACTAAGAACCAGTCCCCATCTTAGAAGCTGGGGAAGTGTTTCTTTATTAAAAAAAAAAAAAATATATATATATATATATATATATATATATATTGGAGTATAGTTGATTTCCAATGTTGTGCTAGTTTCTACTGTACAGCAAAATGAATCAATTATACATATAGCCACTTTTTTTAAGAGTTGTTTCTCCCATATAGGCCATTACAGAGTTTTGAGTAGATGTCTCTGTGCTATACAGCAGGTTCTTATGAGTTATTCACTTTATATATAGTAGTATGTATATGTCAGTCCCAATCTCTACATTTGTCCCTCCACTTTTCTTCCCTGGTAACCATTAGTTTGCATTTTACATCTGTCTCTGTTTGTTTTGTAAATAACTTCACTTGTACACCTTTATTTATTTTATATTCCACATATAAGCAATGTCATATCATATGTATCTTTATGTGTCCAACTTAGTTCATTCAGTAGGGTAATCTTTAGGCCCAAAAGTTTGTTCTTTTTACGACTAATAGCCAAAGAATTGATGCTTTTGAACTGTGGTGTTGGAGAAGACTCTTGAGAGTCCCTTGGACTGCTAGGAGATCCAACCAGTCCATTCTAAAGGAGATCAGCCCTGGGTGTTCTTTGGAAGGAATGATGCTAAAGCTGAAACTCCAGTACTTTGGCCACCTCATGCGAAGAGTTGACTCACTGGAAAAGACTCTGATGCTGGGAGGGATTGGGGGCAGGAGGAGAAGGGGATGACAGAGGATGAGATGGCTGGATGGCATCACTGACTTGATGGACGTGAGTCTGAGTGAACTCTGGGAGTTGGTGATGGACAGGGAGGCCTGGCGTGCTGCAATTCATGGGGTTGCAAAGAATCAGACAGGACTGAGCGAATGAACTGAATATTCTATTGTATATATTATAGCACATCTTCTTTACCCACTCGTTTGTTGATGGACAGGGATTCCCTGGTGACTCAGATGGTAAGGAATCTGCCTGCAATGCAGGAGACCCAAGTTCGATCCCTGGGTCAGGAAGACCCCTTGGAGAAGGAAATGGCAACCCACTCCAGTATTCTTGCCTGGAAAATCCCATGGATGGAGGAGCCTGGCAGGCTACAGTCCATGGGGTCACAAAGAGTTGGACATGGCTAGGCGACTTCACTTTCATTTTTGTTGATGGATATTTAGGTTACTTCCATATCATGGCTATCGTAAATAGTGCTGCAATGGCTTTGGTGTGCATGTATTAATATCTTTTTGAACCATGATTTTTTTTCTGTTCCCACAGATTTCGCAGTCTTTCTGATTCACCCTCTCCTTTGCTATATGATCTCCTTCCTCAAACCCTGTCATCTGCACCTCTACATATTTTAGAACAATCTTTTTCTGTATATCAATGGATGCAAATGGGGAGCAGTAAGTGGAGACTGAGTGTACTTGAGGTTTTATTTAGCCAGATACTACACCTTATTCATTAAAAAAAATGCTGCAATCCACATATAAATAAAAGCATTTCCCCAAACTTTTCTGATGTCTCAATTTTAGAAACTATATTGTTTGAATTGTATGGAAAACATATGCTCAAGTAAATAATTAGTACTTCGTAAAATGCAGGATTAGTAGTATCTTGTTTTTCTAATTGGATGATACGTATCTCGCTTTTCCAACTGGAAGGTAAGAAATGTTTAACAGATAAGGAACTAAAAGTCCCTCTCCTTGTAATGGGCTTCCCCTGTGGCTCAGTTGGTAAAGAATTTGCCTGCAATGTGGGAGACCCAGGTTCAATCCCTGGGTCAGGAATGGAGAAGGGAATGGCAACCCACTTCATATTCTTGTCTGGAGAATCTGATGGATAGAGGAGCCTGGAGGGCTAGAGTCCACAGAGTCACAAAGAGTCCGACATGACTAAGTGACTAACATACACACTCCTTATAATTAATATATAGCCCCACATACACAATGTGCTGTTGAAATAGCATCCTCCATTGCGTTACAGTTAGCACAGAGTTTTCATGGACACACACCATAAATCTGACATGAGCCATCATTCACTAGTTTATGAATTCTTTTATATTTACTTGTTTTCTATTATCCCAGACTGACCCTTGTAAGAAGAGATTGAATGTTGTTGCTACTCAAGTACCAGAGGATTTAGTTTTTATCTGAACTTCACATAAATAGCTCAATAAACTATACCTGTTCATAAACAGTGGTCGTATTCGCATTGGGAAGAGGGGAAGCATAGAGAAATAGAATTGACACATTTAGTAGAGATTTATAACAAGAGCAAGGACAGTCTCCGAATTATCCTAAAGCTTAGAAGTGTTTGACAAATGATAATACTTTGATGTTTTCTGTTTTCAACACACAGGTTGAAAAGCTGTAAAATGAACACGAGGATGCCCTCCTGCCTGACTTTTATAAGCATATTTTAGAAATTCTGTGTTAAATATTTTAAGTACATCACTTCTCCCTTTCTTTCATTTTTTTTTCTTAAAAAGAAGTAAAATGTATATATGAATATGAAATCTAATATTGTCTTTCCTTCTCTCATATCTTATTTTTCTGTGGTGATGAGAATTTGATTCTTCTAGAAAAAACTGACATGTAAATATATAACTTAATTTCGCTATATTGAGAATGTCTAATTTCTTGACAGAATTAACACAGTATCTGAAGGTCCATAACTTCTAGTGAGTAACCATGGCATACAAAAAAAAAAAAAAATCAGATTCTGGCTAAATGTTGAATCTAGTCGAATATAAAACATACACAGGCTGTGAATCTATGGTCTCTAAACCAGCCTAAAAGCATACCTTATATCCAGCAAATAAAAAGTAGACCAAAGAAATCCTTCACTTTGAAAAAAAAAATAAAAGAATTCTGTGCACACCACATGCACTATAGACCAGAGTTCGAATATCTAAATTATCCACCATATTTTGAAGAGCTTAAGAGCTTAGAGGGAAACATGACAACTATGGCCTAATATGGCATTTTTAAAGACTGGTTGCTCTCCCCAATTTGATTTTGGAAAACAACAAGAAAATCTGAAAAGAGCAACCTCTCTGACTTTACCTGTTCTTCTGATTAGAATGTGTTTCATGCAAAACTTAGTAAATGGATCAGAGGTGATATACCAGAAGTGGAGTTAGTAATTAGCAGAGTGAGAAATAATTTCTAAGCATAGAGTGGATACTAGAATAAGTAGATAAAACAAAGGCAAAAAACAAATTAAAATCTTTCTAGTCAATTAAAAATATTACCAAAATGTCTACTGTATACCTGTAAAACAGAAAAGGAAGTGAAAAAAAAAATTCCATGAGGAACCATGTTTGGCATGGTTTGGGATCTGGAGACTATGTGATCACATCCAGTAATTATTCACAACCTACCATATGTAGCACACTTTATAAAACCTTAGGAAGAAAAAGGAGAGGGAATAAATGGTTTCTCTCTTTAAGGTAATTATCCTTAAGGTCAAGCAGTGGGATGCTTTTAATTGTGTGCCTTGACTTGCAAAGTGTATTTAGGGAAATACTTCAGAGAAAATATGGGTGTAGCTACATCCCTGTAACAGTTATTAGCTTGTATTTTTGTTATGCTCACCTTTCACTTGAAGAGAAAACGTATATCAGTCTGCATCCCCAAAGGAAAAGAACTCTAATTAGAATAAATCAAAGAGGTTTACAAAACAATGTAAATTGACTACATGGGTTAGTGCAGTAGTGTGTGGAGAGCAACAGTAAAGTTATTGTCACTGCTGTGTCCTGGAAGGAAGGAGCTATCTCGAGAGGTATGTTTTGTGAGGAGCTGGGACTTTCCATCTTAAGAAACAGCTGTTCTTCAAGAAATCAGCAGACAAGGTGCTAAGGGCATGGTGTATGGGGAGACATAATACGCTCTTGTCCTATCTTTTGAGTGCAACCTCCAGGCCAGCTTCTTACTGGCCAGAAAAATCAGCCAGTCACATTACCCAGACCCCTGGGACACAGAAAGGAGGAGAAAGGTAGAGTTTTTACAAAACAGCAGCACAGATTATCTTGGCCAAAGAGGCTGAAAAAAACCCATTTAGTGAATGAAAGAACTGATTGTAACATACATAAATCTCTAATTGAGATCATTTGATAATTGATATGAAACAAACATGTACATTTGCAAGTTGCGAAAAGGAAAATTCTTGACTTTTTTGCCTGAAATGAATGCTTCTTTGCATAGCATTTTCTTCTGGTAAAGGTGTGGAAAATGCCTCTAAATTTTAGTTACTACTAAAATATTTTTAATAACTGCCATGTACTGAATATGTGTGTCCTATACACTCATTCCCTCCAAATTCACATATTGAAGCTCTAATTTTTCATGTGATGGCATTTGGAGAAGGGAATTTTGGAAAGAATTATATCATAAGGGTGGAGCACAGATGAATGAGACAGTGCCCTTATGAGAGACATAAGAGGGATGATCTCCCTCTTTCTCTCTGCTGTATGAGGATGCAGCAAGATGATAGTGGTCTGCAAACCAGGAAGAACCCAACAAAGCTGATACATGGCCTCTGACTTTCCAGCCTCAGAATGGTAACAAATACATTTCTGTTGTTAAAGCTATCCAGGTTCTGGTATTTTCTTAAAGCACTTTAACTGACTAAGACAGACATTGGTACCAGAAGTCGGGATGCTATTATAAAAGTGTGACAGCAACTTTAAAGCTAAGTCATGGCTAGAGGCTGGGGGAGTTTTTAATTCATGTGAGAAAAAAATCAATATTGCTATGAAGGGGTTGTTAAACGTAACTCTCATGAAAGCCCAGGAATAAAAAAAGGAGAGAAAATCTCTGTCTTCTTAGAGAATACAACAGAAACCATGAAAGAATGTGGAAATATGGACGGTAGAGGTCATTCTGATGAGGTCTCAGATGGTAGTGAGGAAATATCACTGAAAACTGGGGAGAACCATCCAAAGCCCTAGGGGTACAATTCCTCACTTTGCAGAGCTGCAGAGGCAGAACGGCCATTCCAGTAGGTTTAGAAGGCACAACACCAAGCTAAAGAGTATATCTTGAGACCAAAATTTCATGGAGTTTGCCATGCTGTGTATCAGATTTGCATGGGACTCATCACTATTTTCTTTTCTCTTATTCCTCCCTTTTGGAATGGAGCATGCATTCTACGCCTGCTCCACCACTGTATTCTGTGTTCACCCTCAAAATTCACATGTTGAAGCCCTAATTCCCAATGTGCTTCTATTGGATGTCAAGACTTTAGGAAGAAAATAAGTCATGGGACTAGTGCCATTATAAGAAGAGACATGAAAGTTTCTCTCTCTCCCTGCCATGGGAGGACACTGCAGGAAGATGCTGGTCTGCAAACAAGGGCGAAGCCGAGCATGCTGACACCCTGGTCTTTGACTTTCCAGCCTCTTAAGAATGAGGAATAAACTTTTTAAGCCACTTGGTCCATAGTATTTTGTGAAACTAATGGAACTAAGATAGAAATCATGGAGTAAAAGTTATACACATATGATTAATGTTAGTAGTAGTATAATTATTTTCCCATCACTTTTTACGTTTACTCATGAGACTAAAGCCTCATGAGTAACTATTTTTTAACAGACTAAGGAGTTATAACATAAATTCTGAAATGTATTTGGATTTAGTATTTAAACACTGTATTATCGCGTGTGTGTGTTCTTGGGTATGCCAGGGTAAGGTAAAGGAAAGAGCTTTGTTCTGTTTTCTTTGGATCTTGCGTTTTATTTATATTAACAATCATAGGCTAGGTATCTCATGTTGTGTCTTAATTTTTCTCTTTCAACACTATATTTTGCAGATATGTTCCAGTAGCACTGTGTAGTATTTATATTTATTCTACTGCTTTAAAGTTGTTCGCAGGCATCTGCCTTATGAGTCACCATATTTCACTTATTCTATACCATGGTGTGTGTACTTACGTGGCTTCATTCAACTGCTGGGTTGGTTGGTGGCTGAGCACAGTAAGGAAGCCTGGGGTGGCTGGGTCTCCCTCTTTCAGTGTGGTTTTCTATCCTCGAGGATGCTACACAAGACTTTCTCCCAAGATGACTGTGGCATTCTAACAGGGGAATCTCGAAATAGTCAAGTCTCTGCTTGCCTCATGTTTGCTTTCGTCCCTTGATATTAAGGGTCAAGCCTAGGGTCAACGTGGAAAGGGGCCATCCAAAAGTATTGATGCTAGGAGATTATTCACTGAGACCTTTATTATAACTGTCCATTATATAAGGTAATATTTTGAATACTGGTGTACTGAATACTCCATCATTACCCACTAATTCAGAATGCTGTTTGTTGATCACATGCCTTTAGTCTATATCTGAATGTTCCATTTATTTCATCAGCCTTTCTCCTCAAGCATAAGTTTTGCACTATTTTATTTATAGAGCCTATAAATATGTATAAATATGCAGGAAAATGAATCTTTCACATTTTTTTCCTCAGAATTTATTGGCTATTTTCTATGCATAATGTTCCATAAACTTTATAGTTTATCAAGTTATAACATGATTAGTATTTTTATCTTATGCTTGGTAATCAGCTCATCTAATTAAAAAACATGTATATTTTGAGGGTATTTATCAAATCTATCCATTAAGTAATGGAATTTTAGCATTTTAAAAAGCAATATGATATGTATTTCTATTTATTTAATTTATTTTTAACTTTAATATCAAGAAAAAGTCATCTTTTCTTAGATATATGCATAAGTATTTTATGCTTTTTGTTGCTAATGTTAATAGATTATTTTTTCCATTACTTCTACTGATTGATTTTTGTTGATGCATATATAAATTTACTGATTTCTGATTATTACTCTTAGGACCCTTAACATTCTAAATTATTTTGTTTTTTTTAGTCAGTTTACAGGTGATTTTCTAGTGTTATCTATTTTTAGTAATATCATCTGTAAAGATGGATAACTTCCTACTTTCCCTTTGTAATTTTTAATCCACTTAAGTCTTAATCTTTATCATTATAGTAACTAGTACTTTCTTTTTATTTTTCAAATATAACTGTTTTGACCTAATGGTGTTTTAGCAATACGGAAAATTATTGGTGGAATGCAGTAAAAATTTCAGAAACAGACTCATGACACATGGTGAATTAAAAGTATAATAAATATGCATAATATATAGTGTTGAGTCAGCTATTTAACAAGAAAAAATATATATAATGTCTGATACAAAATAATATCTAGATAGATGAAAATTATAATAACAATGGAAAATCACCAATTATAATAATATTAAAAGAACAATATTAAAAGATGAGTATGGTAACAGTATTACTGTTAAAAACATCAAATATTTAAACTGGAGAAGATGAGGCCTTTTTAAGCAAGACCCCATATTTGATAAGTCAAAAGGTGGGACTTGATAGAAATGACTGTATTTTGAAAACAAAAATGGCTAATGCAACTTATTAATATCCTGATTATATAATGAATTACTAAAGTTAGAAAAAAGAAAGAAGCAGAAAGGAAAAAAAAATTAGCAAAGAAATGAAAGGTTATTCCTCACATGAAGGGAAACTATAATAGCTTACAAATGTCAAATGATTCAGAACTTCTTAATTAGGTGAATATTAAAAAAAACAAAACAAAAGCAAGATACGTATTTTATCAATTTATTGATAACAATAATAAAGTGTATTTAGATCCAACACTAGTAAGGATGTGATTAAGTATGTTCTCTTGCACACTATTGGTAGAAGCATAATTGTTTTACTCTTTTTGAAGAATATTTTGGTTTTATTTCCCAAACTAAAATATGACTCTCCTTTAATGAAGCGATAATGTCTCAGTATCGTCCCTTAATAAGTGCCCATAAATGACTGCAAGGTAGTCATCTGGAAGGATTTTCACTGAAACACTGGCTGTAGTTATGACAATTAGAAATAATCTAAACTTCATACAATAGAGGAATAATAGAAGAAAGTAGAAATAAACAATAAACCATCTACCAATTGAAATCTCATTCTGCGGTTATAAAAAAGACAGCATATTAGTAATGACACAGAAGAATCTCTAAAAATGCTAATTTTTAAACAAGTATACACTAGTCTTCATTTCACAGGTAGCAATAGTGGTAAAGAACCTGTCTGCGAATGCAGGAATCATAAGAGACGTGGGTCCAGTCCCTGGATCAGGAAGACTTCCTGGAGGAGGGCATGGCAACCCACTCCAGTATCCTTGCCTGGAAAATCCCATGAATAGAGGAGCCTGGCAGGCTACAGTTCATAGTGTCAAACAGAGTTGGACACGACTGAAGCAACTTAGCACAGAAGCACGCAGGCATACACCAGTTTAAAAAGGATATTGTTTTTTTTAAGTACTTGTATGTAACTGCTTCAGTAAATGAACTGAAAGATTATTCACCAGTCTATCTTTTCTTTTAGAGAGAAAGTACTATGAGTCCTTTTCTTATTATTATATATATTTCTGTGTGTTTTCTTTATTTTTAACTAAGATTAAAGCAGTGAGATGTTACATTCATTTTACAAATTAGGAATACATAATGTTAAAAATGTTCAATGAAATTGGCACTTTCTTATATTGCTAAAAGCCTGTAATTGCATGTAGAAAATAATTAGTAATTAGCATTAAAGATCTTTCACACACTTAATGTCCTCTTTAATAGTAATTCATATCCAAGTTGACCAACCTAAGAAAACAATAATAAATATAGATAAAACTAAATTCATAAACGTATGCATAACTTTTATATATAGTAGTGAAGATTTGCAAATAATTTGTATTTGTATAAATGATGATATAGCCACCTAATGCAATAGAATACACATGATGAAAATATATTATAAAGCATTGATTTAAGATTAATGTATATGCAATAAAGTTATATAAAAAAGCACAATATTGTATGAATAGTATAATTAAATCATTAACCATAAAATAAGCAAAGTCCCTACCTGCACTGATAAATATGCACAAAGATAAATATGCCCAAAGGTAACTTTGGTCAAAGATTGGATTAAATTAATTTTTATTTTGTTTTGTTTTAAATTTTGTAAATTTTTTCCATTCAATGAGTATAATTTATTTTTGTAATAATGTTTAAAAAATGGTTAGATATCACCACTGACTCAAGGGACATGAATTTGAGAAAACTCTGGTAGATAGAAAAAGACAGAAGAGCCTGGTGTGCTGCAATCCATGGGGTCACAAAGAGTCAGACATGACTTAGTGACTGTGGAATAACAACTTCTATATATCAGCTTGTGAGATCTTGAACAAGTTACTTTATCTCAGTTTTCGTTGTTGCATATTCTAATAATGCATAATAAGTGAAGATTAGAGAAATGCATGTATGAAGTCTGGTATATATTATTCTTTTTTTTTTTTGTTTCTTTTATTGCTGTGTGCTCAGTTGTGTCCAAGTTTTGTGACCCCATGGACTATATAGTCCATGGAATTCTGGAAGCCAGAGTACAGGAATGGGTAGCCATTACATTCTCCAGGGGATCTTCCCAACCCAGGAATGAAACCCAGGTCTTCTGCATCACAGGCAGAT
This sequence comes from Bos indicus, assembly GCF_029378745.1. Lineage (NCBI taxonomy): Eukaryota > Metazoa > Chordata > Mammalia > Artiodactyla > Bovidae > Bos > Bos indicus. Next base: position 37,251,734 of record NC_091776.1, on the reverse strand, counting down.
TCTTTACCAGCTGAGCCACGAGGAAAGCCTAGTATATGCTAGGTGCTAAGTAAATTACATCTATTCTCATTAACAGTAACTGCAAGATATCAAAAGAATCTATTAAAATTAAAATAATGCAAATATCAATCAGCAGTTTATTCACTTCAATAATTTAGATAATTTCCCTGAGAAAGGAAGATAAATACTTTTAACAAACATGATTTTTTTTTTCCCTAAGCAGGTTTTTCTAGTCCATTTATCTTTTCTGAGGTTGACTTCACAATTTTGGCCTTGTATTAAATTCCTTATCTTTTATCTACTTAAAAAGATGCATGTTACATAAAAAAGGGTTAAATATCTAGCATTTTAGAGAACCAGCTGTTAATTTGTTTTGACATTGTTCTTTAATTTAAGGTCTACATGGTTGGCTAAGTGAGGGATGGCCTGCAAGGTCATTCTTTATTCAGAGAAATGAGCACTCAGATATTTAGAAATGCCATATGGAGAATATGTGCCTACACAGTACATTTAAGGATCTGAGCCTATGTTTACTTTAAGCCTGATTCTTCATCTTGATTTATTTATGAGATTTTCAGTGTCAATCCTTCAGCATCAAAGTGTGGAATTCTTGAGGCAAGAATAAAGAGTCTTCTTCCAACACCACAGTTCAAAAGCATCAATTCTGGCTCAGCTTTATCTATAGTCCAATTCTTACATCCATACATGACTACTGAAAAAACCAAAGCCTTGACTAGACAGACCTTTGTTGATAAAAGTAATATCTCTGCTTTTTAATATGCTGTCTAGGTTAGTCATGACTTCCTTCCAAGGAGTAAGCATCTTTTAATTTCATGGCTGCAGTTACCATCTGCAGTGATTTTGGAACGCAAAATATAAAGTCAGCCACTGTTTCCACTGTTTCCCCATCTGTTTGCCATGAAGTGATGGGACCGGATGCCATGATCTTAGTTTTCTGAATGTTGAGTTTTAAGCCAACTTTTTCACTCTTCTTTTTCACTTTCATCAAGAGGCTCTTTAGTTCTTCTTCACTTTCTGCCATAAGGGTGGTGTCATCTGCATATCTGAGGTTATTGATATTTCTGCTGGCAATCTTGATTCCAGCTTGTGCTTCTTCCAGCCCAGCATTTCTCATGATGTACTCTGCATAGAAGTTAAATAAGCAGGGTGATAATATACAGCCTTGACGTACTCCTTTTCCTATTTGGAACCAGTCTGTTGTTTCATGTCCAGTTCTAACTGTTGCTTCCTGACCTGCATACAGGTTTCTCAAGAGGCAGGTCAGGTGGTCTAGTATTCCCATCTCTTTCAGAATTTTCTACAGTTTATTGTGATCCACACAGTCAAAAGCTTTAGCATAGTCAATAAAGCAGAGATAGATATGTTTTTCTGGAACTCTCTTGCTTTTTTGATGATCCAGCGAATATTGGCAATTTGATCTCTGGTTCCTCTGCCTTTTCTAAAACCAGCTTGAACATGTGGAAGTTCATGGTTCACGTATTGCTGAAGCCTGGCTTGGAGAATTTTGAGCATCACTTTACTAGTGTGTGAGTTGAGTGCAATTGTGCGGTAGATTGAGCATTCTTTGGCATTGCCTTTCTTTGGGATTGGAATGAAAACTGACCTTTTCCAGTCCAGTGGCCACTGTTGAGTTTTAAAATTTGCTGGCATATTGAGTGCAGCACTTTCACAACATCATCTTTTAGGATTTAAAAATAGCTCAGCTGGAATTCTATCACCTTCACTAGCATTGTTCATAGTGATGCTTCCTAAGGCACACTTGACTTCACATTCCAGGATGTCTGGCTCTAGGTGAGTGATCACACAGTCGTGATTTTCTGGGTTGTGAAGAACTTTTTTGTACAGTTCTTCTGAGTATTCTTACCACCTCACCTTAATGTCTCCTGCTTCTTTTAGGCACATACCAATTCTGTGCTTTATTGAGCCCATCTTTGCATGAAATGTTCCCTTTGTATCTCTAATTTTCTTGAAGAGATCTCTAGTCTTTCCCATTCTGTTGTTTTCCTCTATTTCTTTGCCTTGATCACTGAGGAAGGCTTTCTTATCTTTCCTTGCTATTCTTTGGAATTCTGCATTCAGATGCTTATATCTTTCCTTTTCTCCTTTGCTTTTCACTTCTCTTCTTTTCACAGCTATTTGTAAGGCCTCCTCAGACAGCCATTTTGCTTTCTTGCATTCTTTGTCTTGGGGATGGTCTTGATCCCTGTCTCCTGTACAATGTCACGAACCTCCATCCATAGTTCATCAGGCACTCTATCTATCAGATCTAGTCCCTTAAATCTATTTCTCACTTCCACTGTATAATCATAAGGGATTTGATTTAGGTCATACCTTAATGGTCTAGTGGTTTTCCCCACTTTCTTCAATTTAAGTCTGAATTTGGCAAAAAGGAGTTCATGATTTGAGCCACAGTCAGCTCCCAGTCTTGTTTTTGCTGACTGTATAGAGCTTCTCCATCTTTGGCTGTAAAGAATATAATCAATCTGATTTTACTGTTGACCATCTGGTGATGTCCATGTGTAGAGTCTTTTCTTGTGTTGTTGGAAGAAGGTGTTTGCTATGACCAGTGAATTCTCTTGGCAAAACTCTATTAGCCTTTGTCCTGCTTCATTATGTACTCCCAGGCCAAATTTGCCTGTATAATCTTGGACTAATAATGTGGGTCTGGATGCCAGGGAACCTACCATGTACAGCTTCTATCACGTACTATTTGTGTGGCCATCAGTGATTTATTTTCTTCTTCTGTAAAATGAATATAGTGAGACTTCCCTGGTGGTCCTGTGGTTAAGACTCTGTGTTCCCAATGCAATCATTACAGTTTCCATCCCTGGTCAGGGAACTAAGATCTAGCTTACTGCATGGTGTGGTCAAAATAAGTAAGTAAGTAATAAATATGTAAGTAAGTAAATAAAGTCTCCAGTCATTGACATTAACAAAAGAAAAATAAATAAAATAAAATGAGAATAGCAATAACATCTGCTCATAGTACTTTTGCAAAGACCGGATTAATTCATGTAACACAATTGAAAAGACGCCTTGCACATATTCACTGCCATATCTTTGGTATATAAATATTAAATGCTTAGTAATGAATACATTAATTACTTCATGTGCATTAGTTGCTCAGCTGTGTCCAATTCTTTGAGACCTCATGGGCTGTTGTCTACCAATCTCTTCTGTCCATGTGATTTTCCAGGCAAGAACACTGGGGTGGGTTGCCATTTCCTTCTCCAGGGGATCTTCCTGACCCAAGGATCAAACTTGGGTCTCCTGCATTGCAGGCGGACTCTTTACCATCTGAGCTACCAGGTAAGCCTGAATTATTTACTTTAGGGTAAGGTATTAATTGCTATAATTAGGCATGACATTCCATTGGAAAATGGACAGTTCACAGAGACTGACAGAAATTATGAAAGTTTTCAGAAGGAGATAAAGCAAGTCTTGGAAGACAGTGGTCAGATGCAGAACAGGGAAAACTCATTTCAAATATGGTGGTTTAGTTGCTAAGTCGTGCCCAGCTCTTGCAACCCCATGGACTGTAGCCTGCCAGGCTCCTCTGTCCATAGGATTCTCTAGACAAGAATGCAGGCGTGGGTTGCCATTTCCTTCACTAGGGGATCTCCCTGACCCAGGGATCAAATCTGGGTCCCCTGCATTGCAGGCAGATTCTTTACCAACTGAGCTGTGACAGAAGCCCCATTTCAAATGTAGGGAAAAAAATAAGCAACATAGTCGGTGACAGTGAATACAAGCTGTCTTGCACTACAAAAGCAACATGCATAAAGTGGAGATATTTATTTCATTCTGCTCTGAGCTCCTTGAGAGGCACGCATTGGGCAGCATATCTACAGTCCTTGTATCTATAACACTGAGCTTTACATGTAAGAGGCACTTGTCATCTCATGCATTATTCTTTAGATAGCTTCCTAAACTTCTCTCAAACACTTCACTCAATCACTTTTCAATCTCCTTCATGCCGAGCTTCCAGGATAACCCACGGCACACACATAATCCCTCAAAAGAAGAGCAGACAAGAAAACTTCAATGTCTGCCTGTTACTGATGGCCCTGAAGATACATTACTGTTCCAGCATTGACCCATTTTTCATACCTTCTCTAACCAGCCCCTCTGTTCTTCCATCTAAATCATATATATTTGCCTACATGAAACAATTTTTCTAACTATAACATATGTATTTTTGTATTACAGTCTTTAATTCTAGATGCTAAAAAATAATGCAGTGGGAAAAGCAGGGAAAATACCAGAAAACAAAGAAAATATGCTACTAAAGGGAAGAGATTAAGTTCCTGAATATTGACCAGTCCTTAGTACTACATCCTTGAGGACTCTTTGCTCTGAAGGACCTGTCCTTGGATCAAACTCCTATGTTAGTTTCCTAACTGTTCTCCACTCCTGTCCTCTGGGACTATAACCTCTACACCAACTGCAGTGGCATCACCCCAATGAAAATCAGGGTTTCATCTGATCCCCTCTCTTTTTAATGGATTCTGTTGCACTCAGAATACAATGTAACCTGCTCTCCTTCTCTAAACCCATCTCCTCTCTCGAGCCACAGTGGCCTGTGGTCTGCATGGCCACAGGCCATGTCAGAAGGATTTCTGTTCGATAAGTTTGAGCTCACAGTTACCTCTTCATAAAATCCTTGGCTTGATTGTTCTCTCATTTTTTTTCAGTTAGTATCTTTTCACAAACACCTGCTACATTATTGTTGTCAGTAACTTCACATTCTATTTTTCTCAAATTTTGATGCATTTTAGTGTGCCTGACTAGTTGCTGGAATTCCGATCATCACTGGGTACTTGTAGATATTAGTCTCCAATCCTTGAAACTAGAAACCTGGTCCTGAATTCTGTGAGCTCATCCAAGAACTACTTGGGCAAGTTCTGCTCAGTTACAGCAGGCTGTCCTTCAGTCAGCAGTATATAATTCCCATTTTTCATTCTCTATCGATGTCTATAAATTCCTCCTTTGAAGGACTATTGAGAGCACTGTAAATATTGTGCATAAAGTACTCAGTAGACTGCTTGGCGCAAGACTTAACGGATATTTGCTGATAGAGCTATTGCTGTTTTTTTTATTTTAATAAAAATGTTTATTTATTTGTCTGTATCATGTCTGTTTCAGCATGCGGCTCTTCGTTGCAGTACATGCATTCTCTAGCTGTGGCGCATGGGCTTTGGAGCATGCAGGCTCAGAAGCTGCATCATATGGGGTTAGTTTTCCCTGTCCATGAGGGATCTTAATTCCTTAACCAGGGATTGAACACACTCCTCCTGCATTGCATGGTAGATTCTCAACCACTGGACTACCAGGGAAAGGGTCAGGAGATTTCTGCACAAGAAAACTAGATTTTCCTCCTATACTAAGGAGAATCTTCTTAAGGCTCCAGAACCAATTTTCTTATTTATATTGCCAGATTATTCCAGAAACCAGCTAGGTTTGGAGTTACACCAGAAAAATTGAAGCTAAGCATCCAAGAGGGCTAGGCAAATAGCCAAATATGTAGGTCCCAGCATAGCTCAGGGAATCTGAGCTTCTGCACTGGGCCTTAGGGTTGCCTGTATTGCCTGCTCTCAAGTTAATTTAGCTGACCGTGTAACTGAAAAAGCAACACAAAGAAAAAGCGGGCAATTTGAAGTGGGCATTCAGCAGGCCAAAAAAAAAGGCGGGGGGGAGGGGGCAAAAAAGCAGGCATTTTCTGCAGGAGGCCTAAGTGCTATTCTTCAATACATCTTAAGGAGTTTACTTTTCAAAAATACATCACACCATAATGCAACACATTTATTTCTTGGAGAGGAGAGTATAAGCTTTCAAACACATGGCTTCTTAGCCAGGTGCTTCCTTGGAAAGGACCTGTTGACTGAAATGCATTGCAGCATATTACAATCCGATCACAGCTTCACTTATCTGTTGGAAAGGCATTTATATTGCACTTATTACCTAGTACCTGTTAAAGATGTTTATGGAGACCACAAGGAAGAAATAATTTTTATGATCCTTTTAGTTTGCTATAAATTCAGAAACAATTTTGCTTGAACAGCTGATCTGTGAATTAATAATAAGGGACTATAACTTTTTTTCACTACTTCCTTTGTGTTTAAAAATTGACGAGGCTCAAAACTCCATTTCTTTACAGGAAACACATTTCAAAGGCCTAGGGGGGTAATCACCACTTCCTTTATATGGAAATTTCCTTCTAAGATCACACTTTGGCTGGTACAAAATAAATAAAAAGTTTAGCTTTGAGTCCAGTATGACATAAAGTATTATATTCTTTTCTTAAGGACTTCCTGAAAAAATTCTGTGAAAAACCATGTGAAGAATAGTTTCTAGTCAAACAGATCATGCTTTATCTCAGAAATGCTATGTAAAGAAATAATTAACTGAGACTTTTCATCCTGTGTATAACCCTCTCAGTTGCTTTCATTGACTCTGTTTTTGGATTCACTTCCCTGGTGGCTCAGAGGTTAAAGCGTCTACCTGGAATGCAGGATACTGAAGTTCAATCCGTGGGTGGGGAAGATCCCTTGGAGAAGGAAATGGCAACCCACTCCAGTACTCTTGCCTGGAGAATTCCATGGAGGGAGGAGCCTTGTAGGCTACAGTCCATGGGGTCACAAAGAGTCGGACACGACTGAGTGACTTCACTCTTACTTTTCAAGACTAATTCTTTAACTAGTTTTAGCATAATTATTTTGACATTGGAAATAGATTGTTCATTTATTCAAAACATTTACTTACTCTTTACTGGAGTCATATGGCATGAAATGAATAATATAAAGTCCTGAAGGGAAATAGTCTACCCTTCTTAAGGTTTTATTTTTAAGAAGCAGTGAGAAAAATTCTTGAATAGGGTCTGTAGGAGGCCTGAATTTTCCTTTATATGAAGACAAGCTTATACCTCTTTTTCTCCATTGGTTTTAAATTCAATTTAAAAAAATGCTTTCATTTTCCTCTTTTCCCATTTTAACTCTATTTATTTTCCTATAGAAAGGGAATCTTGCTTCTTTCCCATTTTTTTCCTAGCACTTAGTATGCTGATAAGATTTTGTAAATATTCTGTCTCTAAAGGTAGAGATTGGAAGTTAAGTCAAAAGGGCAAAAACACTACTTTGGATTTTTCCAAATACATACTCTGCAAATGAGCTTCAATATTTAGCAGTTTAAATTAAAAAAAAAATTATATGATGTTGGTAGAGTTTTAAAAAGCAGACACTGAAGTTATAGAGAAAGTATATTTAGGAAAGAAAACATTTTTGTACCATAAAATGTTGCTATTTTGAGTAATGTTTAAGTTTTCCATATTTAGATACTATGTTACATTATGAAAAATATCAAATCTAATGATCATGAGGTGTGTCAGCTTCTGGCCTAATGTCACTCAAACAGGATAAGTTTAGGGTTGATTTGTCATTAAAACTGTATTTGGTAATGTGGTAAATTGAGGTATGTTACAAATACCACAGACATTTGGATGATTATGTATTACATTTTAACAGCTATTCATTGCTGAGGAAGTCCTTATTTCAAAGAACATTTGTCCCCTTTGAGAGAATGATTAACACTTGGTAGTCCTTTTATCTATATAGGACTGCATGGTGACCACAAGGCATTAGAGAGAAGAGCACAGACCATGAGGCTCTGGTTTAAGTCAGTCTTAAGACCTGAGAGTTTGCTTTGAAGCTGGAGGGACTTTGGAGATGATCTGGCTCAATTCCTTCATTTTACAGATGAAAATCTTGAAACCCAGTGAGATTAAAGGATATACCTGAAGTCACACAGTTCACTTATTGAAGAGCTTGGACTGGAGCCTGTGTTCTTAAATTCTATCCTGCTCCTCTCTCAGGAAAGGGATGTTAACAGGCAAAGCTTAAAACTAATGTGGGAGATATTTTTTAGAAGATTGGCTGCACTTTATTTTTATTTTTTGAAGTATAGCTGATCTATGATGATGTATTTGTTATAGGTGTACAGCCAGGTGATCCAACCATACACATATATATCTACTGTTCTTCAGATTCTTTTCTTTTACAGGTTATAACTAAGTGTTGAGTATAATTTTTTGTACCATACAATAAGTGTTTGTTGATTATCTATTTTATATATAGTAGTGAATATCTATTAATCCACAAATTGTAATTTACTCTGTCACCCTCTTTTCCTTTTTGGTATCCAAAAGTTTGTTATCTATGTCTGTGAGTCTATTTCTGTTTTGAAAATATACTCAATATTAATCTCACTTAATATATTAATATTAACTAATATCAGTAATTATTAGAGAAATACAAATCAAAACTACCATGAGCTATCACCCCACACATCAGAATGGCCATCATTAAAATGTCTATAAATAACAAATGCTGGAGATGTTGTGGAGAGAAGAGAACCTTCCTATATTGTTTGTGGGAATGTATGTTGGTAAAGCCATCATGGAGAACAGTATGGAGGCTCCTTAAATAAAAAAGAAAAATGAAAAAAAAAAAAAAAAAAAAAACTAAAAGTACACCTACCTTATGATACTACTCCTGGGCCTGTATGTGGAGAAATATTTTTTTTTTTTAATTGGTTGTTGTTATCTAGTTGCTCGGTCATGTGCAACTCTTTATAACCCCATGGACTGCAGCACACTAGGCATCCCTGTCCTTCACTGTCCCTGTCATTTTTTACCCTCTATAAGCTGAAACTCCAAAACTTTGGCCACCTCATGTGAAGAGTTGAGTCATTGGAAAAGACCCTGATGCTGGGAGGGATTGGGGGCAGGAGGAGAAGGGGACGACAGAGGATGAGATGGCTGGATGGCATCACTGACTCGATGGACGTGAGTCTGAGTGAACTCCAGGAGTTGGTGATGGACAGGGAGGCCTGGAGTGCTGCAATTCATGGGGTTGCAAAGAGTCGGACATGACTGAGCGACTGAACTGAACTGAACTGAGGGGATAGTCCAGTAAAAATTTGGAAAAATTCCTTAGAACTAACAAGCACAGTTTAATGTGGATCGTCAAGGAAAGGAAGAACCCTGTAGTCAGTATTAAGGTAGATATTTTTAGCACAAAAATTCCACCAAGTTCATTTCTATGACATTCACCTTTGCTCTTCAAGCTTGAGGACACAAGTCTTTGAATAGAATTAAGCAATCATACTTTCTTGGATCTCTAGCTATGAGTGACTGGAAAATAATTTTTTATATTATTTAATCAGTTACCATTGCCAGGAGAAATATCAATAATCTCAGATATGCAGATGACACCACCCTTATGGCAGAAAGTGAAGAGGAACTAAAAATCCTCTTGATGAGAGTGAAAGAGGAGAGTGAAAAAGTTGGCTTAAAACTCAACATTCAAAAAACGAAGATCATGGCATCTGGTCCCATCACTTCATGGGAAATAGACGGGAAAACAGGGGAAACAGTGTCAGACTTTATTTTTTGGGGATCCAAAATCACTGAATATGGTGACTGAAGCTATGAAATTAAAAGACGCTTACTCCTTGGAAGAAAAGCTATGACCAACCTAGATAGCATATTGAAAAACAGAGACATTATTTTGCCAAGGTCCATCTAGTCAAGGCTATGGTTTTTCCTCTGGTCATGTATGGATGTGAGAGTTGGACTGTGAAGAAAGCTGAGCACTGAAGAATTGATGCTTTTGAACTGTGGTGTTGGAGAAGACTCTTGAAAGTCCCTTGGACTGCAAGGAGATCCAACCAGTCCATTCTGAAGGAGATCAGCCCTGGGATTTCTTTGGAAGGAATGATGCTAAAGCTGAAACTCCAGTACTTTGGCCACCTCATGCGAAGAGTTGAGGCATTGGAAAAGACTCTGGTGCTGGGAGGGATTGGGGGCAGGAGGAGAAGGGGATGACAGAGGATGAGATGGCTGGATGGCATCACTGACTCGATGGACATGAGTCTGAGTGAACTCCGGGAGATGGTGATAGACAGGGAGGCCTGGCGTGCTGCGATTCATGGGGTTGCAAAGAGTAGGACACGTCTGAGTGACTGAACTGAACTGAATGGTCTCTGGTAGTACTTTAGTTGCTAAGTAGTGTCCAAATCTTTCAACCCCACAGACTGTAGCCTGCCGGCTCCTCTGTCTATCGGATTCTCCAGGCAAGAATACTGGAATGGATTGCCATTTCCTTCTCCAGGGGATCTTCCTGACCCAGGAATCAAACCCAGGTCTCAGGTAAAATGGTTGCCAACTGTCTCAGAGAATTCAGCAAAATGTGGGTTTTGAAAGGACTTACATTCTTTACCAAAAATCATGTTAAGAAAACCAAGCTTCACTACTAGGTAGACTTTATAAATATGCATGTATAGTTTAGCTAGAAATAAGAAAACTCCTAAGCTAAGTGCTAAACAGTGGAAACAGTGTCAGACCTTATTTTTTGGGGATCCAAAATCACTGCAGATGGTGACTGCAGCCATGAAATTAAAAGACGTTTACTCTTTGGAAGGAAAGTTATGACCAACCTAGATAGCATATTCAAAAGCAGAGACATTACTTTGCCAACAAAGGTCCGTCTAGTCAAGGCTATGGTTTTTCCTGTCCTCATGTATGAATGTGAGAGTTGGACCTTGAAGAAGGCTGAGTGCTGAAGAATTGATGCTTTTGAACTGTGGTGTTGGAGAAGAATCTTGAAAGTCCCTTGGACTGCAAGGAGATCCAACCAGTCCATTCTGAAGGAGATCAGCCCTGGGTGTTCTTTGGAAGGAATGATGCTAAAGCTGAAACTCCAGTACTTTGGCCACCTCATGCGAAGGGTTGACTCATTGGAAAAGACTCTGATGCTGGGAGGGATTGGGGGCAGGAGGAGAAGGGGACGACAGAGGATGAGATGGCTGGATGGCATCACTGACTCGATGGACGTGAGTCTGGGTAAACTCCGGGAGTTGTTGATGGACAGGGAGGTCTGGAGTGCTGCAATTCATGGGGTCGCAAAGAGTCGGACACGACTGAGCGACTGAACTGAACTGAACTGAAGTGCTAAATGTTTAATAGTAGAAGCTGACTTTAATATTTTGCACAAATTACATCAGACATGAGAGTAAGATCATCAGTTCTTCTACTGTGGAGAGTTTAACTGACTGAAGTCTCAGCTGCTGTGCTTTGAACTCTACAGCTGCCTTTGTGAAATGATCGTGTTGTTCACAGGCTTCTCTGAGCCAATGGCTGAGTATAGTCCTTACAGTAGTAAATCAGGCTCATTTCTACTAAAGTGAGCCATCTCTAAGTGGGGCTTTTGGCTCCAGGACTTCCAGTGGCATTGTTAATTCTTCCTTAGGCTCTATGGTGGTCTAAGATGCTTTGCCCAAACTAATTTTCTTGCAGACCATTCTTCTTCACTTAGGCTCACACATGCACCATGGGTAGACATGCAGCATAATCAGAAATACACCATGGACAAACAGACACCATGAACAGATATGGACCATGGACAAACAGACACAATGGATAGACATAGACACCATAGACACAATGGATAGACTGAGATATCACGATCAGATGTATATCATGGGCAGATAGCTCTCCCAGGCCTGCCTGGCTATCTCCCCATTGTTCTCACAAGTATTTCTCCTAATATACATATCTTGCACAATGCTTCATATCTACTTTGCAAAAGACCCAGAATAAGACATATGCATAGAAACTGTACATAGAGATAACCTCTGATTATGATGTCATATCATAACTATGACAAATTTTCAACAAAAGCAATGAATTATTGTTATTTAAGAAGTTCAGTCTTCATAGTAAACAATTAAAACTAGCCCATTCCCTGGAAACTCTCAGAAATGCTATTCAAATTGGTCAATGAATACAACACTTTATACTTCTACCATACAGAAAAAGGGCTTCCCTTGTAGCTCAGTCGGTAAAGAATCTGCCTGCAGTGCAGGAGACTCGGGTTTGATCCCTGGGGTGGACGATCCCCTGGAGAAGGAAATGGCGACCCAATTGCCCAGAATATCTTGTGGACAGAGGAGCCTGGTGGGCTGCAGTACATATGAAGCATTGTGCAAGAAATTTATATTAGGAGAAACACTTGTGAGAACAAATGGGGAGACAGCCAGGCAGGCCTGGGAGAGCTATCTGCCCACGAAATACATTTGATCGTGAAATCTCTGTCTATCCGTTGTGTCTATGGTGTCTATGTCCATCCATTGTGCCTACGCCTATCCTTTGTGTCTGTTTGTCCATGGTGCATATCTGTTCATTGTGTCTATTTGTCCATGGTGTATTTCTGATCATGGTGCATGTCTACCATGGTGCATGTGTGAGCCTAATGACTTCCCTGGTGGCTCAGATGGTAAAGTGTCTGCCTACAATGTGGGAGACCTGGGTTAAATCCCTGGGTTGGGAAGATCTCCTGGAGGAGGAAATGGCAACCCACTCCAGTATTCTTGCCTGGAAAATCCCATGGACGGAGGAGCCTGGTAGGCTACACTCTCCATGGGGTCGCAAAGAGTCAGACATGACTGAGCGACTTCACTTTCACTTTTCATACAGAAAAAACTGGACTTTCTCAAAGGAGTCAGGAAAGCTTTTTAAATTTTGTTTTATTTTCTGAATGTAAAATAGGCCTTCCATGTTTTGTCATGTACACATGCTTCTGCACACGCTCTTTCATCTATCTATAACAACCTCCCTCAGAAATCTCCCCTTGTTTGGCTGACAATTTATTAAGTAAGATACAACTTTTTGTTATGGTCTCAAGGTAATCATGATTAAGAGAAAATCTACAACAAATGCAAACGAAAAGATGCTTACTTGTCAAAGGAAGGCAAAGGCTTAAGAACACATCTGTATGGGGTCAAAACTTGATACAGAGGACACACAGCAGAATGCTCCTAGTTGGAACGGCAGTTCTACCAGCCCTCAGGTCCCCAAAGAACATGAAATTGCTGGTGATATCCCTTTACATATGATAACGATCTAGAAAAGTCTTTTCTTCTGTTTCTGGTTTTCATTCTCAAGGGATCTGTATTCTTTCCCACATTCTTCCAAGTCTTTAGGTGATTTTGGCTATTGCCTGCTTGTCTGGTGTCAGAAACTAAGCATTTTTTAATGGTTCCTAGAGAAGAGGTGAGCTCATGTTCAATTTTCTGGGCAAACTATCCACCAGCATTTTCATGTCACAAGCTCTACATTCTGGTATTTCTTCAAAATCCACTGTACACATTACTGCTACTGCTACTTCTTCCCTGACTTCTCCAAAATGGTTGCATCCTGTCTTTCTCTTAGAAATGTCTTGATGCTACATCTATTTTAGCACTTATCATAATGCATCAGACTATGTTTATATATTAAACTATTTTACTAGGTTTGGAAGACTTGAGGGTCAGTCCTCATTAAAACATATGTGTTAGTTTTCTCTATCAACTCTGTCCATCTCAGCCTATCTTTGCCTACAGATGATCAGATTGAGCCTGACAAAGAATTGGGACATTTTACCCTTTCTTAATAATTAGAAGGGTTAACTCTTTCTTGAGACAAAAATAAAATAAAAGCTTTTCCTGAGTAATTTCAGTCTTGCAGCAGAAAGTTCCTGAAATAGTTTCAAATAACTTCTATTAATTACATTCAATCCTTCCCTTACTGAGCATTCTGAATTGGCACCATGTGCCAGGCAATGAGCTAAATATTGGAGTAGAAATACAATAACAGACAATGATTCTGCTACTCAGGACCTGATTCTGATGGTGAATACAAATATGTGAACAAATAATTTTTGAAAAATCACTTCTGCTATTGTAAAACTTTCATAGAATTCTATCAAAGTATAATTTTGAGACACTGGAATAAATTTAACAGAGGAGATTAGGTGTAGAGACAGTGACACATAAGAAAGTCTAACATTGTAGAAGCCTAGTGAGCAGAGTATCTAAAGCACAAGATGAATATTAGGAACTAGCAGCTAGCAAGGATGAAAAGAAAAAAAATTGAGAAGAACTAGATCACAAATGGACACAATCCAATGATAATTTCTTTTAAAGTTAATGAGGATTATTACTACCTTGGAAGCATTGACTTGGTTCTAAATGCAATATAGTAATTGAGACAATTAGACAAATAAGAATATATATTTTTGAAAGCAGAATTTAGAGCTTGTGTTGGTCTTGTGAAACTGGGAAGTGACATGGAGGGTGAGCTGTGCACGTGGAAACAGAAATCACTGCAAGATTTGGCCTCCAGAGGAATTATTGCTCAGGCTGAGCTTAGATGCTGTGAGATAACAACAAATAAAACAAGCTTAAAGGGATGGAATTGAGATGGAGGATTACACATTGCTAAATGGGGGGGCTTCTTTTTTTTTTTTCCTCGTGTTGATTTAGGACCAATGATAGTCAAGGCAAATAGCTCGGTCCAAGGCCCTAGCACATCAAGGCTGCTCAGAATGAGAATGCCAGGCGCATGTGCAAACATTGCCTCAATAAGGAGAATGGAGTTTCATTAGAGGCAAGGAAGGTGCAGAAAAATGTTGGTAGAGGTCTGTAGATGTAAGGGAATTTAACTCAAATAGCTGTTTACAAAAGTGGGATAATGTCAAGTTATTTGAGGTAATTTCCTGCCTAGAAATCTCTGAGATTTTTCACATCTGTCTTTAAGTGGGCCAAAGTCTCTACTTATTTTTAATCTCTTATGTTCATAATGTACCAGAGAGAAAATAAAAACCGTAACTTTGACATAAGTGAGCAGCTCATTGCACTGATTGCATTGGTGGTGAAAATGAATATACAATTCAAAAAAATACTTTAAAATCTTTCATATGGAGCCTTCTAATTGCCCTTTTATTTCTTGCTGATGATAAAGAAAATAGGCTGCCCCGTTAGCATTGTATCTAGCCATAGAATGATACTTTTACAAAGTCCTATGAAGAAAATTCATAAATGTCTAACACACACCAGGGGTTATTTTTCAGTTCTGCAATTCATAAATGTAAATGAACAAAAGATAATTGAATTGAATTAAAATATATCATTATTGGACTAAGTTTCAAAAGTAAAATTAAATTGATGGATCTACATTATGAATTAACTACTATACTCCAGATGCTTGAATTTTTTACAGAATAGTTAATTATCATATAAAAAGCAATGCTTTGAAAGAGATAAGCAGTCTACTCTGATACAATAGATTAGAAACAAAAATCTGTCTTGTTCTAATTCCTTTCTCTCATACTTGAAATGTATCCTGTCTAAGGCTTATGCCAGTAACATTTCATAGTGAGGACAAATATTATTGATCACAGAGTATTTAACAGACTGGCAGCTATGAAGGAATCTCTCAAATGATGATGAAAATATGGAATGAGCAAGCTTGTTTTCTACTGGAAGTGATTTAAGCATTAAACACACATTATAATCAACATAATTTAGTTGATTAAGTATAATTCAATTAATTGATTCAAAATCACCTCTTTTTTATTTTGCAGAGAACACACCAAGGGTGATTACATATCTGGATAACTTGATAATGTATTTGTTTTCTTTCTCCCTATATTATAATGTGCTATTTTTTTAATAGATTAACAAAGAACATGTCTACAAAAATGTCCCATAAAACAAGTATCAGAAATGTATCTAAAATACAAATAACAGTTCAGCATCTCTTCACAAAATGGAACAAGAAGAGATTAGTAGTAAGTAAAGGCAAATTGTAAATAGAGGTCAGTGTGTATATATGTGTGTTGGGGGAGTGGGTGGGTACGGGGCATGGAGTGTCATCAGCCAGCAGAACCAAGTGTTCAAAACCACTCAGATTCAGCATTCAAACAATACCGTGTCCACACGCAACCTAGTTCCAAAATTTAATAGCAGCATAACACTGAGAAAGCATACAAAGGATGAAGCATTGCCTTGCAAAATTAAATGTTTAATAAAGATCAATTATTTGTGAAATGATTTAAAAACTATATGACAACTGATAGCACAGAGGCACCAATCCGTTAGAACATGTGACAACCTACGTACATCTGCTTAACAGAAGCCTTGATTATTTAATGCACACACAGCCGAGCTATGTAAAACATATGTACACACAGGGTAATTGAAACCAATTGACACTTTCAAGTTTGTATTAATCAAAAATTAATTTAGACATGCACTGAGTTGTAGAGCTATCCTTTTGTGCATCTAAGAATTGTGTCAGGGAAGTTCTCAAAGCAATGGCCAGAATGAGTTGATTCTGACATATGTTCTACAAGTGATTAAAGATGAATTATTGCCATTTTCAGAAGCTGCAGGTCCTGACAGATACAGATAATGCCAAACAGTACAATATCTGCTCATATTATTTGTCTTGGCAAAGAATAAGGTGACTCAGCATGTCATCTCACAATGACAAGTCTGCTTTTTATTTTATTTTTTCCTTTTTAAGTAGCAAAAAGAACAGCTAAGTGTTTCAGAGAACACACTGCAAATGAGCATGTCATTACTGACTCTGCAAGGAATTCACCAACATACAGATTTTTGTTCCTTCCATTGTTCTGCAGAGAACACAGCAAGAGTGATTGCATATCTGGGCTTCTTGATAATGTATTTGTTTTCTTTCTCCTTCCACCCACAGAAAGTCTCTGACAATCTCATTTACAAACAGAGTGGGTTCTGTCTTGTTTTCCTCAAGCTGTTCTGAGTTTTCTAATGAACGTCCTTCTATGCTGGTGATTTGTTCATTCTATTCAAAATACTGACCTCCTTCAGGACCTGCCAGATGTCACAGCTTGATGTCTTCTTATTTTGTAGGTTGTTGCCTTTACCACATTTTCCTCTCAGCCTTGAGGAAATAAAGGTCTCTATCATGTCTGTGATTTCAACCACTAATAGAGTTTTACTTTAAAGGGTCTGAGATGTCTTACACTATAGGATTGACATTTACAGTGCTGCATATTTATCCTAACAGAAAAAACTGTGAGAGCTTACTTTTTTTAACTTGTTTGGGGGACATACTGATATTCCTAGTCAATTGAGGAATACATTTTGAGAATGTTCAAGCCTTTGCCTGCTTGGTAGTCATTACATAATAAGCATGCAGATTTATCTTGACTACTTTGATAGTAACATTTCAAAAATTCCCCAGTAATCCATTTGACAAGTATTTATCTAGATTTCTTCCATGTGATCTTTGTTACAGAATGGTTTTCCTCTAAATTTTTTTGGCCAAACATAAGACTCTCAACAGAGCTCACAGCAGTTGTCTAAAGCATCATTGCTCATGACTGACAAGAAAAAAAAAGAAACAAAAACAAAACCCAACAAACTATTCTTGGTTTTGAGCCTCTATTTCCTGTTTGCTAAAGAGTATGATTTACTCTCTCTGCTGCTGCTGCTGCTAAGTCGCTTCAGTCGTGTCTGACTCTGTGAGACCCCAGAGATGGCAGCCCACCAGGCTCTGCCCTCCCTGGGATTCTCCAGGCAAGAACACTGGAGTGGGTTGCCATTTCCTTCTCCAATTTACTCTCTCTACAGGACCAATATTAAAATAAACAAATAAACAAGGCTTCCTGAGTTTTATAAGTCAATTACTAAATATACTAAACGTCAACTGCAGATGACTTTGTTCTTCATTGTGTTACAATTTGATAAATTTCATTTAAAAAAAAAGAATTACTCTTTTTTGAAAAATATTAGTCACGGAGTAGGTAGCGTTCTAATTTACGTATAAATCTTATCAGTTATTCAACCTTGCTGTACACTACATTGATGCTAAATTAAAACTGAGGAATCTAATCAAATATCAATGAAATATTTCTAATTAATGATATTTCTAATGAAATATCAACTCCAATATGTACACTTTGAACCAAAATATTTATTGAGTAAATGTCTCTAAAGCATTTTCAGAATGGCATGAAAGACATAAATCTCAAACAAACAATCTAGGAGATTTATAATGAACTCTACCTGAGAGAGAAGAAAACAAAAAAAGATTCTTTAGACCTTAGAAGAATGACAGTGTGTCCCTCATTAAAGGTTTCTTCAATCACGTGTTTTAGTCAAATCCTAAATGACATAAAGCCTTCCCTTTAAGAAAGGTCCTAGTGAGTTTTCTCTTCTTAGCACTTAGAGAAGATGAGGATTTGTGCAAGCTGTAGAGATGGATGCCCAGACTGAATAGGTGAATTGCCCTATTTATAAGTGCCATAATCTAAGGAACTCAGAAAAATTCTTAGATGGCAATCTTACAGGTTTGGTGTTACCCTTGAGCTGACTCAAGTAATCAAAAATCTTCAACTGATCTGTCTCCATACAATGTTACACAAGTAACTGATAAGTGTTTACTCTCTTCCTCCACAGCACCTAAGGCCATGGGGAAGTTTTCAGCAAGCTACAAACTGGGCATATTTTTTCTTTTATGAGGAATCACCATGTCAGAGAAACATTACTAAGTGCAGCATTTTTTAACAACAAATATTTACTGAGTGTTCATTAATGTAACTACTTTAGGAGACAATATGACCAAAAAAAACCCCATCATCCCAAGGGAAAAAGAAACAGCATTTGTTTATCACTTACTATGTGCCAGGAACTATGTAAAATCCTACAATCAACAAAATAGTGTGAAGCAGGTAATATGTGTATTTTAGACATAAGGAAACCCAATATTAGACTTTCATTTTTAAATAATAGGATATCCAATACAAATATATTAAATGAAAAAAAGAAAAAAAAAAAAAAAAGGAGCGCTCTCATAGAGGAAATGCTGGAACGAGCTCAAATATAGCTGAAATTTGCTCTACAGAAATGTAATCACTGATCTCACATGCTAGTAAAGTAATGCTCAAAATTCTCCAAGCCAGGCTTCAGCAATACATGGACCATGAACTTCCAGGTGTTCAAGCTGGTTTTACAAAAGGCAGAGGAACCAGAGATCGAATTGCCAACATCTGCTGGATCATGGAAAAAGCAAGAGAGTTCCAGAAAAACATCTATTTCTGCTTTATTGACTATGCCAAAGCCTTTGACTGTGTGGATCACAATAAACTGTGGAAAATTCTGAAAGAAATGGGAATACCAGACTACCTGACCTGCCTCTTGAGAAACCTGTATGCAGGTCAGGAAGCAACAGTTAGAATTGGACATGGAACAACAGACTGGTTCCAAATAGGAAAAGGGTACGTCAAGGCTGTATATTGTCACCCTGCTTATTTAACTTATACGCAGAGTACATCATGAGGAACACTGGGCTGGAAGAAGCACAAGCTGGAATCAAGATTGCTGGGAGAAATATCAGTAACTTCCGATATGCAGATGACACCACCCTTATGGCAGAAAGTGAAGAGGAACTAAAAAGCCTCTTGATAAGAGTGAAAGAGGAGAGTGAAAAAGTTGGCTTAAAGTTCAACATTCAGAAAACGAAGATGATAGCATCTGGTCCCATCACTTCATGGGAAATAGATGGGGAAAGAGTGGAAACATATCAGACTTTATTTTGGGGGGCTCCAAAATCACTGCACATGGTGACTGCAGCCATGAAATTAAAAGACGCTTACTCCTTGGAAGAAAAGTTATGACCAAAGTCCGAGGTCAGAGGCGGCGACGAGAGGAATTACTCTGCGTCTGAGGTCAGGGGTGGCGGCCGGAAGGAGCTACCCCCAATCCGACGTCAGGGGGGGCGGCCGAGAAGAGCTACCCGGAGTCCAAGGTCAAGGGCAGTGGCCAGGAGGAGCTATCCCATGCCCCCATGCCCGAGGCCAGGGGCAGCGGCGGGGAGGAGCAACCCCATGCCAGAGGCCTGGGGCAGCAGCCAGGAGGACCAACCCCACGTCCAAGGAGCTGTGGCTGCACAGGCACAGGAGGGACTAGAGGAGCTATCCCACGTTGAAGGTCAGGAAGGGTGGCAGTGAGGAGATACGGCTCGTCCAAGGTAAGGAGCAGTGGCTGCACTTTGCTGGAGTAGCTGTGATGAGATACCCCACGCCCAAGGTAAGAGAAACCCAAGTAAGACGGTAGGTGTTGCAAGAGAGCATCAGAGAGCAGACACACTGAACCCATACTCACAGAAAACTAGTCAATCTAATCACACTAGGACCACAGCCTTGTCTAACTCAATGAAACTAAGCCATGCCCGTGGGGCAACCCAAGATGGGCGGGTCATGGTGGAGAGATCTGACAGAATGTGGTCCACTGGAGAAGGGAATGGCAAACCACTTCAGTATTCTTGCCTTAGGAACCCCATGAACAGTATGAAAAGGCAAAATGATAGGATACTGAAAGAGGAACTCCCCAGGTTGGTAGGTGCCCAATATGCTACTGGAGATGAGTGGAGAAATAACTCCAGAAAGAATGAAGTGATAGAGCCAAAGCAAAAACAATATCCAGCTGTGGCTGTGACTGGTGATAGAAGCAAGGTCTGATGCTGTAAAGAGCAATATTGCATAGGAACCTGGAATGTCAGATCCATGAATCAAGGCAAATTGGAAGTGGTCAGGCAAGAGATGGCAAGAGTGAATGTCAACATTCTAGGAATCAGCGAACTAAAGTGGACTGGAATGGGTGAATTTAACTCAGATAACCATTATATCTACTACTGCGGGCAGGAATCCCTTAGAAGAAATGGAGTAGCCATCATGGTCAACAAAAGAGTCCGAAATGCAGTACTTGGTTGCAATCTCAAAAATGACAGAATGATCTCTGTTTGTTTCCAAGGCAAACCATTCAATATCACAGTAATCCAAGTCTATGCCCCAACCAGTAACGCTGAAGAAGCTGAAGTTGAATGGTTCTATGAAGACCTACAAGACCTTTTAGAACTAACACCCAAAAAAGATGTCCTTTTCATTATAGGGGACTGGAATGCAAAAGTAGGAAGTCAAGAAACACAGGGAGTATCAGGCAAATTTGGCCTTGGAATACAGAATGAAGCAGGGCAAAGACTAATGGAGTTTTGCCAAGAAAATGCACTGGTCATAACAAACACCCTCTTCCAGCAACACAAGAGAAGACTCTACACATGGACATCACCAGATGGTCAACACCGAAATCAGGTTGATTATATTCTTTGCAGCCAAAGATGGAGAAGCTCTATACAGTCAGCAAAAACAAGACCAGGAGCTGACTGTGGCTCAGACCATGAACTCCTTATTGCCAAATTCAGACTTAAATTGAAGAAAGTAGGGAAAACCACTAGACCATACAGGTATGACCTAAATCAAATCCCTTATGATTATACAGTGGAAGTGAGAAATAGATTTAAGGGCCTAGATCTGATAGATAGAGTGCCTGATGAACTATGGACTGAGGTTTGTGACACTGTACAGGAGACAGGGATCAAGATCATCCCAGTGGAAAGAAATGCAAAAAAGCAAAATGGCTGTCTGGGGAGGCCTTACAAATAGCTGTGAAAAGAAGAGAAGCTAAAAGCAAAGGAGAAAAGGAAAGATATAAACATCTGAATGCAGAGTTCCAAAGAATAGCAAGAAGAGATAAGAAAGCCTTCTTCAGCGATCAATGCATAGAAATAGAGGAAAACAACGGAATGGGAAAGACTAGAGCTCTCTTCAAGAAAATCAGAGATACCAAGGGAATATTTCATGCAAAGATGGGCTCGATAAAGGACAGAAATTGTATGGACCTAACAGAAGCAGAAGATATTAAGAAGAGATGGCAAGAACACACAGAAGAACTGTACAAAAAAGATCTTCACGACCCAGATAATCACGATGGTGTGATCACTGATGTAGAGCCAGACATCCTGGAATGTGAAGTCAAGTGGGCCTTAGAAAGCATCACTACGAACAAAGCTAGTGGAGGTGATGGAATTCCAGTTGAGCTATTCCAAATCCTGAAAGATGATGCTGTGAAAGTGCTGCACTGCATATGCCAGCAAATTTGGAAAACTCAGCAGTGGCCACAGGACTGGAAAAGGTCAGTTTTCATTACAATCCCAAAGAAAGTCAATGCCAAAGAATGCTCAAACTACCACACAATTGCACTCATCTCACACGCTACTAAAGTAATGCTCAAAATTCTCCAAGCCAGGCTTCAGCAATATGTGAACTGTGAACTTCCTGATGTTCAGGCTGGTTTTAGAAAAGGCAGAGGAACCAGAGATCAAATTGCCAACATCCACTGGATAATGGAAAAAGCAAGAGAGTTCCAGAAAAGCATCTATTTCTGCTTTATTGACTATGCCAAAGCCTTTGACTGTGTGGATCACAATAAACTGTGGAAAATTATGAAAGAGATGGGAATAACAGACCACCTGACCTGCCTCTTGAGAAATTTGTATGCAAGTCAGGAAGCAACAGTTAGAACTGGACATGGAATAACAGATTGGTTCCCAATAGGAAAAGGAGTACCTCAAGGCTGTATATTGTCACCCTACTTATTTAACTTATATGCAGAGTACATCATGAGAAACGCTGGACTGGAAAAAACACAAGCTGGAATCAAGATTAACGGGAGAAATATCAATAACCTCAGATATGCAGATAACACCACGCTTATGGCAGAAAGTGAAGAGGAACTCAAAAGCCTCATGATGAAAGTGAAAGTGGAGAGTGAAAAAGTTGGCTTAAAGCTCAACATTCAGAAAACGAAGATCATGGCATCCGGTCCCACCACTTCATGGGAAATAGATGCGGAAACAGTGGAAACAGTGTCAGACTTTATTTTTCCGGGCTCCGAAATCACTGCAGATGGTGACTGCAGCCATGAAATTAAAAGAGGCTTACTCCTTGGAAGGAAAGTTATGACCAACCTAGATAGCATATTCAAAAGCAGAGACATTACTTTGCCAACAAAGGTCCATCTAGTCAAGGCTATGGTTTTTCCTGTGGTCATGTATGGATGTGAGAGTTGGACTGTGAAGAAGGCTGAGCGCTGAAGAATTGATGCTTTTGAACTGTGGTGTTGGAGAAGACTCTTGAGAGTCCCTTGGACTGCAAGGTGATCCAACCAGTCCATTCTGAAGGAGATCAGCCCTGGGATTTCTTTGGAAGGAATGATGCTAAAGCTGAAACTGCAGTTACTTTGGCCACCTCATGGGAAGAGTTGACTCATTGGAAAAGACTCTGATGCTGGGAGGGATTGGGGGCAGAAGGAGAAGGGGACGACAAAGGATGAGATGGCTGGATGGCATCACTGACTCGATGGATGTTAGTCTGAGTGAACTCTTGGAGTTGGTGATGGACAGGGAGACCTGGCGTGCTGTGATTCATGGGGTCGCAAAGAGTCAGACACAACTGAGCGACTGAACTGAACTGAACTGAACTGAGATAGCATATTGAAAAGCAGAGACATTACTTTGCCAACAAAGTCCATCTAGTAAAGGATATGGTTTTTCCAGTGGTCACGTATGGATATGAGAGTTGGACTGTGAAGAAAGCAGAGTGCTGAAGAATTGATGCTTTTGAACTGTGGTGTTGGAGAAGACTCTTGAGAGTCCCTTGGACTGCAAGGAGATCCAACCAGTCCATTCTGAAGGAGATCAGCCCTGGGATTTCTTTGGAAGGAATAATGCTAAAGCTGAAACTCCAGTACTTTGGCCACCTCATGCGAAGACTTGACTCATTGGAAAAGACTCTGATGCTGGGAGGGATTGGGGGCAGGATTATAAAGGGACAACAGAGGATGAGATGGCTGGATGGCATCACCGACTCGGTGGAAGTGAGTCTGAGTGAACTCTGGGACAAGGTGATGGACAGGGAGGCCTGGCGTGATGCAATCCATGGGGTCGCAAAGAGTGGGACACGACTGAGCGACTGAACTGAACTGAATGTAATCATAACTCATTTTTTTCCCCTTGATCTATTGGTTTTGCATCTTCTCTCTTGGTTTCAGGTCTAAGCTTCATGTGGTATAATAATAGGTATTTAGCTCTAGATCCTCTAGGCAAATGTACACAAAAACCAGAAGTCTCTTTCTCAAAAGCGGCAGCAAAATGGATGGATTCTGAGTGGGTTACATGCCCATGTTTGAATTAAATATTGTGGCCAGAGAGAATCTGAGAATCTTTTGGTCTAAGCCTCTGTCAGGTGCTTCACCTCACCAGTTAGTAAGTGAAAAAACTTATGCAAAATTGAGACCTAATATGAGGGCAGGAATAGCCTCTAGCAAACTAATGTGCTTAGAATCACTCTGCAGTAAGTGTGATTCACTAAATTTGAATCTATGTTCTTACAGTTTCAAAGTATGAGTTCTTTTTAAAAACAATTAAAAAAATAATACAGAAGCTTATTTACAAAACAGAAACAGAATCACAGATTTGGGGAAAAAATATATATATATATGGTTACTAAAGGTGAAACATAGGAAAAGGAGGAGTTTGGAATGAACATACACACACTAGTATATAAAAATAGATAATTAACAAGGATCTACTCTATAGCACAGGGAAACCTACTCAATATTTGGTGATACCTTATATATAGAGAGTCTGAAAATGATTTGAATCATGTATATGTATAACTGAATCACACTCTGTATACCTGAAACTAACAGAGCATCATAAATCAACTACATTCCAATAAAATTTTTAAGACAATGTAACTTTTATTAACTCCAGTTCCATACATATGTATAAATGAAACAAAATCTAGCCTCAGTTTCCTGTTGGAACATAGCATAGTGTCCGTCATGTGAATAGATGAAGTTTAATACAATCACATGAAACAAATAAATAAACTTGCTGTCAGGCTGAATGCCTTTAACAAGAAGTACCTTCTGCTTGTGATTTTGGCAGTTCCCAAAAGTCTCGGGGAATGGGGATACAGTGTGTATGCTGAGGCTGCTGGAGTTTGTGGTGTTCATTCTATTTGCCGTCACACAAGCAGACAAAGTAGCCAGGCTTTGGCCTCAAAATCACTGTTGAACAGATGTGCTGTGAAAGGGGAGACCTGATCTTTCAGAACAATATCTACAGTATTGGCTCAAGTGCTACATGAGACGTGGACTTGCCTGATGATTCCTTCCTTCCAGAAGACTTCAGCATTGTCTTGGGAATAATCAACATTAAATGGGACTGGGTTACTCCTGCTAACAATGTCTCTCACATCATGGCCCTACATCCTCTCAAGGCTGGTTATTTCAGCTTCACCTCAGCAACTATTCCTTACCTGGCTCAAGAGGATAGGCCCATAGTGATGGACTTTACCAGTGCACCTGAATGGGGAGGAATCCTGGCTCAGCATAGTTGAATTGTAGATTTTTCCCCCATTTTTTCCTGGACTGCGTAGCTTTCCGGGTTATGACTCTCCCTTCAATGGACATCCACCTGCAGTCATGATACTCCAGCAAGAGGAAATATGACATCCCCCAAACCAAAAAAATAACTGAGTGGGGCTTCCATGGCTCTCCCTTCCCCAGAAATCCATGTGCTTTCCAGACTCCCAAGGGTATCTCAATGCCATCTCTTCTCCCTTAACCCTTGGCCACCTTCTCCTGGGTCCTGCCTGCTCTAAACCAGAGTGAAGGATCATGGGGGAGTCTGTGAGAGCCTCCTTGGTTCCATCATGAAGCCATACAAACAGGAATGCCTTCAAAAACTACCTTGATCCTTAGGCCCTATGGTATACCACTGATGTGTCCTGGGGTATGTTGCTGGCAATGTGAATTCTCTCCGGGGTCCAGAAGCAGGCACTTTGGAGACTGCCTGACACCACTCCCAACCCCTGCCCTCCAGTCTCAAAAGAGAGTGGAAGGTAAGATGAAAGCTGTGGGACCCTAGGAGGCTACCCAGTCTCTGTACTGGCTTAGGAAAGCTCTTACCATATGGGGTATTCTAATAAAAACAAATGCCACCATGGGGGGAAAACAAAAACAAAAACAAAAAAACAAGATGTAAATTTTGAGGAGAATGCCATCATAAATGACAAAGGTATAAAAAAAAATTGCATGAATTATAGAGTGCTTGAGTTTAGTCAGGAGATTGATATAAATTAAGAGGATCCAAATCAGGATCAGAAAGAGCATTTTAGACAACATGAATAGTTACACAGAAACTATAAATACAGATACTTTTAACTTACAATGTGGTTATGGAAGTAAATACCACAAGTCAAAATGAATTGAATAGCCCTAATGGCACCCCACTCCAGTATTCTTGCCTGAAAAATCTCATGGACGGAGGAGCCTGGTAGGCTGCAGTCCATGGGGTCGCTGAGGGTCAGACACGACTGAGCGACTTCACTTTCACTTTTCGCTTTCATGCGTTGGAGAAGGAAATGGCAACCCACTCCAGTGTTCTTGCCTGGAGAATCCCAGGGACAGGGGAGCCTGGTGGGCTGCCGTCTATGGGGTCGCACAGAGTCGGACATGACTGAAGCGACTTAGCAGCAGCAGCAGCAACCTACCAAAAAGTATAGCTTAATCTGTGAGAAGGAAAGTGTTAGTTGCTTATCATGTCCTACTCTTTATGATCTCATGGGCTGTGGGCCACAAGGCTCCTCTGTTCATGGTCATCCAGGCAAGATTTCCCAGGCAAGAATATTGGAGTGGGTAGCCATTGCCTTCTCCTGGGGATCTTCTTAACCAAGAGATCGAACCCAAGTCTTCTGCATTGCAGGCAGATTCTCTACTGTCTGAGCCTTAAGTTCAGCTGAACTTAAAAGGATTCAGAACACTTAACTTTGACCACAGTGGGCAAAATCATCTGACACAAAGCCTATTTTATAATAAAGTATTGAATATCTTATGTAATTAATTAAATATTATACTGGATGTGAAAGAGAGAATGGTTGCAGAATGGTTATGAGCGTGTGAGTTATTTACCCTCAATGATGGTGGGGCTAACTGGGAATCATGAGAGGGGATTCCACCATGTATCACGATCCTGGGAAAACAGAAACACTCAAATTATGTTTTCTACTAAATTTCTCTCACTTTCACCCCATCTAAAATTGAAAAATTGTTAGTCTGGATAGGGGCTACTCAGGTTCCCTTAACTGGACCATAGTATGTTTGCAGATCAGTCTTAGGAGTTAAGTCTGCTGAAGGCAATAGATTCAACATTGTTCGTTATTGTTGTTATTATCATTGGCTACACCCCATGGCACGTAGAACTTCCCTGACCGGGGAGCAAACCCTAAGTACTATAATGTCTTACATTCTAAGATAGTGCCCTCTGCAGAGGAAGCATAAAATCTTAACCACTGGACCACCAGGGAAGTCTGGCTTCAACATGCTTTGGACTTAAACTATATGCAATAGAAAATATGTTAAGGTTGCGTTTTCCTTCCAATGCAGAGTTGCATCACCAAACCTCTAAAGTTAGGAAAAAGAGTCTAGTGGTTCTCTGGTGAATTGAAGTATGGAGAAAATAAATATGGAGAAATAGTAAAGGAGTAGTAATTTTGTTAGCAACATGAGAAGATCAACTTAGGGCTGGGTCTAGAGACAGAAAAACATGTTAATAAAAAGATATTACAATGTTAGACAAGAGCAAAGAACAAAAAACAAGTGCAGGGTCTGCGCAGCTGAGTTTTGTTGTAGCAGAGGTACACAGAAGTGAGAGACAGGAATGTTTTATAGGTGACATTAGGATAATTTGCAGAGCACATTAGCTAGATTTTACTCGGAAAGTGAATAAAGGACTTGAGTTCTATAATGTATTGAGTGCTAAGGCACTGAATTTAGACAGAACAGAGTTTATAGCTGGTTCCAACACTTATTAGTTAAGTGATTCACCATATGTAGAACAGGGATAAAAGTTTATGGAGCTGCTAGTTTTAAATGAGGGAGTGCCTAAAAATTCTTATTTCATTGTCTGGTTTATAGTAAGTGCTCAGTGTTTGTTAATTACTATTAAGATATTAGACAATCACTACAATAATAAGAACAAAACTACACCTAAGCCATACAACCTGAGGAGGTGTACATGATACAGCAACTTGGCCAAATCCAGAAAATTATACTGTAAATTCTATATTAAAATTAAAAAAAAATTATAAAGAACCACTTTAAATGATTCTTGTACATAGGACAATAGAAAAGTTAGACATTACTGATGAAACTGTTAAACAACATAAATAAATGGTAGTGGGTTTCCTGCATTTCCAGAAAATTTCTCAAATGTCTGGTCACTTTTCTTTAACATTGTTGTTCCTTTATTTCTTGCTAAAATTTGGATTCATTTCAGTGCGTGCCTTAGGAAATCATCTGGAGTTTATCATAATAAAAAGTCTGAATATCTTTAGGCTATTTATCTCAAAGACTTATATAAAAAATTAAGATATTTTGTATTTCACTTGTATAAATACAGTAACAAAAACTGTTTCTCTGATAAATTTACAATTTTAATAATGGCTTTATGAATCAGAATAAATATAATTTATCTCTTTCCTATAAATCCAAATGCTACAGTGGTTCCAAAAGTGTTTTCAAATTTTAAAAGATGGTAAAAATGGATCACTTTGAAATTAGATAAGGGATAGAAGAAGTATACCAAAAGGATTATCAACATATCTTAATTTCATGTTGGTAAAGCACAGATTGGAATCAGGAAATAAAAAATATATTAAATAGGTTAATGTAACTACTTTCATGAGGTCATTGATAATGATGATATCCATGCAGCATATTTATTAATTCAAAAAACATAAAGTATTAAGTTATGGAAACAATGTATATCTCAAATGACTGTTGCCAAATGGTTTATATTCCACTCTACTTCTGTTTATTAAAAAGTCATTTGTGTCCAAACAAATCTTTTTGAATTAGATCTCTTTACTTCTCATTGTAAATGAAAGTTTGGATGGAAGTAGAGGTTTTTTAATGTTAAAAAATGACAAGCAAATTAAGTTTACACAAAATCAGGAAGGCATATTTAGTCAATATTAAGATACATGTGCTGCAGTCCATGGAGTCACAGAGTCAGACAAGACACTTAGCAACTGACAACAACAACAAGGATACATGTATCTCTGATCTATTAAACATTTCTCAAAATCATTTTTATATAAATTAATCATTTATATTCAAATTATTTTCAGGTATCAATTAAATTAGTCTTGTCCATTTTCTTTAATTAAAAATTATTCAGAGTTCAAAAACATTTTGTTTATTTGATACAAATTCAACAAAGTTTTAAAGCAGGATTTAAATAACATATACTTTAATTAAACAAAAGCAATGTTTCCTTTTACTCAAATTGATGAATAATGTTGATTTATGTTATTAAGGAAAAAAGTCTAGATTTTTTAGCATTTTCTTGGCTTAGTTACATAAATCAGCAGCTACTTTCATAGCATACGCAAACTCTGATTCCCTTTTGTTACAAAGACACTAAAAACTATATTTACATTTCAAAAATTACATAAATATAAAAATAAGCTGCTACATCATGGAAAAAAATTAAATTATTAAAATTTTATATTGGTTTTCTTGAAAATCAGATGTCAATATAGAATAAAAATCTACATATTTCATTACCTGTTCCCCTTTCAAAATAAAAAAGGCAAAAAAGATAATGTTTCCATAGTATAGAAAAAAGTTCAACTAAATACAGAAGAAATATTAGGCGTACTAAATAGTTTTAAGAGTCACTTAAGGCAACAATTATTTTTATTTCCCTTGAAGCTGTTTTTATTCATCTTGTGAGCCCTGTATACCCTCCACCATGCTGGTGTAAACACTGAAGAATAAGACCCTTGCCGTTTGATGTTTGTGACCTACCATTCTTCATGTTATCACCTGGTTATGTGAATATGTCTACTCATGGCTGATGACAGACTAGATTTAATAGAAGATTATTCCACCAACTAATTTGGTAGGTTCTTTTGTTATAGTTAAATTTTAGGGCTTTCTGACATCCTTTTCATGTCCTTCAGTTCTTGCTTGAATCACATCTCAAAGAACTTTAAAAACTGACATCTTGCTGAATGATTTTTTTGCAAGAAATAGAACACTATAACATAACAAGTTAATGTTAACAAGTGAGCATCTTTAATTTGAAAGAAAAAAGGAATCTATTGGTCTATATATTCTTTGATTGACTCATTAGTCAAGTTCTTCTTCCTACACAGGTAACCATAGACAGGCTAAATTACAGATTTAAAACAAAATTAAACGGGTACAAAATGTTAAAGTGAATTCACAGGAAATAGTTTTTACATAGTTAAAAACTCTTGTAAATAGTTTTTACAGCCTCAAATTATTGTAAAGATAATATCAGTGCACCCAATGTTGTCCCTCTACAGAACACCTACCATTACCACTAATTTTACATTTAAAATAATTTTTCTTATATGGCAAAAAAAAAGAGAGAGAAAATATGATATATATATGAAATAAACATTTTAGCAACATTCCCAGAAACTTTCTAAAATGTTCTACTGACTGCTATCATTAATTTATGCATGTGCTCTTAAAGATAAAATTATTTATTTAATAGCATTGCTTTTTGAGCCACAGTTGGGGTCTTTCATTCAAAAGGCAGTTTTTTTTTTTTAATATATTGTATTTAAAGTTTTAACATTTAAAAAAGATATTTCTATTTCCAGTTTTTTAAGGAATCTCCACACTGCCTTATGATCCAGCAACCCCACTGCTGGGCATAAACACTGAGGAAACCAGAAGGGAAAGAGACACGTGTACCCCACTGTTCATCGCAGCACTGTTTATAATAGCCAAGACATGGAAGCAACCTAGATGCCCATCAGCAGATGAATGGATAAGTAAGCTGTGGTACATATACACAATGGAGTATTACTCAGCCATTAAAAAGAATACATTTGAATCAGTTCTAATGAGGTGGATGAAACTGGAGCCTATTATACAGAGTGAAGTAAGCCAGAAGGAAAAACATAAATACAGTATACTAACGCATATATATGGAATTTAGAAAGATGGTAACAATAACCCTGTGTACGAGACAGCAAAAGAGACACTGATGTATAGAAGAGTCTTATGGACTCTGTGGGAGAGGGAGAGGGTGGGAAGATTTGGGAGAATGGCAATGAAACATGTAAAATATCATGTAGGAAACGAGTTGCCAGTCCAGGTTCGATGCACGATGCTGGATGCTTGGGGCTGGTGCACTGGGACGGCCCAGGGGGATGGTATGGGGAGGGAGGAGGGAGGAGGGTTCGGGATGGGGAACACATGTATACCTGTGGCGGATTCATTTTGATATTTGGCAAAACTAATACAATTATGTAAAGTTTAAAAATAAAATAAAATTAGAAAAAAAAAAGATATTTCTTCAAGTAAAAATTCATGAATTCATAAAATAGATGCTATGGTAAAATATATCATTTTGCTTCAACAGGAATATAATAAATCCCTTTAAAAATAGAATTAAAAACCTCAATATTGTTTTCTATACACATTTTATAAGAACTAGTTAATGCTTTATTTGCTTCATTCAAAATATTGTTTTCTAATCTATTGCATTTACTTATGAAATAAGTCCTGGCAATGTGCACGTTAGATTTACATAAGACATTTCTTAAGTTCTCAGGGTGAGCTCTGTCCTCATCTTGTGAAGTATTGCATTGTATCATATCTTGTGATGTATTTCTTCATGTATCTTAATTGTTATCTGAGTCTGTTTTAACTGTCAAACAAAGAAACCCAAGAAATCTAGACAGTCTATTATTTACTTGTTTAGGGTAAAGTAAGTTTGTTTTACCATTTCCAGCAAAACCTCAAATCATATGGGACAGAGGGAAAAAGTATGTGCAATTGTGCTGTGTATACATCGCAGCTGGACTGCTCTGTGTTTTACGGATCACTTTGATGATGAGTTAGCATAAGGACCTCTGAGGGAAGAAGCAAGAGGTATTTTACTTTGCATAATAAAACTTGAGAGGCAGATCTGTGATGTAGAGTGTTTCTAAATTGCATGTTATTAGTGTTCCATTGATTTCTTCAGTAAAAAGTGCTTTAGAATGAATCTAGTCAGAGGCTTTATTAAAATGTAGAGCTTGGAGTCTGCTAGTAATACCTGTACAAAACTTTTTCCTTTTTAAAAATAATGAAATATGTATATTTCAAATATACCTTGCTTTTAAATCCAACCTGGAGTTCCCTTGTGGCTCAGCTGGTAAAGAACTCGTCTGCAACATGGGAGACCTGAGTTTGATCCCTGGGTTGGGAAGATCCCCTGGAGAAGGGAAAAGCTACCCACTCTAGTATTCTGGCATGGAGAATTCCATGGACTATACAATCCATGGCATTGTAAAGAGTTGGACATCACTGAGCAACTTTCACTTTCACTTGTTTCCCGTATGACAAAAATATTATAAGGGATTCTCAGTCGTGTCCGACTCTGTGCGACCCCATAGACGGCAGCTCACCAGGCTCCCCCGTCCCTGGGATTCTCCAGGAAAGAACACTGGAGTGGGTTGCCGATTCCTTCTCCAACGCATGAAAGTGAAAAGTGAAAGTGAAGTCCTTCAGTCTTATCTGACTCTCAGCGACCCCATGGACTGCAGCCTACCAGGCTCCTCTGTCCATGGGACTTTCCAGGCAAGAATACTGGAGTGGGGTGCCATTGCCTTCTCCGAAATATTACATTATACACTAATAAAGAATAGTAACCTAAGTGAATATTCTGTCAAACAGGGGCTGGTCTATTTGATTCATCTATCTTAGGCTCTTTCCTTATAAGACTCAAATAGAGCCTGTTAATAAGGGGCAGAGACCAAGTAGGGGATCAGACAACATTATCTCACTCAAGAAATAATGCAGATAGCTAACTGAACACACACACACACACACACATACAACACTAAGCTGCAACCACTTAGTAATTTTCTGTCTTAGCCATTTTATACTGCATGTGTGGGTTTACCAATATGCCAAAGAATGTGGGTAGTACTGTTTAAAATAAAACCAAATCCAGTGAACCAGTAGTGTGTTTACTCCTTTAGAAATAAGGTGAAGAAAGTTATCACACATTTGAGTAGAAGAAACTTTGAACCCTAATAAGAATCCTGGAGCGTATGCCAACAATAAATTGTATGTGTGTGCACTCATGTGTGTGCACTCAGTCGTGTCTGACTCGTGATCCCAGGAACTGCAACCCATCAGGCTCCTCTGTCCATGGGACTTCCCAAGTGAGAATATGGGAGTGGGCTGCTATTTCCTCCTCCAGGGGATCGCCCCTACCCAGGGATTGAACCCTCATCTCCTGCATTGGCACGTGGATTCTTTACCACTGAGTCACCTGGGATATGTAGTATTGAAGGAAATATTTGTTTAATAAACAATTTATGTCTGCCTTTTTTTATTCGGTAAAGAGAGTACACTAGGCCCTGAGAATCTAAGAATTCAAGAAGTCCTGACAGTCTAGAGTTTGTGTTTTCATAGAGCAGACAAGGAAGGAAGAAGCTCAGAGAAGCTGAGAAAGCAAAGGTCATGATTTCAGGATTTCTAAGTGTTTCAGATATTCAGTAAAAGCAGAGCTAGATAGAAAAAGTTCCAGCTCCTGAAAATTTGTAATACTTTCTGTTAGTTTATTTCTGTTTGTGGGAGGAATTAGCATATAAGAAGGAAGGGAGCAACAGAAAAATTGAACCTCACTGAACTGAGATTTTGCAAGATCATTATCTAGGAACCATTTTTGGAAACAATTTTAACTGCTGCTCTTCATCCTGATGGTATGCTTTTCCTAAAAAGGCATGAAACAACTGATATTTTCAGTTTCTGATGTGTCTGGCTTTCGATGTAATCAGACAATTTTAGTGCTAAAACTGTACCTTCATACACCTGTCCTGTCCATGAATCAAGTCACAAGTATAGCGTTCTCTTGATATATGGCCAGCCAAATATATATATATATATATATATATATACATATATATACACACATACACATATACATATAATTTTGCTTTAACAGATTTGATAAAATATGAGGAGAATGATATACTTTAACTTTCACAGAATGTTTATTTTTCCCTTGGAGAAGCTTTAAGGAAACATATATCGAAACCAATCTTTTGTAATCATTTTCTTGCTATAATTTATAAAGAAAAAGATGCTGTAGACCTCTCTCCAGACTACCAGAATGGTGCCTGCTCCTTGAGTGGAGACACAGACATCGGCTGTGTAGAGATTATGTCAGATCTGATTCTGGATAAGCCCTTAGAATGTCACTGCCATATTTTTGCAAGCACTCATTCAACTTTACAATGACCTAAAAGAGTATATCTCCAGTTGCCACCTTTGTCCTTTCCAGCCCACACAAAGTGGGCCTTCCCTGAGGTCCACTTTCATAAGATTCCTGAACTCTCTATCCAAGCTGAAACAGTCACTGGAATCTGTTTTACCCCTGGGGTATGTGATAGGGACGTGAGGAGTATCAAGGAAATTTAGGTTTATTTGTCTGCTTTCATTAGAAGGTCAAGTCCAGAGGAAGACAAAACTTTGGGGACTGTCATTTTCAGATTTTTTCTGGTTGCTTTCAAGGTCTTCCTCTCACTGTGAGGCACAGATACACTCTGTTCATCTTATTGTTTGTCATGTAATCCTTCATTGAAATACATACACACTCACACACACCTTCCAACCATATCCATTAATTCTAAGACTAACCCTAACCCAATCTCCGCTAAACTGCTCCATTTTCCTCTCAAGAAATAGGAGTACTTTATAGGTAAATTTCTAGAGAAATGTAATCCAAACAAACAGGAGAAGTAGTTTGAAATTCTAGGCAGTAAATTCAAATGGTGGTATTGAGGGATGATTTCAAGCTCAGGCAAGACTTTAAAAACATCTTAAATAGCGATAGTGTTGCCGAAGTTACTATCTTCCTTTCTGACTTTTACAGAACAAGTTCTGGGGTAGATACATAAATCAGAAATGATTTATTTCTTGTATTACTCTAAGCATCCTCTGTGCCAATTGACATTGCCCTATTTGAGCCAGTTGGGATTAAACTCTAGCTGCCCTCCAGTTTGAGAGAGGACAAGAGATGAGAGAGGTAGGATTTGCAGATGTTTTGAGGGTCAGACTGTAAATACATCTTTTTTCATCAATTGAAACCTGTTTTCAATTGTATCAAAGGTACTATTTTAGTCAGTGAAAATATTAAGAATTTCTACTTAGAGCTCTAAGTAGCCTAAATGTTAGCTGTGCCCTTTTATCTAAGTAAAAATATTTTGGCAGTAATCCTTATTCTTTTTTTATTCATGACAACTCAATCTTCTAAGAAAGAATTCTACTAATTTCTGTATTTGTTGTAGCTTTACTTTCTGGTCTTCTCAATGTCTTTCACTAAGCTTTATCAAAGTCCTCTGCTCTGAACTACACTGGCCTCTTGTAGTAATCACTTTCACCTCCCCATCTACTACCAAAAAAAAAAAAATCAGTTTTGGAAGAATTATCTAAGATTTTTCATAGGAGATCTAGTGGAAATATTCCTTCACTCATTGCCTGACTCTCTGCCACTTCATTAGTTTTGCCTTCTATCATGTCAATTCTCGTTACCCTGTTTTCATTCAGAGATTTTTAAAAATGTGGTAAATGATAAATTACTGTCAAATTTATTGTTTTTGTTCCATGCAGACAAATTCTAGTAGCATTTGCACAGAAAGTTGCAATAATTACATATACTACAACAGGAAACTGACATTTAAACTTTTCTGTCTCCAGAATGGCCCTCCGAATAAAACTAAATCAATTATGTAAATATCCATTCTCTCTGAGATTTGATGTGTAACCCAGCCATTATAACACAACCATTCTTCTGAAAAAAAAAAAAAAAAAACATTTATTTTTAAATTACTTTTTAATTTATGGCTAATTAAAAAATTGGTAACAAAAGTTATTAAATTCCCATGCATTGGGCATATCATAAAAAATTAAAAGTAGTAAGCTATACAATTCAAATATATATATATAATGATATAATAACTTAGTTCTTTAGATACAAATTATGAGTAAAATAATAAAATATTTGCTTTACATTTGTAGAGCACTTTTGATTAAAAAGATGATGAATTATAATTTCAATTTTTATGACATTAAATAGACATAATTGAATCTTCTGAGAATTGCACACAAATTTTCATATGTAATAGTCTCTTTTAATTTTTTATCTATCTGGACATTTGTTTTGAGTTCAAATTGAAATTCCTCATGTAAGAAATGTATATTTTTCAGGTCATTACAAAATACACTTCTTAGAACTATATAATCTTTTCAACTTTAGAACTATGATTAATGGTTTGTTAATGACTTGTTGAAATTTAAGGTTTTTAAAGAAAATTTTCTATTAACTGCCAGTCTAAAAAAAGAATGCCTATTTAATATACATTGCCAATTCACTGAAATGCACAATGAATTATTAATGTGAAAAGTATGTCATTTGTTGAATATTCAGTGGACCTATTTTTGAAAAAAGTAACAGAATATGAGATATGAAATGTTTTATTCGTAAGTGAAAATCACTCAGTTGTGTCTGACTCTTTGCAATCCCATGGACTGAGAGTCCATGGGAATTCTCCAACCCAGGGATCGAACCCAGGTCTCCCACATTGCAGGCAGATTCTTTACCAGCTGAGCTACAAGGGAAACCCATTTTATTCTTACTTGAAAGCAAAAAGGCATAATTGTGGAATAATTGAAATCAGTATATTTTAATAAAAATCAGAAAAATCATGTTTTATTCATTAAATTTCAAGTAATTTATATTTTCTCTAAATATTTGGGAGATGGATTAACCAAATATCTATTATGGAGTTTTTTAAAAAGTAAACTTATAGTCAAAAAGTGTTAATCAGTCCCTTTCAGAAGCTTAGGAATTACTTTACTGGGTGAGGCAGAAGTGTAACCCGCCCTCTCTCATCTTTCAGGAAGTTTAGTTCAACAAAACTGTATTCACAACTAGAGCTAATAAATACAAGGCATATAGAATGGCTGCATGCTTCTCTAGAGTTTTTTTGCACCATCTCCTGGACAAGCACTCACATTCAAGAAAGAGACAAGAATGCAAGCTTGGTTCATTAGCCAGAACACAACAGTTTAGAGACCATTTTGATTTCAATCAACTGTATTACCAGTATGTCTGGTTTAGTCCAGACACAGGTTAATCTTTTGATATTTGAAACCCAAAGAAGGTGCTTTCAATAATAACCTCTTCTAAGCTCTCTTGCTATAGAGTAATATTTGAATAGAAGTAATAGTATATGGCCTGGGCAATGTCACTCAGAATGGTGTGGAATTCAGTTAGGGAATTCGATGAGTGAGTGGTACCAGATTTCATTCTCAGGCATTTATAAAAACGGAAATTAATCTCCTGAAATTCAAATTCCTCAGGCTACTAGGAAACAGACCTACTTCAGGCTCTGAAGAATTTTTAAAGTGCTGAGAACTTCAAATTTTCTTAAAAAATGAATGACTTTCCAAATTTTGTGAAGACTTAGTTTTTTTTTAAAAAAACTTCATGATTATAAATATCAATCTTTTAATATAGAATTAGGAAGTTGTTTTCTCTAAAGTTCTTTGATTTTTATTTACTTTACAGATGAAAGAAGCCTGAGAATTATAGATTAAAAAAAAGAAAATAGAGAAGAAACCAAGCAGAGAGAAAACAACAACAAAAATTTTTAGCAAAACTGTAGCTAATCATAGAGCAGCCCTTGCTACAGTATAGATTATGAGTACTTCTGACATTTCTATTATGGGCAACTTAATATTCACATATTATGTTGTCCCAGTTCCTAGAAAAAAAGGGATTAAGCTAAATTCACAATAGCCAGTGGGAAATGGTGTTGCTGGGACAATCAGGCTGGGATCTGTCAAGAGACATAAGTTCTTCTTACTGCTACTTACTGCTTCCACACACATAACCATTCCTGTGTGCTTAATGCTGTGCCCACCACCTGTCAGATATTGTGTTAGCTGCTGAGAAATCCAGTGCATAAGAAATACCATCCTCCGTCAATACTATGTAGTCGGATTTAGGAACAAGTGTAACATTTACTTACTTCTTTCTTTCTATTCTTATGAGAAACATGAATTAAGTGCCTACCAGTTTTGAAGGACTAAGGACACAAAACCTTGCCCAAGTCCCTGTGTCTCTGTCTTTTAAACACTGACTCAAGAGTTAGTGTTACTTGCTCAGTCACGTCAGACTCTTTGTGACCCTACTGATGGGCCGGCCAGGCTCCTTTGTCTATGGAATTCTCCAGGCAAAAATACTGGAGAGGGTAGCCATTCCCTTCTCCAGGAAACCTTCCCAAACGAGATCTCTGGCATTGCAGGCAGATTGTTTACCATCTGAACCAGCAGAGAAGGGGAAATGTGAAGATGTAGAAACAAAGAATAG
This sequence comes from Bos indicus, assembly GCF_029378745.1. NCBI lineage: Eukaryota > Metazoa > Chordata > Mammalia > Artiodactyla > Bovidae > Bos > Bos indicus. The sequence continues at coordinate 37,213,480 of NC_091776.1, read as the reverse complement.
TTGTTGGGCCAGGAAACATAACAATTTAGACTATAAATTAGCCACATAGCAGAATCACCAAACTCCCAGTTTCTTGAAAGATACAGATAAAGACCTGACACACATTCCTAAGCTGGTTTTATTGGAAGCGGACTCCAGCAGATGAAAACTGCTGATCACAAGAACATAGACCCTAGACTGGTTGAAAACAGAAGGTTGACAATGCTTAAAACTTCACATTGATTCCAACTAATATAGGAATTATTCACAGGCTGATCACATCCTGGACCATGAACACTATAAAACTCCTCACTACCCACTCCAGGGCAGGTCATAGTCTTGAGGACATTAGCCTGCTGTGGCCTCCTTTGCTTGACAAATCAATAAAAACTACCCTTTTTTACTTTACCCAAATCTTTGTTTCCACATTTCTATTTAACACTGGTGAACACAGTTCAGGTTTCGACAACAGATATAAAATCCTGACACTTGTCCAGAAGCTTTTCAGACATGCAGAATATAAATGATTTGAAATGAGAGAGTAGCTATCTGAGAGAAAAGCAAATTAGTGTGATGATGAAACAGATCAGGACCCTATGGTCCTTGTCCCCATGTTCTCAACCTGCCTTTTGTCTGTGGAAAAGCTTTAGTCAAAAAATAAGTTTAATCAGAGAAGTGAGAAAAAAGCAGAAACAAAGAAAACCATCAAAGGAGAATGAAAAATAATAGTTTACCCATTAAGCATAGTCAAGGACCTGTAGTGCCTCCTCGAAAGAAAGATAGTGCTAAGTCGTATCCAACTCCTGCAACACTACGGACTGTAGCCTGCCAGGCTCCTCTGTCCAAGGGATTCACCAGGCAAGAATACTGGAGTGGTTGGCCATTTCCTTCCCCTTGGGATCTTCCCGACCCAGGAAATGAACCCAGGTCTCCAGCATTGCTGGCAGATTCTTTACCAACTGAGCTATGCAGGAAGCCCACCTCAAAGGCTATAGATCATATTTGGAGCCATATCTGTGAGCTGTCTTATAGATACTGAAACTCCCACCAGGTGGAAGAAGTTAACAACATAATCACCAGACTGTTGTAGCCATGATATGAGCTGCCACAATTCCAAGAACTGACCTAAAAGAAATGGAAACAAAATGACCCTGGAACTAAAGACTAACTGTTTTCAAAACAATCAAGATGCCCTGGTTAGACGACCAATGACCAATATCAAGATGACTATCAGTGCTGATGGTGCTGTTTCTGCTTGTACTCCCCTTTCTCTCTCTATAAAAGCTCTTGCCCCTAGATTGTCAAGTTTGGGCAAGGGAATTGGTCTTTGGACAGGCATCCACTCTGTCCCCTGGTTGCCTGCCAGCATCCAAAATAAAGCAAACTTTCCTTTCCACCAATCTGGCTTCTTTAATGGATTTTGAGTAGTGAGCAACCAGACCTGGGTTTGGTAACAATGAAGGGTCAGAGGAAGAAAACTAATATTAACTAAATACATATTATGTGTCAGACCTTCTATCTGGCCTAGAATTTACACCAAATACAATAGTCACAAAATAGTCTCAAATTCTGAAAAATACAATTCATAAAAGAGGAATCTCATAACACAAGCCACATTTGCATAGGATAAAATGTTTCATGAATTGCTAGGAGAAAAGACTTTATCCCTCAGGTTCTCCTCATATGGAATAAATCCTCATTATGTTAAAAATTCTTTACATATTCAACAGTTTATTTTTGGAAATACATGCTAATTTTTACTCTTTCTCTTCACTTTAGTAATAGTGATAATTACTGTAAAATGTAACAGGAATTATGATGATCATTCATATTCCTTAAAATGGAACCCTATATACTGGTGGAGCTTCCTGGTGGCTCAGGAGCTGGTGGCTCGTGCAATGCAGGAGACCTGGGTTTGATCTCTGTGTCATGAAGATCCCCTGAAGAAGGGGATAGCTACCCACTCTGATATTCTTGCCTGGAGAATCCCATGGACAGAGGATCCTGGTGGGCTACCATCCATGAGGTCACAAAGAGTCGGACACAACTGAATGACTAAGTATGCATGCATATGCTGGTAGAATTGCTATAATTTAATTTAGAATTCTTACAAGTATTGACAAAACATCTATGTATTTGACTATATATGTATAAAAGAAATAAAGAAACTTAGAAATATCTCAAGCAATACTTTTCAGTGTGTCTTATAAACTATAGAAATAACCAAAAACTTTTGCTTTACACGTGCTAAGCTTATTTGCATAATCTTCCAATAATTGTTAGCTCTGACTACAGCTATGTAGTTATCATTCTGATCCTAAAAAAATATGTTCTGACAGCATATCAATTATACATACAAACATAGAACCACACATGGTGTTTACTGCATCCAGACAAAGTTAAACTCCTAACTCTGGTATCTATTTTATAACTTACTTGCTATAGGGAAAAAATACCCCAAATACTATTAACCATAGTAGTGTTACAGATAGGAATTTTGACTTAAATAATTGTATTAATAGTGCGCTTGAAAAAATAAGCAAAGTTGATAAGACATATATTAACTGTACTAAACTATATTAAGTATATTAAACACAATAATAGGGAATAGGATGAGATAAATAAAAGTAAATGCTACATATTAAGTGATTTACTAGTAAAAATTTGTCAGCAACTTGAAGATAGCAAAAGGATATTTATTAAACATAACACTCAATGTCAATTAAATAAAATTTTGTCCTCATTAAATAAGGATGAAAACATTACATATTTTTAGGTATCTCAGCAGCTGGGACCATTTTCAGTTTTTATGCTGATTTCATCAGTCTCTGAACTCTTCCAGTGTTTGCAGTCAGACCTAAAGATTATTTCTTTATGCAAATGCTTTTCAAATATGCTGAATTTTCATTGAGTTCGACTTATTTTCCATGAAAACAGTTAATAAATGTGAAGCATATTATAATCACTGTATTGCTGAGTGACATAATAGGCATTCTGAAAATAATAAACAATTGCTAGACAAATACATTAAACTCTTTTAAAACATATACTTGGCTGCCCAAAGAACAGTTTCTACATAAAACCTTGACTGTGAGCCACAACTGTTATTTATGAATTCCCCTTTTTATTTTTGTGAGTTGAATTTTGTACTGTTTCAGAATTCTTAAACTCCAACTTTTAGACAAGATAATTTTCACTTTAATTCAAGGTGAACAAATATACACAAAGATTAAATAATGGCTCATATAAAATATGTGATATAGTCTCCCCTCAACCAAATTCCCTTGAAAAAGATAATACAATATTAGTTTTATTCAGATTCATTAATATTGCTAAGCAATACTTTACATTTTCAATAAATCAATAAAATATGTAGTTTTAGAAACTGTAAATATCCAAAGTCTCCCACTTTAAACATTTAAACCATTTCTGTGATACTCTAAAGTGATATCATTAGAAGTATTTACTTTTTTACTTCTTGTGAATACACTGAGAGACTGAATGAGTAAACATGTTTTCTCAAAGTGCAGACCTTAAATATTTCATTTCAACTTACTGTACAACCTGATACAATGTTATATTTGTTTATTTATGGGCAAAATGATACAAAAATGTTATTATAATAAGTTGAATGGATTTTGCTCAGAGTGGTTCTCTTCTCTGAGATCAACTCAACTAAGTTCAAATTTTAGCATCTTGCAAAAACCTAATCAGAAGAACTTAAAGACAATTTGCAAAAAATATTAAATGTAAAACTGATTTAAAAAGGCAAGAATACCTTTGTAAATTCAATTTTCCACTATACATAAGAGGGACTAGAATACAGAAAATTCATCACTAATGTTGATAAGCAAAAGTTAATCAAGCAGATGAAACAAAGTTAATCAAAGTGCAATTATGTGTGTACTTGTTGTATAATAGAATTTTTCTTCCAGTGCTTCCCCATGACTTTCTATCAAAATTAGAGAGAAATCTAAAAGGTGATGCTCATCCAATCACTCACCTTATGTGGGTGATGAGGAGTGTGGTGGTGGGAATGAAGAAATCGTCCACCCTGTCAAACTGCTTCCCCACAGGCTGGGTGTGGATGGTGTGGTGTGGTACATTCCCACTGGCCAGGGTTATCACCTAAACAGAACATTGTGTTTAGATCTTGGCCAAGCATGTCCTTAATAGGATCAGAGATGAATTAAATCTTTGGCATTTGTTTGCATAGACTCTTTATTTTAAACCTTAATATTAGTGTATTATTAAGCAAATTGGAATTCTGTTTGCTTATTTCAATGTAGAAACTTCTGTTTCTAAAAAGGAAAAAATGGAAAACATTTTTTCTTGAACAACTTCTGCTTAAAATAGAAAATAAATTTGCATATTGATAACTTCTATATTATAAAAATGTTACTGCTTTAATAAGAAATATAAAAACAAGCATACATATGATGCAAATTATTAAATTTGTTTCTTTTTCCTTTGTTCCTCCCTTTTCCTTCCTTCCTTCATAGCTTTATTGAGGAGTAAATGATATGTGAAAAATTCCCCTTCTATAGAACATAGTTGGAAACATAGGACAGAAAACTCCAAAATATATCATTTGAAATATTTTTGCTGTTAGAAATCTTAGGTTGCATTACATTTTATTTTTTTCCTTTAATAAATTGAAAATAATAGATTTAAGCAAGTTTAATCAGAGATTTTTTTCAAATATTCACCATTAATTGATTTTAAAACTTTCAAATTTATTTAAAAAAAAAATCACTACATTTAAGCTCTTTTATCCCATTTTGCACCAAATTCTTTGTTTTTCCTTCTAATTTCTCATACCTCCACATTTGTCCTATTGTCTCTGCTTCACAGCCATTGTTCTGTATGAGCCTTTTAATGTACTTCCTTGCCTTTATTTTACTTCTTTTAAACCCTTTCTACATGCGGTTACCAAATTAAACATCCTAAACTATTGAGTGCCTAATAGACTTTCCTCCCTCAAAACTGAGTGTCTTCCTTTGGTTTTTAAGACAGAAGTAAATATAATTTTTTTTTTTAGTTTTTTTTCCCCCTGAAAGGTTAATTTTTTTTCATTGCAATGATTATACTTTCATGGAGTTCCATTAGAAATTGCCAAGTTCAAGAAAATAGATTAATTATTATAACAGTCAAGATAGGTTCAGTCACATTACAATCAAAAACCAAAACAGAACAAAAACAAATACTTACTTCTTTACTGCTTCTTTATTTTTTAAAGATAAACATTTTGTTTTATACCTGTTACTTTCCCAGAGGTCTTTGGCAGGATATCTATTGCTTTTAGTATTTTTATTCTGTTTTCCATGAAGAAAGAACAGCCAACTACCTTGAATATTTTCATTCGTGGCAGACTTATTTTGCCAGAACTAATCATATGGCTCCACCCAACCAAAAGGATACCCCTCTCCCCTGTCACTTGCCCAGGAAGAGAGAACCAATGTACATGGTTAAACTTTAAAGACATTGTACCTATTTTATTCATGGTTATCTTATTAATGTGTATCAGTGAGAAAGTCGTCACTGGACTTCAGCCACTTATAATAATGTCTACGAGACTATAATAAAACTCAACAGGATTATAACAAAGGAACTCCCCAAATTTTTTTCCGTTAGGTTGTACAGAGGTATATATTTCTCAGTATGCATGTAGATGCATTTGAAATTAATAATAGTACTGACTGACAACAGCAATAATAATACTGAGGGCTTGCTATGTGTTAATATGTGTTCTAAGTAGTTTACAGACACCACAGAATTTAGTACTCAAACAACACTCTGATGTGTGTATTGCATCCCACATCATTCACACTCCTGAAGACCGATTAACTGAACCTCTCTTCTGCACTTGTCATTGTCTTAGACTGTAAAATATGCAAAGCCACACCCCCAGTTCCCTTCAGTCTGGACTCTTCCCCCTGATGGGTCTAGGCCCTTCTTGATCCTGGAATTGAGCAGGAAGTGGTGAATTGCCAGGTTCGGGACTGAGTCTACTGACTCCAAGGACACAGACTGATCTCGGATGCACTTTGATCAATAGGTGCACTCTTGCAAAAATCCTGGCTCATTTCTAAGAGTGTCCTGCTGCTTGCTTCTCTGTGTGCGATGGCTGCAGTAGAGGGACACCACTTCCCACTGTCACCTCATCTGACTGGGCCTATGTCCTGGCCAGTAGAAGAATGCAAGGACTTTATTCCAAGTTGTTCACTAGAGATATTTTCTTGTCAAATTGTTGTGTGTTTGTAGTACAGACACTGCATTTATGTCGTAAAACTGAAGATGACTGATACATGAGTTTTAGAATTTTATGGAATTTCTTAAGTTTTCATAAGACATAAATGCCCATTAAAAAGAAAAAAAATAACTATGATAAATCTTTGAGACTTTATCTTTAGAACAGTAGATGGAAAATCATTGTCTTAAATATTTAAAATCATGACAGTTTATGGGTTTATATTAATTAATTATAAATATCACATAAAATAATATATAATAAATATTGCTTTCAGACTGGACAAAGACATACAGATTTAATTATATTTACAACATGAAAACACAGAGAAGGGCTTTCAGATCCTTGATAAAATGTTGTGCATGTTCAAGTTTAAGAGGGTAACATTATAAGATACAAAACATTAGAGCAAAGAAGTACTTCCTAGCCTCATACCCTAGCAGTCTCTAGATGTGAGTCTTTCACCATCATGGCACAGGGACGCTAGCAAAACTGAGAGCTTGACAATGGTGTTTGGTTTCAATTCAATTTTTCCAAAGGAAAATCAATTCTCTTTTTCAAATAAATCTTAGATCCCATTATTTTGGAAGACATTTCCTGATAATCTTATTGGGAGACAATTATCCATACATATTTTGACATTTCTGCTGAGTCAGGTCTTTCTGAGCAAAAAAGTTTGGTTAAAAGATGATGGCATAGCAAAAATGCCTTTGGAAGTTGGAGATGAAGTATTGCTCCTGAGAGATTTAGGGACTTAATTCCTCTGAGCCAATTACTACATTGCCAGGATACTGACATACTCCTCTACTCCAGGAGAAGATTTGTATATTTTTCAGAGTAACAATCTCTATTTCTCACATGAGATGGTGGACTGAGGTGCTGCTGCTGCTGCTAAGTCACTTCAGTCTTTCCGACTCTGTGTGACCCCATAGACGGCAGCCCACCAGGCTCCGTCGTCCCTGGGATTCTCCAGGCAAGAACACTGGAGTAGGTTGCCATTGCCTTCTCCAATGCATGAAAGTGGAAAGTGAAAGTGAAGTCGCTCAGTTGTGTCCTACTCTGTGTGACCCCATAGACGGCAGCCTACAGGCCCCTCCATCCATGGGATTTTCCAGGCAAGAGTACTGGAGTGGAGTGCCATTGCCTTCTCCAGGACTGAGGTGCTAGCCACCTAAAATAACTTAGAAACTCATGATTTGAGTCAGTAGCACTGTGCTGGTTATTCAGGGTGACTCTAAACTCTCACTGCATCACCACATGAGGGTAGGCACTGCAGAATAAATGCTAACAGGTTCCATGAATAAGAGACAGTCTGTCCTCTGATTCAGAGACCCTGTGTTTCCTGCCAGTGTATCTATATATCTGTTTATCTATCTATCACCAACTTATCTATCACCTATTTATATATCATCTATCTGTCTTATACATACCTAAATGCACACACACACACTCTTCATATAAATAAATTTTATTGTATGTCATATTTTAAGAGTAATTCTCAAATACTACGTTTTATTTTATATTTTTAGATGTGAGACTAACCTTTCACTTCTACCCAGCAAATATTTTAAAAATTTACTAAATCTTATTAGCATATTTTTACTAGACATTCAGGGGGAAATAACCCATTTTTAGATGGTTATATAGTGTGTGGGATGATTCTTAACATCTCTACAAAAGTCATTGTCAAAATGTGTGTATATATATGTATATACACATCTATCTGTCAATTTCAAATCATAAGCAAATTCTACAAAAATGACAGTAAGTATTCCCCAGTTAGAAATGAACCAGCACTCAGATAGTAAAATCTTGTGTGTTTGGAGAAAACTGAAGACCTGCTTTGAGACTCTGTCTAACTCTCCTGGGCTCTACTACACAAGCTACACTCCCCACATACCTTTCTAAAGAGATGAAAAAAAGAAAATTCGAGGGAAGCTGGAAATTGCCAAACAATCCATCATAGTCACCCCCTCCTCCTGCACAGTGGTTGTCATTATAGGTTATTCCTTTGGCATATAAATCTAATGTTTGGAACATCTAAACTAAAATATTTCCTAACCAAAAATGTATTTGTGTATCAACTTTTTTTTTCCCCTTTCTTTGAAGATCTAGATGAAAGAACATCATTGATACTGAAAGTTTTAAAGATCATCATTTTCTCAGACACACTGAAAGGGACTTACCTGCAGTGTTGGAGAAGTCTTTTCCATTGTACCCCAGCTGAGCACCCAGACCTGGTCATGAGATTTGTCATAGTGTAATTTAACTGGGACGGGGTCTGTGCTTACTGCCTGTAACAGATAGGGATTGAAAAAGTTTTCAGACCAAAATATTAATTTAAAACTCGGCCAGAAATTATGTAAAAATTCAAGAGCTTAGATGTAGGATTAATAAATGTATGTTGCCCATAGATGGACCTAGAGATTGTCATACTGAGTGAAGTTAAGTCAGACAGAGAAGGAGAAATATCACATGACATCCCTTATATGCAGACTCTAAAAAGAAATGATACAAATGTATTTATTAATAAAACAGAAACAGACTCACAGACCTAGAGAAATAATTTATGGTTGGGTGGGAGTAGGGATAGTTAGGGAGTTTAGGATCAAATTTACACACAGCTGTATTTTAAATGAATGAAAAACAAGGTCCTACTATACAGTCCAGGAAACTGCTCAAGGTTATGTGGCAGTTTTGATGGGAGGGGAATTTGGGGGAGAATGGATTATTGTATATGTATGGCTGAGTCCCTTTGCTGTCCATCTGAAGCTATTACAACACTGTTAATTGGCTATACTCCAATATAAAATTAAAAGTTTAAAATTGCATGTTGCCAATTAGTTTTCTAAATCCTATTTTGATTAATTTGGAAGTATGATACTTTATTCTAATATGTTTTTACATGATTTTATATAGTTTTATTTTCATTCATTACCTATGCAAATTGTGTTTAACAGAGAAGCTATTTAGGAATTCAAGGTATAAATGACTAATATGTGCATTTTAATCAGTTGTTGAGTACAGGTAAGAACTATATTTATACTATTAGATTTTTCTATCCCAATGCTAGTTATGGGATTTGACCATTTATAATGCTAAAACACCAACAATCTAATATATAGTTGCAACTATAATGACAAATTACCTAATTTAGTTTCTTTAATGAGAAATCTAAAAGCACAGAAAAAAGAGAAGCAGCTTTTTGTACTATACTTGATATGATACATGCATTTTTCTGCTAATATTTATACCTAGCATTTACGGAAAACACAACTTCCAAAACATAAATTGCTGCCAGGAAGTTATTTCACTCACCTTAATTCCAGGCTATTGATATTATAACCTAACACTCCACTTCAGTAATTTCCTATAATAGTTACATATTTTCTAACATAATACATAAAACAAATTGTATTCAATACAACAACCCTTATCCGATATTGAAAGCATTTTTTTCCCCAGAGCTCTATTGAATGACCTTAGAGAATTTTCCAAGTTAGTTCATAATGTAATCCTCTTCTTAATGGGCTAAAAGTAAACTATAATTGTTGAGTATATAGAGACTCATATTTTAACTATCACAACAGCAACTTGGTTTTACTGATGTATTTCTTTTCTAAAATGTTGGCCTGTATTTTAGCTATTTAAAATTCTCAATACATTGAAGTAATTATTGGATTTCTGAAAAGACCTGTTTAAACATTTCTGTGTTAGTGTCTTCAGCTCTTTTTTTCTAGCTAACAGAGCTATTAAAATACTTTGGTTTCAGGTGGGCATCGATGTTGTCAGGGAAGGTAGTCCCCTTGGAAAGCAGCAGAGATTCAAGTCAATGACTAAGCTTATTCCCCTTTGAGAAGTGTGAATTTTCCCAGTCTTCCTAGAGATGAGGAGTGGTCACATGGCATATCTTAGTTAAGATGATGAATGATTTCTGAAAATAAAGCATTTCCATGGAAAGAGACAATAGCAGGAGGAGACTTCCATGCATCACACTTTTCTTTTCTTCCTGCTTTGAATGTTGTCATTTGAGAATATTAATCCTCAACTTCTAAAGACTTCACACTCCATTTTATGCTAGTATAGCTCAGCGGGTAAAGAATCCACCTGCAATGCAGGAAACACAGACAGCACAATTTTGATCCTTGGGTTGGGAAGATCCTTTGGGGAGGAAATGGCAACCCACTCCAGTATTCTTGTCTGGGAAATCACATAGACAGAGGAGCCTGATGGGTTACAGTCCATGAGGTCACAAAGAGTTGGACATGACTGAGCAACTAAGCATGAAAGCAAGATTCCTTTGATTTTTCATATTTTCCCTTTATACGTTAAATTTGATCTATGTATGATTAATAGTCAGACTACTTTACATGTAACTTAAATTGGAAGAATATTTAGGCTTTTACCAACTGAGCTGTGAGGGAAGCCTGAAATAGTTCAACAGGCAACAATACCACAATAAGAAAGACCTCATTGTTATTCAATTCTTAAGATACAGTTATAAAAATAGCAAAGATTGTTAGCTAGCTTTTATGTAGTAGGAAACAATCTGAATAAAAATTTTTAGTTTGCCAGCTCGTGTAAGTTTCTTTTCTTTTCACCTGGCCATTCATAAATGTTATCTTTTAAAGGGTATAGTGAGCTTCTCTGGTGGCTCAGCGGTAAAGAATACGCCTGCCAATGCAGGAGATATGGATTCAATCCCTGGTTCAGGAAGATTCCCTGGATAGAGGAGCGTGGCGGGCTACAGTCCATAGGAACTCAGAGTCGGACATGACTTAGAGATTAAGCAACAACAAAGTGTATAATAGCACAGTCCATAGTTAATATCCACATTAACATACAGTCCATACTTAACATAGTTCTGTTAATATCCCCATGAAATGGATAAGAAAACTGAGACATTTGTCTCTCCAGTAGTCATTGAGCAAGTGATCAGCAGACCTGGTATTTGGGTCTGTGTTCTTTCCCTAAGTGGGGACCTCCCTACCTGTGAAAGAGCAGCCCCTCTTGTTGACAAGTTTCATTCCTGACAATGTCTAGATTGGATAGGTTGCCTTCCTATTTATGCTTCATGGACAGGAAATATTCTTTTTTATTTTTTTCTTTTTTGGAAGATGAGAAACTCACAGGGCCCAAGTATATGCAGTAGCATTTGTATAAGCAATATAATCCCAGGGGAAAAGCATCAAGAGGCAGTATACACCATGTTTGCCTGGGTGCCAAGTCGCTTCAGTCATGTCCTACTCTTTGAGACCCTAGGGACTCTAGACACCAGGCTCCTCTGTCTGGGATTCTCCAGACAAGAATACTAGAGTGAGTTGCTATGCCCTCCTCCAGAGGATCTTCCCATCCCAGAGATCGGATCCACGTCTTTTATGTCTCCTGCACTGATAGGCAGATACTTTACCATTAGTCCCACCTGGGAAGCCCTATACACCATGGTTATGAACATGTATTCTGAAACTGATCTCAAATTTTAGTGTCTTCATTTAAACTGAAATAACAATAATGAAAATAACACTTTGGGAAGTCACTAAACTTACTGTGGTTCAGTTTCCTCTATAATAAAATGGAGACAACAATAACACCTACTTCAAAGGGTTCCTGTAAATATCAGGTAAGGTGGTAAGTATAAAGTGCCCAGGTAAGTCTGGTGAGTGTTAAACATTATAAAAATACCACTGCTACTACTATTAGAAAAAACTAACTGTATTAAACTAACTGTATTAAAGTACATGGCAGCATCACAGTGTTTTAGAGATGTAATGCCTTTATTTAGCAAATAAAGAATTTGATAATTCTTTAATAATTTAATAATTAATCATCACAGTCTTAGTCCTGGAAGAGTTTATAGGTGATAGGGTAGAAGAACTTAAAATAACTAGATGCATATCTAGTTAATAAAAATACGGGCAATTGCTGTGGAAGATCAAAGGAAGATTTAAGAACAGGATGAGGGAGAATAGGAGGTGATGCTTTCACTGAGCCTTAAACTATGAACATTTTCTTTTATAAATGGCAAGCAGAGACTATTTTTAAAAGTTAACTTATGAGAATATGTTCTAGGAGGTGTCAGAAGTTGTTCACGATTAATCTCCTTCAAATAAGATAAATGTTTCTGAAGGAAGAAAATATAAATTTTCAAAGCAACTTCAGAATTTGAAAGATGTTTATTCAATGCCCTCCAAAATGTGTGAACAATTTTTGTTTGCAGCATTTCACAGGTTTGGTATTAAATTCAGATTATTTTGCTTTTTGGTTATAAAAGCTCACCAGAACTAAAAAAGACATTCAGATAAAAATGAAAAATAATTCTGACTACTATATTTGGAAGGTGTTTAACTCCTAGGAAAAATCTATTTACAATTTTCAAATGTGCAGATATAACCCATTTTACAGAGGAAACGTTGACATGGTTTTCAGCAATGAAATCATACAACCATGACAAAAATATTTCCAAACAACTGTATTCAGGATAATCTTATGATAACCCAATTTTCAGTCAAAAAACTGATATTTTCCTACTTATATGGCCAACCTTTGAAAGGATAAATTACAGGTGTTGGATTTTATAAATTATTTGCTAGTCTTCTTTGGAAATTACTTAAACCATCAGTCAGTTTAGACCATTAGCTTTTGTAAAAGAACAGCTCTATATTTGACACTTAAAAATTCTTGCCACAATTAAGCCTGTAAGCCTTTGTGTTGTAAAGCCGTTCGTTTTTTCACAGTTTTAAAGAAAATTCTACAGATTCTATTATCCTTGACTGTCATTCTCCCCTACTTCCTGTCACCAGGACCTGGCTGGTCTGCCTTCCAAAGACTGAACCTTTGCAGCTCCTGCCCTGCTCTGACCGCACAGGGAGCCTCTACCATCTCCAACCTCACCTCAGGATTTCCACCTTTTAATTTTCTACTTGTCACAATCCGAATAGATTTATCGGAGTGACCTCGGTTTTTTGCTGCTGCTTTTTGTTTGTTCGTTTTTGGTGATTATTAGATGGATCATGGCACCAGTTTGGCCAAAATACTATGAAGTCACCTCATTTCCCCCAGAGTAAAAGCCAGATGTCCTTATAATGACTTGTCACTCCAGTCTTCTTTCTCAGACCCCTCACTTCCCACACTGCCCCTCATTCCTGCCCAGGTCTCTGATCTAGATGCTCCGGCCACTTTGCTGTTCATCCAACATGTCAGTCAGTCACACTACTCCCATTTGGAGGACTTTTCCCCCAGAACCAGTCTTTCCCAGATAACCAAGTGTCTGCTTCCTGTACACCTTGGTTGAGAACTCACCTTGTAGGTGAGGCCATCCATGGCCACCCTGCCCTCTGTCCTTAACTTTCCCAATCCCACCTGCCTTGTTCTGCTGCTTTATCTTTTCCAATAACACTGACCACTTCCCATATTGTAGAATTTACATATAATCTTCTTTTGTCTGTCTCCATCCACTGGGGTCTAGGCTCCAGGAAGGCAGGCCTTTTCGGTTTGTTTAGCTATGTGATATCACCTCTTGCACTTAGAATAATACCTTGTAAATAGTAGTACTCAATATATAATTAATGTACCATTATATCTACTTTGCAATAGGCAGGTAAGGTGGTCTGGTATTGCCATCTCTTGAAGAATTTTCCACAATCTCTTGTGATCAACACAAAGGCTTTAGCATAGTCAATGAAGCAGATGTTTTTCTGGAATACTTTTGCTTTTTCTATGATCCAATTGGTGCTGGCAATTTGATCTCTGATTCCTCTGACTTTTTATTCCAGCTTGAATATCTGGAATTTCTCAGTTCACATACTTTTGAGCCTAGCTTGGAGAATTTTGAGCATTATTTTCCTAGCATATGTGATGAGTGCAATTGGGCAGTAGTTGAACATTCTTTGGCATTGCCTTTCTCTGGGATTGGGATGAAAGCTGACCTTTACCAGTTCTGTGCCCACTACTGAGTTTTCCTTATTTGCTGGCATATTGAGGGCTGCATCTTCACAGCATCATCTTTTAGGATTTAAAAATAGTTCAGCTGAAATTCTATCACCTCCACTAGCTTTGTTCATAGTGATGCTTCCTAAGCCCCACTTGACTTCACGATCCAGAATGTCTGGCTCTAGCTGAGTGATCACACCATCATGGTTATCTGGATCATTGAGATCTGTTTTGTATAGTTCTTCTGTGTATTCTTGCCACCTCTTCTTAATATTCTCTGCTTCTGTTAGGTCCATACTGTTTCTGTCCTATATTGTCTCCATCTCTTCATGAAATGTTCCCTTGGTGTCTCTAATTTTGTTAAAGAGATCTCTAGCCTTTCCCATTCTACTGTTTTCCTATATTTCTTCGCATTGATCACTTGGGAAGTCTTTCATATCTCTCCTTGCTGGTTTTTTTTTTTTTTTTTGGAAATCTACATTCAGATGAGTATATCTTTCCTTTTCTCATTTGCCTTTCATGTCTCTTCTTTTCACAGCTATTTGTAAGGCCTCCTCAGACAACCATTTTGCCTTTTTGCATTTCTTTTTCTTGGGGATAGTTTTAAGCACCTCCTCCTGTATAATGTTAGGAATCTCCCCCCATAGTTTTTCAGGCACTCTATCAGATCTAATCCCTTGAATCTACTTGTCACTTCCACTGTATAATAGTAAGGGATTTGATTTAGGTCATACCTGAATGGCCTAGTGGTTTTCTCTATATTCTTCAATTTAAGTATGAATTTGGTAATAAGGAGTTCATGATCTGAGCTGCAGTCAGCTCCTGGTCTTGTTTTTACTGACTGCATAGAGCAACTCCATCTTTGGCTGCAAAGAATATAATCAATCTGATTTTGGTGTCGACCATCTGGTGATGTCCATGTGTAGAGTCAGCTCCTGTGTTGTTGAAAGGGGGTGTTTGCTATGACCAGTGCATTCTCTTGTCAAAACTCTTTTTGCCTCTGCCCTGTTTCATTTTGTACTCCATGGCCGAACTAGCCTGTTACTCCAGGTATCTCTTGACTTCCTACTTTTGAATTCCAGTCCCCTATGATGAAAAGGGCTTTTTTTTTTTTTTTTTCTGTGTCAGTTCTGGAAGGTCTTGTGGGTCTTCATATACCACCTTACCTGCCTTCTGAGAATCCTGTATGTGGGTCAAGAAGCAACAGTTAGAAGAGGACATGGAACAATGGACTGGTTCAAAATTGATAAAGAAGTACATCAAGGATGCATAGTGTCACCCTGCTTATTTAAGTAATATGCAGAGTATATCATGCAAAATGCCAGCTGGATGAAGCACAAGCTGGAATCAAGATTGTCGGAAGAAATATCAATAATCTCAGACATGCAGATTATACCACCCTTATGGCAGAAAGCAAAAAGGAACAAAAGAGACTCGGTAAAAGTGAAAGAGGAGAGTAAAAAGCTTGCTTAAAACTCAACATTCAAAAAATGAAGATCATGGCATCTGGTCCCATCACTTCATGGCAAATAGATGGGGAAACAATGGAAACAATGACAGATTTTATTTTCTTGGACTCCAGATTCACTGCAGATGGTGACTGCAGCCATGAAAATAAAAGATGCTTGGTCCTTGGAATAAAAGCTATGACAAACATAGGCAACATATTAAAAAGCAGAGACATTAATTTGCCAACCAATGTTCATATAGTCAAAGCTATGTTTTTTCCAGTAGTTATGTATGGATGTGAGAGTTGGACCATAAAGTAGGTTGAGCACTGAAGAATTGATTCTTTTGAACTGTGGTGTTGGAGAAGACTCTTGAGAGTCCCTTAGTCTGCAAGGAGATCCAACCAGTCAATCCTAAAGGAAATCAGTCCTGAATATTCATTGGAAGGACTATTGCTGAAGGTGAAGCTTCAATACTTTGGCCACCTAATGCAAAGAGCCAACTCATTAGAAAAGAACCTGGTGCTGAGAAAGACTGAAGGCAGGAGGAGAAGCAGACAACAGAGGATGAAATGAGAAAATGGAATCATCAACACAATGGACATGAGTTTGAGCAAGCTCCAGGAGATGGTGAAGGACAGGGAAGCCTGGTGTGCTACAGTCCATAGGGTCACAAAGAGTTGGACATGACTGAGCAACTGAACAACAACATCTACTTCACTGGGAAAAGTAATTGGCAAAATTGAACATCATGCCCAATAGCATAATAATTTAATCATTTTTATTGTTTTATAGTATTTATGCTTAACAAGATTTGTTATGAACAAAGCTTTTCTCTAAATATATTACAAATGCAAATTTTTTAAACTTCATGACAGTCTGTCTGTTGATGTGTGCACTATGCTATCTCATTTGTATAGATAAAAATAAACCAAATAAACTCATTGTACCAATGTCCATCCCTCCAAACTATAAAACTCTCACTTTCCTCTCAAATGCTCTCATGCTCATCATCCAGGTGGCTTAGTGGTAAAGAATCTGCCTGCCAATGCAAGAGACATGAGTTCTATCTGGGTGGGAAGATCCCCTAGAGAAGGAAATGGCAACCCAGTCCAGGAGTCTTACTGTGGAATTCCCATGGACAGAGGACCCTGGAGGGCTCCAAGGAGCCTTGCAACTGCAAGGAGTTGCAAATAGAGTCAGACATGACCTAGTGACTAAAACAACAACCAACGTCCACTCTTTCCAACTGTAAAACTCCCATTTTCCTGCCAAGTACCCTCATACCCACCATCCAAAATACAGATGAATGGAGGTCTCCAATATTATTCCATTTATTAAATATTTTTTAAAAATAATATGATTCTTTTTTTAGTTTAAATAATATAAAAAATGTCCTGGGATTCCCTTCCCATCTATTCATCTCTCAGTGCTTTTTTGTTGTATATACTCCATTTGGAGACCATTGATATATATATATGTTTTTCGTTTGTTTCTGCAGCCACCAAGCATATCTCATAAAAAATAAAATTCAGAATATAATGTTCAGAAATATAAGATTGGGAAAAAGGATTACACATATGCTTATCTTTCACTTCAAGATTAACTTATGCACATAGAATGTTCAAGGATTACTTATTATAGTTTGCATTTGCTGATCAACATTATTTTGCTAGAATAACTGTTATCAAACTTTGCCTTTAGAAGCTTAGAAATGAGATTTCTAAGCACGTGTATGTGCAGCACGTGATTCAACCCCCACCACCATTATAGAACAAAGGGGATCACTTTTAATCTGTTGAACGGTTCTGTGGGACTTCGTTTAAATAAAATTTTCTAACACTATATGTTGGAAATTTCTCTCTCATCCCACAAACACCATTCTTTGGTGTATACAGCAGCCTTTGCTTGTCTTGCTGACATTCAGATAATTAAGCCACCAAAATCCTTCTTTCAAAGATTTATTGACTTATTAGACATATTCAGAAACATCTTTAAAATCATTATTGTAATTAATTAACAGTAGCTATCTACATATACAGATCCTAAAATCCATATTTCATAATTTCCCATGTAAGCACCTTTTCAGATTGTTATATTATCATGATGAAGTAACTTCTTATCCTATTCCTTTGTAAAAAAATGTGTAGAATATACTACACAACGCAATAACAAACAGCTTTACTTGTAGTTTTATAAACATATTGGTAATATTTTTCTTTAATATTTTAAAACATTGTTTCAAACATCGAATAGGATACAATTTACTCAAAGTATGAAGGTTTTTCTCTTTGCATATCTATAAACTTTAACTCCCTCATACTTCCAACATACCTAGTGAGATACACATTTATCAGTACTTCTTGAAGGGGTGCACCTATTACAGATAATTTAAAACTGATGCTCTATTGGTTATGCTCCAGTTGTATCAACTTCTATAAAGATGGCATGTTTAGTCAGAGTGAAGTTCTGAGGATAGCAACAAAGATACACAGAACTTGGAGTTTAGCCTTGACATGTAGGAACAGTGAAGCACAGCTTGTTTATCAGTCTGACAAGGAGAGTACCAGCTGGCTAATTAAGTGAACTTAATTTAAACTAATGATGTAGATTCTCAGGATAATGTGCTAACAGCTAGAGGAGACTGCTGATGACACTTAAGAATACCCGAGGTGTTACAATAAGCCACATCTGCATCCAAGCAGAACCTGATTTTGTTCCACAGAACACAAAATGAGGTCAGTTTACTAGTTAATCTTTTATGCAAGAAAACACCTGCATGCCATTCTTACAAAAATTATTAATGAGAGAAGCAATAAACATTTGACGTTTAAAGCAATACCAAGGTTATAGATTCCTTTAAGAATTTGTGAGCTTTCATTTTTAAGCTGCAGGTAGAAATGATATTAATGTAAACACTGAAAATTAACATACCTCCACGGTAAGAATTTATCATGAAGTTTCTAAAAACATATGTTGTCAAGAAAATATTTGTCATTTTAACAATAAAATGTAGCAATATTGTTCAAGTTTTTTAAACATTTCTTCCTAAGATTACATATTTAATTACCAATTTACAAAGTTAAATACAAAAGAAATAAAGAAAAACTCAGAAATTATGATTTCTTAGAGAAAGTCAGTATCAAACACTAGAACTGAAAAACAAAACTTGGAATATTGAATTTAAATAAGTGTAGTGTTATTTTTCTTACTTTCCTTTTTGAAAGTAAGACAATTTGATTTGGACTTCACTCTCACATCACTCTGTGCATTCTATAAAAAATTCTATAGTAGTTTCTATCATGTTTGGGAGGGGATTAACTAAAACTTGATTATAATTATTATTCTTAGTTGCCACTGTATAGTATACTCAGGTTAGAACAAAAGAAATCAACAGAAATATAGCACAGAATCAGGAAGGATAACTTCATTAGGAGACAAAAGAGGTCAAATTGACAAAGGTGCTTTACTTTTTACAAGATTAACTTCACTACTTGCAGTTGAACGCACTCTGCTCCTGGATGTAAATAAAGATTTAAATCACCAATAAAGCTATTCACTTTCAGTTTTTGAAGTAACTACAAATACGATTTCTTTGACTGGTTTTAAAACTTGAATTACTTGGATTATTAATTTATAAACAGACATTTCAATGTCTATGTCTATTAAATCTATTATTTACATGTCATTTATTAAATTAAGAAAAGCCTTGAGAGAGTTCAGAATTCTAAGAGATGATATATTTTCCAGTATAAAAGTAGAGTCATTAGGATATTCCTAATTCATCTTTAAACATGTTCTTTTGAGGACTAAAATTCACATACTCTAAGGTCATGTTAAACAAATATAAGGATGTGTTATTTCACCAAGCAGTCAGAAGACTTATGGAATTCACCTTCTAAAGAGGTTCACAGACTGAAATTATAAATTGTTGAAAACAGAGAATTTAAACAAACTCAAAGATAGAAAATTTGAATTTGTTTAAAAGATAATTTATGGGATATATATCTAAAATTTTAGGTTGATATTTTAGTCAACAATATGCCTCAAAAAGTAGTGTCTTATCAGAAATAAGGATAGATTGAACATACTCTGTATGGAAATCTTCATTCCCTGTATTAAGGTAGCCTCTACCTTTCTATGGGCTTTCCTGGTGGCTCAGAGGTTAAAGCTTCTGCCTCCAATGCTGGAGACCCAGGTTCGATCCCTGGGTCGGGAAGATCCCCTGGAGAAGGAAATGGTAACCCACTCCAGTATTCTTGCCTGGAGAATCCCATGGACGGAGAAGCCTGGTAGGCTACAGCCCACAGGGTCGCAAAAGTCAGACATGACTGAGCGACTTCACCTTTCTTTTTTAATTATTATTATTATTATTTTTTTTTTACTTTACAATATTGTATTGGTTTTGCCATACATCAACATGCATCCACCACGGGTGTACATGTGTTCCCCATCCTGAACCCCCCTCCCATCTCCCTCCCCGTACCATCCCTCTGGGTCATCCCAGTGCACCAGCCCTAAGCTTCCTGTATCCTGCATTGAACCTGGACTGGCAATTCATTTCTTATATGATATTATGCATGTTTTAATGCCATTCTCCCAAATCATACCCCCCCACAGAGTCCAAAAGACTATTCTATACATCTGTGTCTCTTTTGCTGTCTTGCATACAGGGTTGTCATTACCATCTTTCTAAATTCCATATATATGCATTAATATACTATATTGGTGTTTTTCTTTCTGGCTTACTTCACTCTGTATAATAGGCTCCAGTTTCATCCACCTCATTAGAACTGGTTCAAATGTATTCTTTTTAATGGCTGAGTAATACTCTATTGTGTATATGTACCACAGCTTTCTTATCCACCTTCACCTTTCTATAGAATAGATCTGTTCAGAATATCCCAAATCATTGTAGCTACTGTTTTACACTTCCTCTTCCCAGGAAGGAATTTTTAATAGGAAAAAAATCAGACTCCATATTACATCTGTTCCTTTCACTGTGGTTAGTCATGCTGGCTCTGCATCTTTTGTAAAAGAATGTTGCCTGTTGTTCAGCCACTAAGCCACTAAGTCATGTTCAACTGTTTACAACCCCATGGACTGCAGCATGCCAGGGCTTTGAACCAGCTCTGAATGCGGAATAGGGCCCTCACCAGATCACTATCATGCTTGCACCTTGATCTTGGAATTTCCACACTTAGAAACTTGAGAAATAAATTTCTTTTATTTATAAATAATGCAGTTTGCTGTATTTTTGTCTGTTTTTTATTTATTTAAATTGTATCAGCCTGAATGGTGATATGAAATGACAGTGAAAATGCATAGAAAGTGAAATATTTAGTAATAAGGCATATTTAATCACTTGTATGCAAAAGTTAATAATATATCTGTTAGTTTAAGAATAGTCATTACGTTCAATTTGCATATAATATTACTTTTGTCTGTTGATTTATCAAATATTTCTCACTTTGATCATATGTCAATTTTTTCTAGTAATATGGTAATAATCACTTTACAAAATTGTAAGCAATCATATATGTTTTCCTATTTTTAATTTTTTAGTCAACTTTTTAACTCATTAAGTAACTTGCTTTAACTAAACACTTTGTGCCTTATAGTCCCTTTTTGAAACCTGATGTTAATATTGTTACATCAGCTTTTATGTTTTGCTGTTAGTTTATGCCTGCATCACCTGGGACTCTTTTTTTTCATTTTGGAAGTGTATCTATTTTAATATACATATTATTAGATATTCACTATTCAGTTTATTATTTTTTATTATAAGCTAGTTATTTTATTCCATCCTCTGTTATTATAATTATATACATATTTGATTTTATTCTATAATTTTTTTTGTTTTTGCTTTTAATTAATTTTTGTTTGAGTATAGTTGATTTACAATGTTGTGTTAGTTTCTGCTATACAGCACAGTAACTCAGTTATATATATATAACTGTTTATATATATATATATATATGATAGATTATATTATATAATATATCTTTTAAACAAATTCAAATTTTCTATCTTTGAGT
Organism: Bos indicus; assembly: GCF_029378745.1. Taxonomy (NCBI): domain Eukaryota; kingdom Metazoa; phylum Chordata; class Mammalia; order Artiodactyla; family Bovidae; genus Bos; species Bos indicus. The sequence continues at coordinate 37,191,836 of NC_091776.1, read as the reverse complement.
TTGTTTAAATTCTCCTGTTTTCAACAATTTATAATTTCAGTCTGTGAACCTCTTTAGAAGGTGAATTCCATTCTAATTTAGATTCTATTCCCCTATAGGTCATTACAGCGTATTAAGCAGACTTCTCTGTGTTATATACCAGGTTCTTGTTAATTATCTATTTTATATACAGTAATGTCTGTATATCTTTTGTTTTATTTTTTGGAATCATTGCCCCCCTCATTTGTTTTCTATAATTTTGTTTAAAATTTTGGCTTAATTTTTCAGTTTTATATTTTCTCTTCCTTATTTCTTCTTTTCCTATTATATTTATGAGTAGGTTGTGCATTTATTTTTATTTTTTCATAGACAGATACAATATTTAACACATACTTTCTTGAAATATTAAACACATATTTAACATATGCATACTAATTAGTAATTATTTCCAGTCTTACATAATACAAGAAATCTTAATATAAATAATATCAACCCTTCCCCCCACTTACATGTTTTTGTACACTATTTAAACACCTTTTTTGTTTTTTTGCTATTTTAGTCCTGTGTTTTCACTCTTAAAAATGTTGACCTTAAATTCAGGGAATACCATTATTACTGACAGTTAATATTTTAATAGATCCTATGTTTACCAATTTACTTGCTCACTATATATCATATTTAATAGCTTAGTTTATTTTCCTTATTCTTACAATGAATAGTTTCAACTTTATATAACTTTATTTTGTTGATAAAATTTTTCTACTGACCATATAATATCAGAGTATATTTTATTTCCACTTCATCCTTTAATAATATTTTTTCACTTTCTTTTGGTGTTCATTATAGCTATTGAGAAAAATTGCTACTATTCTCATAGTAATTCATCTACCATTTTTAGATCTTACTTTGATTTTATGTTTAATTGTTTCATGTCAATATATTTAGGTATTGATTTTTCTCTATTTAAGTTTCATTGCCCTTTCTAAATCTGAGAATTTAGAGTATTTTTAAATAAATTGTACAATAAATAATAAAATAAGGTATATGTATATTATGATATATAATAATATATGGTATATTATCAACTTTACCCATTTCTTTCTATTTGGTATATTATCAGATTTTCCTGTTTCTTTCTGTTTTCTCCTTCTAGAATTCATCCTTTCTATGTTAGTGTATAAATAGAGTCTGATATATATATATATATATATATATATATATATATATATATAAAGCAGCTATACTCTAATAAAAATATATATTTAATTAATTTTTATTAGAGTATAGCTGCTTTACTTTTCCCCCGGAGAAGGGAATACTCCAGTATTCTTGCCTGGAAAATCCCATGGACAGAAGAAGCTGGCAGGTTACAATCCATGGGGTCACAAGGGTAGGACACGCCTTAGCGACTAAACCACCACATAGCTGCTTTACAATGCAGAGCTAGTTTCCACTACATAACAAAGTGTATAAACTATAAACATACATATATCTCCTCTTTTTCTCAATTCCCCTCCCGTTTATGTCACCACAGAGCACTGAGTTTCCTGTACCATACAGTAGGTTCTCATTCGTTCCCTATTTTATACATAGTATCAGTGTGTATATATATATTAATCCCAATTTCCCAATTCATCTCACACCTCTTTTCCCCCTTGGTGTCCATATATTTTTTTCTTTATGTCTGTGTCTTTATTTCTGATTTGCAAATAAGATTATCTGTATGACTTTTCTGCTTTCCACATAGATTTATTAATATATGACTTTTTTTTTCTTTTTCTGACTTACTTCACTCTGTATGACAGTCTCTAAGTCCATTTATATCTACACAAATGACCCAATGTTTTACTTTTTTGTGGCTGAGAAATATTCCATTATATATATGTACCAAGTGTCTCCTTGTCCAACCTGAGCTGGAAACATGTATGTCCATCTGGTCACATATTTCTCACCACTCTGCACAAGTCCCTGAATGACTGCAAAATACCATAAGTACTGGTTTTGTGGTTCTAAATAAATTCAAGAGAGTAGGTGAGTTTTAATACAGAATCAGCAAACAATGAGAATCAACTGTAATTGATTTCTCTGCAGCAAAAATGAAAGAATAACACTTGCTCCAGGTAAATGAAATGACCTCACAATTATCTTGTGCAGCCAATGTAGTCAGACACAGACAACGAATATTGTATAAATTTCCATCTCTGTAATAATAAAAATCAGGCAATACTGACTTGTGGTAACAGAAATCTGCATAATGATTACCTTTAGATAGGTAATGACTAGAAAGAGTAATAAAGCATAATTATTAATATTTTAATACCAAAATCACTGGAGAATCCATTTAGACTGAGTCTGAATTTTCTAACTTATAAAAGTGTAAGTTTTAGATTCTTGTCTGAAAAATACCCACAATAATAATTACATTATATTTTAAGATTTTATCCTTGTATGTCTTTTTCATTCTCCTGGTATTTTATAGCCATTATAGTCACTTTGAAAATAATATCATTTATGTGATTTTTTTTACCATTGCCTGAATTTTCATTATTGATATTTTCTATTAATTTTAAAATTTACATCATTGTCTGAAGATAGAAGTTATATGAATAATAAATGATGTTAACTTTTCTCACTTTCAAATATCTAGTAGGTAATACATATTCAGTTGGTGTAGGTTTCTGGTTTGAACACTGAATTTAAAGACCAGCCTGATTATTCCTGAAAGAACATCTAATTTTAACCTACCAGCTAAAGACTGTTGATAATCCTTGACTAATGCCTGTAATTCACTGGCCTATGTTGCCGCTGAAATCAAAGTAAAATAAACCCGGTCAAAAATCAAGCAGTCTCAAAGACAGACACATAGGATGTAAAATATACAGAAAAATATGTTCTCCCAGTAGACACTGACCATTAGATAGACACCCATTAGATAGGGTGAACACAAGAAGTACGTAACCCTGGAGACCTTAGAATTTTCTAAAAGACAGTTATTCATCCTTTCATGACCCTACTGTTCATTCTCATATTTGAAACTGAAAAAACAATTTTATAACTCTGTAGACACCAGAGCTTTCAAATAGACACTTTTTATCTGTTTATCTGTGATACCAAGTACATCTTACAAAAGACAATTAACAAATGCATACCAAAATGGATAGATGATTGGATGAATTCATATGAAGTTGTTAAAAGCTATTATAGTGAGAAGCATGATTTTGAACTTCTTAGAATATTTTTTGTTATAGTCAGGAATCAATATTAGAGGTACTAACAGCTACTTCAAACCAATATTGAAGCAAAAAAAAAAATTATAAAAGTAAGAAATGGTTAGGTTTCAGGGTCTGTCAGAATTTTGATAGTAAACCAGTATACAGTGCCTATACCAGGCCCCGTTATAAATGCTTAAATGCTTTTATGCATTGATTGATATAACCCTTAATATAATGTTATGGGATATGTACACTTTCAAGGTGCTGCAGTAGTAATCTGCCTGCCACTGCAGAAGACGCCAGAGATGTGGGTGCAATTCCTGGGTTGAGAAGATTCTCTGAAGTAGGAAATGGCAGCTTACTTAAATATTCTTGCCCGGGAAATCCCATGGTTAGAGGAGCCTAGCTGGCTACAGTCCATGGGGTCACAAAGAGTCAAACACAACTGAGCACACACACAAAATGTGTACAGTTATTATTCTGATTTAACAGATTATATTGATACATATCTCAGGATGCTATTTTAAGTTTGTTTCCCCTGAGCTGAGAAGCCATAGATCCTAACAGTCAAAGGCTTGGAGGCTGAAGCCAGGCTGCCAGGAGGCAAATCCTATCCTTTCCCTTGCTTGTTGTATGACGGAAGTCTAGTAGATGGTCCAAGTCGGATAGTTTTGGAAAGAGCAGGAGATAAAATAGTTGATGAGTCAAACCAGAATAGTCTCCGTAACTATAATCATGACAACATGGAAAAATTACATGGCAAGATTGGAAATTTTTTTCTCTGTCATAGACCTATGCATATTTGTTTTACTACTGTGGTAAAACCTACTAAATTATTATTATCCATTAAATCTATTATTGTTCAGCCTTTGTTATGAATCAAATGATAAAGCTATAATACTGTTTCTGTGATGGTAACTGCTGATGCTGCTAAGTCGCTTCAGTCGTGTCTGACTCTGTGCGACCCCATAGATGGCAGCCCACCAGACTCCCCCGTCCCTGGGATTCTCCAGGCAAGAACACTGGAGTGGGTTGCCATTTCCTTCTCCAAGGCATGAAAGTGAAAAGTGAAAGTGAAGTTGGTCAGTTATGTCCGACTCTTCATGACCCCACGGACTGCAGCCTACCAGGCTCCTCCGCCCAGGGGATTTTCCAGGCAAGAGTACTGGAGTGGGGTGCCATTGTAACTAGGATACCTTAATTGCCCATGGACCAGGAAGGACTCTCTTTGCTCTATACATAAAAAGCAACTCTGAGGATGATTTCTGTGTAAATGGTCATGTTGGGATTATAAAGTATTCTTGGAATCTAATTGTTGAAAATAAAAGCTCTTTCAATTGCTTGTTTAATTGCTTAGGGTCAAGTAGTAGAGTGAGAGGAGAGTTTGCAGAAAACTCATGTATTTTCTATTTATTCAAGTAATGAAACAAGTTATCAATGACAATCAACTGACAGGTTACCTTGTAATGACTATTACATTAAATTAAATTTTCTTTAAAACTACTTTCACTTTCAAAAAAGAGTAGTCATTCATACCTGAACAACTTTTTGAGACTGCACGTCAACAACAAGGACTCTATCCAAAGTTGGCTGTGCGACGTAGATGAACTTGTCCTTGACATTGACAGCTGAGGCCCACACACACCTCTGGATTTCATCACCTTCAGCTTTGGGACAGACTTCATCCTAAAATTTAGAAAATATAAAATTAAATGAATATCTTCAATTATAACATGGACATGGACATATAACAAGTAACATTAATGCTGGACACTTTACTACTTTTGTCGTAGAAAGTTATATATATTTGTATATATATAAATACATATGGTAATATATATTTATATGCTATATATTTATATTTATATCAAATATATAGAGTTAAAACAGTATGCAGTACATAGTTAAGTTCATTAAATGTGTATAGAAACTAGTGTGAATAATTCTTTAGAATATATTTTCTCAAGTTTTAATTGCTCATTTATAGTAATATATGAATATTGCTATAGTCCTTTCATCCATCCCTACCTGTTCATAACTCAGTAACTGCTTAAATACATAATAAGTCCAATGTTTCCTCCCAAATCCCCCAGTCTCAAACTTCTGTACCAGACATCAGAAACCACACTAAGTACATCTAGAGCCTCTCCAAACCCAAGGTACATTCATAGTCCTTTCAAAAGCTACCAAACCCACTGAAAAAGAAGAATCCGAATTTATGGAGAATCAGGAACTTGGAAAAAATGATAAAGATTTTTTTTCATAATGTTTATTTTATTTTTGATTTGGTATTAAGGTCAAATTTTACAAAATTCTTTCATCTGAACTTTTTTTTTTTTTTTTTTTTGCTGCATTACCCTAGAACTGCCTTCTGGCTGAATATTATATTGTTTGTGCTAGATCTTCTATTTCATCCTTCAAAATTAAATAAATGTTAAAGGTATACTTATGTCCTTCTGATTTGCATCTGCAGATATTGAAAGTAGAATAATGTCATTTAGGTCTTTATTTTTGCTCCAGGTTTTCCTTTTATTCACTGGTTTGCTTTTCTGGTGGCTCAGGTGATAAAGAATCTTCCTGCAATGTGGCACACCCAGGTTCAATTCCTGGGCCAGAAAGTTCCCCTGGAGAAGTGAATGGCTATCCACTGTAGTATTCTTGCCTGGAGAATTCCACGGAGAGAGGAGCCTGGCAGGCTATAGACAGTGTGGTCACAAAGAGTCGGACATGACTGAGTGAAACACACACACATTGGGTTTGTAATTCTCTCAGTTTATTTATAGTTAGAAAAACCACTAGCAAGAGAGCTCCACACAAAATATATGTATAAGCATATATTTATTTAATGATAATATAATGATAAACACTGATTCTAGTGTGGCACTTTTTTATGATTTAGGCCTGATCTCTGAGTACCATGTCTAACATTGATTTGTATACTCTAGGTAGTAACTCCAAAGCTCAACTAAAATACTCTCTTTCTTCTCTAATTTGAACAAAAACAATTATTTTTCATCAGAGAGCCCATCCATCATTTGTATTTAATAATCATGAAACAAAATCAATAAAATGTTCATTATCAACACCACCTAAACATTTCTTTCAATGAAAAGAAAATACTGACAGTAGATAAACCATATCTGGCATTTAGTAACTAAAATGAATGCCACAGTAATTCTCAGGCAGCACAACCACAGAAGATGCTTCTTTCTTGCATAAAATTTGGAAAGTAATGTAAAAACCAGAGCACTTTGGAATGAGAAGCTCAGTATTTGCTCTGCTGGTTTTGTTCTCCACCCTTAGATCTAATTCCGAAGAACCTGGAGGGCCCACTCATTTTTAAAATCCAGTCCAGAAGTACCAAGTTCACTAAAACATCAGGGACATATAACAGTAGTGTTTCCTGAACAGTGCAGTTTTTCCAGGCTTCCAGGACATAAATAGACAAACAAAAAAGAAAACTAAATATCCAATGTATGTTTCTGGTAGTTATGGAGGGTTGGAATGAACACCATTTTATAGAATACACCACAATAATATTAAGATTACCATCAGCAGTGAGTGTCCATGGCACCCATCGGCAGGCAGCGCAAGCCAAAAGGCAGAAATCTGTTCTCAGCACATGTCCAGAACACAGTACAGGATTTTACCTTCATTCATCAATTTTCAATGAAACATTATTTTCTACACCAAACATTTTTCTTTAGAAGAATCTTGAACATCTTTGACAAGGACCTATTTCATGAGAACCAAACACTATATAAAATATGTACTTGAGAAACCTGAAAAGATGGGGAAAAGTGGGACCTAAGGTTGATGAAAGTTTCTGAATATAGGGAAGTTGTTTACAAATTCTTTGCTGTTATGTAAAATCTCACAATAAAACCTGCCAAAATAACAGAAAGTATGAGTGACCTGACACGAAACTGTCAGCCGAACAACTGCTGAACCAGGAGCAATTTCCACCTCTTTGCTACAAAACTATTCAACAGGAAAATAAACTGCTCTGCTGGGAATTATCTCCTACTTTGTATGCTGTCACTAGAAGATGTCCCTGACCAGACTCACAATCGTTTTTACAAAGCCATTAAAACTTTCCTGACAGTCACCCTAAATTTTCTTTGCTGTGCTTTATGCCATTATTTCTGATTATAGTCTATTAGGTCCCTTTTTACAGTAACAGTCCTCTTTTTCCAGATTACATAGATGAATACTTATTTCTGAGGATAGGAATAGTAGGGGAATATATTTCACATGCATTAGGCACTCAGTGGGATAAAAGAAAAGCTAAAAAATACCAGAGATGCAAAAGAAGATTAAGATAATAGGTACTGATGAGGAAAACTGTCAGTAATTATATTAAAGAGTATCATTCAATCATCTTTATAGAAACGTATACTGTCATTGAGAGTAAAAGGGTTAATACGAATTTAGAGCTAATGAGAATGAGCCAATAATAAAAAGACAATTCTAGCTCATAATTAATACTTATCTATTTCCTTGTAGGTCACTTACATATTTCATTATATATTTCCTGTGTATGAATTATCTTCTTCCAAAATTTTAAAGGAATATACCATTAGTGATAATGGAAATTTTAACTTAGCAATTAAAGTAATGTTGATGCTTCCTGATCTGCTAAACCAAACTTATAGTTTGAATAGTTGAATATATTTTGAATATTCAAAATATAGTTTGAATATATATATATATTCATCTTCTATAGGACTCAGTCCTTTTCATTTATTGTATTGATTACCTATTACAAATACTTTGCTCTTAAATCTCCAGTCTTGTATCTTTCCTCCTTTTCTTCATAGTCACTCCTGTGCCATTCATAGTGAGGATGAATGGATTTGTTACAAGCACCTCTGTTTCCCTTTCATCCAGCTCAACAGGATTCTGGCATTATTCTTTCCTCCCATCCTCTCTCTAATTACGGTTTGTCCACTATCCTTTGCATGCAGAAACAATCTGCCTACATTTAATCAATGTGCTAAGTCACTTTAGTCATGTCCAACTCTTTGTGACCCTTTGGACTGTAGGCTGGTAGTCTCCTCTGTCTGTGGGATTTTCCAGGC